>NW_022436974.1:18258503-18263247 GCF_009761245.1 Sapajus apella
AAAAAAAAAAAAAAAAAAAAAAAAAAGATTCATATCAGAATTCAAAGTCAGTCATATCTTATAGGAAAACCGATGATTTTATTTTATTTATTTATTTATTTTTTCTTTTTTTTTTTTTTTTTTAAAGACGGGGTTTCACCATATTGCTCAGGCTAGTCTCGAACTCCTGACTTCAGGTGATCCGCCCGCCTCAGCCTCCCAAAGAGATGGGATTACAGGCGTGAGCCACTATGCCGGCTCTATTTTATTTTATTTTAGACAGGTTCTCACTATGTTGCCCAGGCTGGTCTTGAATTCCTGGGCTCAAGTGATCCTCTCACCTCAGCCTCCTAAAGTGCTGAGATTACAGGTATGAGACACCATACCTGGCCACCAATGCTCTTTATACTAGTTCAAATTACCTAGATTTAAATAAAACATTCAGGGAGAAAAATTATCTTACATCATGCAGGGAAGCAAAATGCCCACAACACTTGCAAAAGGAATTATTCCCTGACCTATCATCAGTTTCCTTTAAATATGACAATTCTTAGAGAAGCCCATTATAATTTACAGCTGTCTCCAATTCTGAATTGACCAGGGTTACCCTCTTTACAGAAAAAAATCACTCTTCTCCCCTTGTTGTTTTCTGCAACTCATTTGTGAAAACCCAGCAAATTGTATTAAGACTTTTGATACTGTAAATTCAGTCCTATTCAAATGTTGGATTAAAATGCCTCATCAAGAAGATAATATCTTCATTAAATATATTGACTGTTAAATAGGATGAGGATTTTGAACACGTAATTAACATAACTATTAATACTTTGGAAGAGTAGTAGACTGTTGTCCATTTTTTAAAAGCTTGATTATTTGGAAATGGATATTATAGTTGTGTCTGTAAAAGGAGACTTTTTATCATTGCCTATCTTGGATACATAACATATTTCTATTTCACTTGTAACATTTATCAACATTTATCAACTTCCTTCCATATGTGTTATTACTGTTATTCTCAGCCTTTTTAATGAATAAATGCTTTTGTAATGGTAACCAGCAAGTGCTTGCTGAGTCTAGTAAAGTGATTGATTACATAACTGTTTAGTATATTGCTTCCAAAATGAATCATACACTTGATATAATAATTTCCTAAAAAGACAAGTTTTTTTTTTTTTTTGGTTGGGTGTGGTGGCTCATGCCTATAATCTTAGCACTTTGGGAAACTGAGAGCCTAGGAATTCTGTGCTGCAGAAAGCCATGATCCCACCACTGCACTTCAGTAGGAACAGAGTGAGACCTGCCTCTAAAAAAAAAAAAAAAAAAGCATTAAACCAAAATGAAAATTTGAATTGATACCATCATTGCTCAGCCACTTTCTGGGAGACTGGAGTCGAGGGTTATGAGTCAGTCATTATGGCAGGTGAAGAAATTAATGAAAAAATTAATGAATATGGCAGGTGAATTAATTAATATCAAGTAGAAATTCATGAATATTTGTCAACCTTTGAGAATTACATTGGTGCTGGGGATGATATGCTAAAGACCATGATGTCTGTTTCTTGAAATGAGTTGTTGCAGAAGTTGGACTCACCTGAACAAGTGAAAGTGGATTTAGTTTCTGTCTATACATTAAATTTAAGGTTTTGTGTTTATTTGTCAACTAAAGGAATTAATCCTAAGGAACATTTAGTAAAGCAGGAAGAAACTGGAAAGAATCCGAATATATATGAACACAATAAAGGAAATAATGGAAAAAGGCTGGCAAGCTGGATAGAGGTACATCTTCACGATTTGTTAAAAAAAATGCCCTGTGGGGCTGGGCGTGGTGTCTCACCCCTGTAATCCAAGCACTTTGGAGGTCAAGACAGGCAGATCATCTGAGGTCGTGAGGTCAAGACCAGCCTGAACAACATGGCAAAACCCCGTCTTTGAAAAAAAAAAAAAAGAAAGAAATGCCCTCTGGGAATTGAAACCTAAAAATGCAACATTAAACTGTAGGGACTAAACTCTTCAGTGACTTAAGAAGTTAGTAAAAGCTAGAAAAAAAAAAAGGAAAAAAAATGAAAAAATATTGTTTTTTAAATTAAAAAAAGCAAACAAAAAAAGAAAAAAACAAAAAGAAAGAAAAAACAAACAAAAAACAAAAAAAGCAAACCAAAAAAAAGAAAAAAAATAATAAAAGTTAGTAAAAGCTGGGTGCAGTAATCTCAGCATTTTGGGATGCTGTGATCCCAGCACTTTGGGATTGCTTGAGCCCATAAATTTGAGACCAGCCTGGCCGACATGATGAAACTCTGTCTCTACAAAAATTCGCTGGGTGTGGTGGTGCACACCTGCAATTCCAGCTACTTGGGAGGCTGAAGCACAACAGTTACTTGAACCTGGAGGTTGTAGTGAGTGGAGACTGTGCCACTGCACTCCAGCCTGGGTAACAGAGTGAGAACTGCCTCAAACAAAAACAAACAAAAAAAGTTGTTAACAGAGACCGAGCACAGCAGCTCATGCCTGTAATCCCAGCCTTTGGGAGGCTGAGGCAGGAGAAACGCTTGAGCCCAGGAGTTCAAGACCAGCCTGGACAACATAGGAAGACCTTGTCTCTACAAAAAATGGAAAAAATTAGCTGGGCATGACACATGCCTGTAGTCCCAGCTGCTGGAGAGGCTGAGGCAGGAGGATCACTTGAGCCCGGGAAATCAAGGCTGCAGTGATCTTTGATGGTGCCACTGCACTCCAGCCTGGGAAACAGAGTGAGACCCTGTCTCTAAAGACAAAACAAAAAACAAGACACAAACAAACAAACAAAGTTGTCAAACAAAAAAGTAAACATTAACTTTTTGGTTTTGATGTATACATATTCAAAAAGTATGTCTTTTTTCACAAAATAAATAATTATATGGCAGTACAAGGTTTAAATATATTCTTTTTGAATTCATACATAAATATGCAGTTAAATTTTTGTTTGTTTTTGAGACAGGGTCTGATTCTGTCACCCAGGCTGGAGTGCAGTGGCATGAGTATGGCTCACTGTAACCTCAACCTCCTGGGATTAATTAATCCTCTTATCTCAGCCTCCCACGTTTCTGGGGCTACAGGCACATGCCACCATGCCCTGCTAATTTTCGTATTTAAAATTTTTTTGTAGAGATGGGGGTTTCGCCATGTGTTGCCCAGGCTGGTCTCCATCTCCTGGGCTCAAGTGATTCACCTGCGTTGGCCTCCCAAAGTACTGGGATTACAAGCATGAGCCACCTTGCCCAGCCAGGAAAGAGACTTTCCAAAACAGTTGTCCCTTTCTCCAAGCTTCCCCAGAGAAGGGAGTGAATCTTGATTATCTATGTTTCCTAGGGTCCCCCACAGTACCTGACAATGAGCAGAGTTTGTGGAATGAATTGAATAAATGAAATGACTGCCATGGGAGGTAGTGAGTTCTCTACCACTGGAAATAGTCAGGAAATTATAATGAAACTGAGAATACATCAGGTTAGAGATACTTGATTAAATTTTTGGTCTCTTCTAATGAACTATGATTCTTATATTCTAAGATTTCCAAGAAGTTTGCAAATCTTTAGAATAATATGATTAACCTGTTCTCTGCCACATATTTGATCTCCAAAATATATCTCCAGTCTATCTACTTCTCTCCACCTCTGCTGTCACTCTCTTAGCCCAAGATATCAACTTTTGTTACTGGACACCTAAAGATTTTCTTGATTCCACTTTTGCAGCCAATGTAATCTTTTAATGTTGTAGTCAGATTAGATTTAAGCAGAGGGCTCTCCTGCTTAAAATCTCTTGATAGAAATCAGTGAAATAAAAAACAGGCAGGAAAAGAAAATTATGTGTTGTTTAAAGATTATATAAATTGCTTACCTGATAAAAACAAGAGAATCAACTGAAAAACTATTACAAACAAGAATTTTTTTTTTTGTTCAGTGGTTGGATTACAGAATTAACTCACAGAATGACTGGTCATGGTGGCTCATGCCTATAATCCCAGCACTTTGGGAGGCCAAGG
Organism: Sapajus apella; assembly: GCF_009761245.1. NCBI lineage: Eukaryota > Metazoa > Chordata > Mammalia > Primates > Cebidae > Sapajus > Sapajus apella. The sequence goes on from NW_022436974.1 coordinate 18,262,498, forward strand.
CAGGAGGATTGCTTGAGCCCAGGAGTTTGAAAACTAGCCTGGGCAATATAGTGAGACCTCATCTTTACAAAATTAAAACAAAAAAATTTGCCACATGTGGTGGTGCACACCTGTGGTTCCAGCTACTTGGGCAGCTGAAGTGGGAGGATCTCTTGAGTCCAGGAGGTTAAGGCTGCATTCAGCCATGTTCGTGCCACTGCACTTCAGTCTGGGCAACAGAGTGAGATCCTCTCAAAGAAAAAAAAAAAAGTGAAAATAAAAACAAACCAAAACAAACAAAAAACCCAAAATTAACTCACAGAAAAGTTAACATGTGACATTCAAGCAAACAATGACCAGTTTGGAAACATAATGAAGAAAATAACTTTATTAACAATACCAACAAAAAAGATAAATGTCTAGAAATAAATTGATAAGAAATGCACAAGATCTATATTAAAGTATTAAGTGACACAAACAATTTGAACCATTAGAAAGGTAGTCCTTGGCCAGGTACAGTGGCTCACGCCTATAATCCCTGCACTTTGGGAGGCTGAGGCGGGCAGATCACCTGAGGTCTAGAGTTCAAGACTAGCTTGCTCAATATGGTGAAACTCTGTCTCTACTAAAAATTCAAAAATTATCCAGGTGTGGTGGCGCATGCCTGTAGCCCCAGTTATTCAGGAGGCTGAAGCAGGAGAATCAGTTGAATCCAGGAGGGGAAAGTTGCAGTGAGCTGAGACTGCACCAATGCACTCCAGCCTGTGTGAC
>NW_022436974.1:18263347-18264055 GCF_009761245.1 Sapajus apella
AAAAAAAAAAAAAAAAAAGAAAAAGAAAAAGGAAGGAAGGTGAAAAGAAAGAAAAAAGAAAGAAAGAAGGAAAGAAAGAAAGAGACGGAGGGAGAGAGAGGGGAAGGAAGGAAGGAAGGAGGGAAGAAAGGAAGGAAGAAAGGAAGGAAGAGAAAGAGGAAAAGAAAGGTAGCCCTTGTTCACAGACAGGAAAGCTCAACTTTTTTTTTTTTTTTTTCCGAGGCTCTCACTTTGTCATCCAGGCTGGAATGCAATGGTACAATCTCAGTTCCCTGCAGCCTCGACCTCCTGGTCTCAGGCGATCCACATGCCTAGGCTTCCCAAAGTGCTAGGATTACAGATGTGAGTCACTGCACCTGGCCAGAAAGCTAAACTTTAGAAATAGAATCTATAACTTAAAGCTTTCCTAGTAAAAAATCTCAATAGAATTTTGTTTTGGAATTAGATAAGCTGATTCTCAAATTTATATGAAAAATTAAATAAGAATAAAAATATATAAGGCCGGGCGCGGTGGCTCAAGCCTGTAATCCCAGCACTTTGGGAGGCCGAGGCGGGTGGATCACGAGGTCAAGAGATCGAGACCATCCTGGTCAACATGGTGAAACCCCGTCTCTACTAAAAATACAAAAAATTAGCTGGGCATGGTGGCGCGTGCCTGTAATCCCAGCTACTCAGGAGGCTGAGGCAGGAGAATTGCCTGAACCCAGG
>NW_022436974.1:18264065-18264180 GCF_009761245.1 Sapajus apella
ACTCAGGAGGCTGAGGCAGGAGAATTGCCTGAACCCAGGAGGCGGAGGTTGCGGTGAGCCGAGATCGTGCCATTGCACTCCAGCCTGGGTAACAAGAGTGAAACTCCGTCTCAAA
>NW_022436974.1:18264280-18284822 GCF_009761245.1 Sapajus apella
GATCCAAAAAAAAAAAAAAAAAAAAAACCCCACAAAAATGAAATCAAATACACATAGGAATTTATTATATTATAAAGGTCTCATTTCAAATTATTAAGGAAAGATGGCTTATTTAATAACTGTTACATAAAAATCAGGACACTCGGCCGGGCGCGGTGGCTCAAGCCTGTAATCCTAGCACTTTGGGAGGCCGAGGCGGGTGGATCACGAGGTCAAGAGATCGAGACCATCCTGGTCAACACGGTGAAACCCCGTCTCTACTAAAAATACAAAAAATTAGCTGGGCATGGTGGCGCGTGCCTGTAATCCCAGCTACTCAGGAGGCTGAGGCAGGAGAATTGCCTGAACCCAGGAGGCGGAGGTTGCGGTGAGCCGAGATCGCGCCATTGCACTCCAGCCTGGGTAACAAGAGCGAAACTCCGTCCCAAAAAAAAAAAAAAAAAAAAAAAAAAAAATCAGGACACTCATCTGGGAAAACAATTAGTTTATAGCTGCACTTCATCCTCAATACTCAAAATAAATTCCGGATAAATGAATGATTTAATCATTATTTTTAAAGTTCTTATAGAAAGGAGGAGACATTTTAGAATGTCAGAGTGAGGAAGAGGAAGAAATAAGCTGTAATTATTTATAAATGATATAGTTACATACATAGAAAAACCAAAAGAATCTCCAGATAAATTAGAATTAAAAAGTGAATTTAAGAAGGCTGCTGAATAAAGGACCAATATGCAAATCAGTTCTATTTCTACATACCAACAATAAACAGTTAGAAAATTAAAAACAAAGATATAATTTCTACAGCATCTGAAGTTTCAAACAGGAATAAATTCATACAAAGAAAACGTACACTACCTGTACATAGAAAACTATAAACCTTATTGAGAGAAATTAAAGAAGACCTCAACTTGTCTCTGCAGCCTGTTCCCAGAAGTGCTACTGCTTGTCGCGAGCATATGGCTTCAAGGTTACTCCACAGAGCCAGTATTGGCCTTGCAGACCCTGAGGGCCTATGGTTCCAGTGGGGTGGCCTTGATGTGCTTCATGGCATCTGGAGGTGGTGTTCCTACAGATGATGACAGTTGTCTGGACTGGAGATGTGGGTCATGATGGCTGCATAGAAGGAACTGGACCTATACAATACACTACTCCCAAAGAAGTTTCTGGCACCAAAGAAGACCCTAATTTGTCTCCTCCATCACCAACAAGGGAACAGTTGGCTGCATCTGTGAAGAGTACAGCAGTGCTGGCTTCTGGTTTTGGTTGCACAAAGGTGAGACCCAGCAATGATGTAACTGTGAAATCCATTATCATCTGGTGCCTCACCAGTTGACCCACTGAGCCTCTCCACTAAGTTGCTCAAAATGCACTGTAAAGTTTCCTCTTTCCAATAAAGACTAGACCTAACCCACCTAAAAAATAAGAAGAACTAAATAAAGGAGAGGCTATACCATATTCATGAATTGGAAGACCCAATGACACTAAAGATACAGATTCATCCCAAATTATCTATAGATTCAATACAATTCTAACCCAAATCCCAAGAGGACCTTGTTTATGAGACTCCATAAGGTGATTCTAAAATTTATAGAAACATTGAAAGGACCCAGAATGGCAAAGAAATTTTAGAAAAGGAATAAGATAGGAGTAATTGTCCTATTGAATAGCAAGACTTACAAAGCTGTAGTAATTAAGTCAGTATGGTGATGTTGCAAGGTTAGAAAATACAGCAATAGAATAGAATACTAAGCCCAGACATGAACTTCCATAAGGACATCTAATTTATGACAAAAATGACACTTCGGTACAGTAGGAAAAGGAGAGTTTTTCAATAAATGATGCTGGGCTGTTAGATATCCAAATGCTAAAAAAGAAACAGACAATACAAAAACTCCATGTGTAGTATATTCCTAAATATGTAGGATAGAACAATACATGTTATAGGAGATCACATAGGAGAGTATCCACTTGAAACAGATGAAAAGTTCTTAAACATAACCAAAAAAAGCACAATACAAGAAAAGACTGATAATTTGACTACATGAAAATGAAGAGCTTTATTCATCAAGAGATAGCATTAGGAAAATGAAAAAGCAAACTAGAGTGAGAGAAGATATATGTAACACATATAATCTACTAGGACTCATATATCCCTAGTATATAAGAAAACAGATACAAATCAATAAGAAAAAGTTGAAAACATCTAATTTTATAAGTGGGCAAAAGTCTTAGACAGGCACTTTATAAAAGAAGATATCCAAATGACTAATGAATGTCAGTATTCAGGGAAATGTTAATTAAAACCACAATGAAATATGACTATGCACCCACTCAAGAGTACAGACAATCTCAACTGTTGGTGAAGACATGAAACAACAGCTCTCATACATTGCTAATGGGAATGTAAACTGGTAAAACCAATGGGGACAACTCTCTATATTAGCTACGGAAGTTGAATATATACATCCCTACAACCCAGCAATTCTACTCCTAGTAATGTACTGGATAAGAATGCATGGACACGTACATCAAGAGACATAAACAAGCATACTTATAGCAGCACTCAGAATTATTCATAGCAGCAAAAAACTGGAAACAAGTAACATCATTATAAATAGTAGAATGAATAAATAAGAGCTAGCATATTTTTACAACACAGGACCACAGTGAAATAATAAACACACAACAACATATTGAGCTAAAGAAGTCAAATGTAAAATAATATTACTACATGAATGATTCCATTCTTAAAGTTCAAAAACAAGCAAAAATTAAACTGTCACGTTTAGGAACGCATGCGATAAAATTAGAAAAGCAAGAAGTTATTACCATAAAATCCAGTGGTTATGTGTTGATGGGAGTGAGAGGGCACAAGGGGGCTACAAGGATGCTACCAGTTTTTTGTTTGTTTTTTTTTACAAACCCTTGTGTCAAAGGCTGACGTTGAATAGTTCACAGTGAGGGAGCTCCTCTGCTTCATACGAAATCCTGACCCAAAAGCCCATTTCTTGATATTGGTGATGGTTACATGTGCTTGCTTTTGATCATTTACTGACTTATGTATTTTTGTCTTATCGATTTTTCTGTATATGCATTACAATTAGCAATTTGAAAACAGATTTTTAAAATCCTCTCTCTAGAGACAAAGCAAATACGGCAAAATGTCAACAATTGCTGCAATAAGATGAAGAGTATATGAGTAATCTGTTCTTCAACTTTCCTGTAAGTTTGAACATTTTTTTAAAAGTTGGAGAAAAAACTCTTCTGATTTAAATTCTCCGGCAGCCGGTGACCCATTTCAAAACTCTTAAAGGAATTTGCAGCAAATTCCTTTAAAGTGTTGTCTATACTCTGAATCTCCAGTTTCTTTTCTCTAACTCTCTCCTGAACAATTCCTACCCAGGTTTGTCTCCACAATAGCAGAAACTGTTCTTCTCAAGGTCATTGATAACTTCCCTATGGCTAAATCAAATGATCATGTCTTGGGCCGTGCACTGTGGCTCATGCCTGTAATCCCAGCACTTTGGGAGGCTGAGGCAGGCGGATCACTTGAGGTCAAGAGTTGGAGATCAGCCTGGGCCAACATGTTGAAAACCCTGTCTCTACTAAAAATACAAAAATTAGCTGGATGTGGTAGCACACGCCTGTAATCCCAGCTGCTCAGGTGGCTGAGGCAAGAGAGTTGCTTGAACCCGGTAGGTAGAAGTTGCAGTGAGCTGAGATCATGCCACTGCACTCCAGCCTGGGTTACAGAGTGAGACTCTGTCTCAAAAAGCAAACAAACAAACAAACAAAAAGCAAATGATCATGTTTCAGTCCTCATCTTTATTTACTATCTGCAGCATTTTACATGGTTGCTCTCTCGTCTCCCTGAAATATTTTCCAGCTTTCAGGACATGTGCCTAATTTTTCTTTTACTTTTCTCAAAGGTCCTTGTCATTCTCCTTTCCTGGTCTTCTTCCTGACCTTTAAATATTGAAGTGGCCCAGGATTTTGCTCCTGGGCAGCACGTGGACACTTCAAACATTTACTTAAATGTAAGTTTTTCAGGGAAGCCTTATCTGGCCACTCTTATCTAAAAATACAATCCTACACTTATTAACCCCTTTCCTTGGTTTGTTGTAGTCTCCTTAGCACTATCTAAAATTATGACCTATTTTACTATTTTGTTTATTCCCTATCTTCCCCACTAGGATATAACTTTCAAGAGGAAGAGATTTTTATGCTTTGTTACTGCTCAATGCCAGCATCTAGAACAGTGCCTGGCACACATTAGGCACTCAATTAGTGTTTGTTGAGTGCATAATGAGTTGTACTTAAAGTAAAATCTATAATCCTAGTTTACAAAACCCTGCTTAATTCATCTTCTGATATGTTTAGAGAAATGAAAGGAGTTGAGGCTTCTGCCAGCCTCTCTCCTTTCATTTCTCTAAATATATCAAGCTCTTCTCGAACGCAGAGGCCTTGCATTTAACCTTTCCCCGCTGAGAAACCTCTTTCCTGGCTCTTCATGTAACTGGCTTCTCATTCTTCAGAACTCAGTTTAAATTTCTCTCCTCAGAAAGGTCCACTCTGACCACCCCATCTCTCTTGGCGTCCGTCTCTGCCCAATTACACCATCCAGATATATTTTCTTTGTAGTACTCATCATAATTTTCTTGTTAACTTATTTGATGACATATTTTTTTGTCTGTCTACCCTGGTGGAATGTAAGTCTGCCTATCTTTCTCAGCAATATATCCCCAAGATCTAGCACAGGCCTGGAACATAGTTGTTGCTCAATACATGGCTATTAAATGAATGAATAAAGGAATATGTAAATAAATGAACAAAATAACTTTCTCAGTGCTTAGGGCAGGGTTTGAATATACATAAAGAACCAATGCCATCACTCACTATCTAGAAGGAGACAAAGGGGATTTGTTCTGATGTATCAAGAGCCCAAGTATGAAATATTCAGCATTCCTTTGAAGCCAACTGCCTTGCAAGATTCTTTTTCCCTCTAAATAGTCTGACCAGTTACTGAGGTATAAAGAGTCAATGTGGAAATAGTCTACCTGCACCAAATGGACTCCTTTGATGTACTAATCAGAGATGGTCTGAAATGCTTGGTTATGGACAATTAAGGACAGCTGGCCTTTGAGAGCCTATAATGTGTGCTTGAAGCAACAATGGCTGTGTGGGAATAGAAGTGGGAAGGTGGCTTCCTAGTTGGGGACAAAGTACACCATGTAGTCCACCCACTTCTCCCTTTATTATTATTATTATTATTATTATGTATACAAGAACAGGTTTTACAGCAAATAAAGGTCAAGCTTAAAAGGAAAGAGAAGCCACAAAAGATAAAAATGCAATGCGGAGGCCACAAGGTGGCTCACACCTGTAATCCCAGCACTTTGGGAGACTGAGGCGGGCAGATCACCTGAGGTTGGGAGTTCAAGACCAGCCTGACCAACATGGAGAAACCCAGTCTCTACCAAAAATAAAAAATTAGCCTGGCGTGGTAACACGTTTATAATCTCAGCAACTTGGGAGGCTGAGGCAGGAGAATCACTTGAACCTGGGAGGTGGAGGCTGTGGTGAGCTGAGATCTCACCATTGCACTCCGACCTGGGCAACAAGAGCAAAACTGTCTAAAAAAAAAGCAATGTGGAGTGCAGAAGTTGCAGAGCACCATATTGCTTTCATGAAAAGGAGGAGCCATAAGTGGCCAGGCATTTCACTTACATGAACCCATTGAATCTTTTAATAACCCATCATACAATGTATGTGTGTCATTCCTATTTAACAGATGAGGGAATGGAGGTTTAGAGATGTGAAGGATTTGTTCAAGTTCACACAGAAGGTGAGTAGCACCCTCTTTGAAATCCTGATCTCTCTAATGCCAAAGCTTGTGCTTTTTCCACCGTACCTAATACTCTGCCCCGTCTTCCTCCAAATGAACAGTCCAGGACCCCCAGACTATGAAGCCTAAGATGATTGCCACAGTTTCCTCTGCAATGCCATCTTGTGACATATTTCTTTCCATACTTGCATAGTGCCTGGAACATAGCTGACTCTTCAATAAAAGAGTCTATTGAATAAAATAATGAAAGAATGAACAAATGGACAAAGAAAATATTTTAAACAATGTGACTTCCTTGAAACCAGGAAAATACTTAGTTTTCCCAGGAACTAAGAGTTTTTCTTTCTTTCCACACTTAGTTCCTGGGGAATAGCACAAAAACCTGGCAAAAGAAGGCTCTAGCCAGTCTGGTGCTTTGACTCCTCTGCCCTGCTCTGGGGAACACTCTGGTTGTAAAGCCCACAGGATTATCTTCTGATGATGTAGTAGTTGCCAATAGCAATAGCTAGCACTTATTGAACACATGCCATGGGCTAAGTACAGTGGTGAACCTTTTTTTATAAATTCTATTTAATTCTCTTTTTCTTACTTTATTTAATTCTCCAAAGCCTGAGAGAGAGGCACATCTATTGTCTCAGTTTCACACGTAAGAGATGGGAGGTTTTGGCTTGTCTAAAAATACCAATTGCCAATTTGTAAGACAAATACTGTAAAGTCTCTTCTTTTTTCTATTTTTTTTTTTTTTTTTTTGGGATGGAGTTTCGCTCTTGTTACCCAGGCTGGAGTGCAATGGCGCGATCTCGGCTCACCGCAACCTCCGCCTCCTGGGTTCAGGCAATTCTCCTGCCTCAGCCTCCTGAGTAGCTGGGATTACAGGCACGCGCCACCATGCCCAGCTAATTTTTTGTATTTTTAGTAGAGACGGGGTTTCACCGTGTTGACCAGGATGGTCTCGATCTCTTGACCTCGTGATCCACCCGCCTCGGCCTCCCAAAGTGCTGGGATTACAGGCTTGAGCCACCGCGCCCGGCCCTTTTTTCTATTCTTTACATCCCTTCTTAAGATGTAAAAATATAATCCCTACAGAAACTCACTGTTTGAAGACAGAGGCACCAGGGAAAGGTTTGTACAGTCATCCAAAATTTAGGAATCCATAAGACATTGTATTTTCCCTGGTGAATGTGGCAGGACAGGGCTGCTCTCAGAAAGAAGTGTTGCTTTTATAGATGAGAATGCATTGAATTTTATATCAAAGGGCCTAGTTTGAGTCCTAGCTCCATGAGTGACTGTGGGTACTGGCTGGCATTAACCTTGAAGAGCCTTAACTTTCGTGCATACGAAATGGAGATAATACAAATTTTTTCCCTGTGACGTTGTACTGAGGGTCAAAAGAAAGACTATGATTTGGGTAGAGTGAACCAGTCTACAAATGCGGCCTATTCTTCCTTCTGGAGAACTCTCTAAGATCAGGGTCCACCATGCAGACCCAGTAGAGTAGTCCTTGGCATCTGAGCTGCTAAAAGTAACCTTGTGTTCAGGATTGGACACAACAGTGTTGAGCCTATCAGGACCTGTTTCTGAAGAGTTTAGTTCCTCCTTTTTTTTTTTTTTTTTGAGATGGAGTCTCACTCTGTTGCCCAGGTTGGAGTGCAGTGGTGTCGTCTCACCTTCCGGGTTCAAGCGATTCTCATGCCTCAGCCTCTTGGGTAGCTGGGATTACAGCCATGCAACACCATGCCCAGCTAATTTTTGTATTTTTAGTAGAGATGGAGTTTTACCATGTTGGCCAGGCTAGTCTCAAACTCCTGACCTCAGATGATCTGCCTGCCTTGGCCTCCCAAAGTGCTAGGATTACAGGTGTGAGCCACCGTGCCCTGCCTAGTTCTTCATCTGGCTGATTCTCCACATGGGAGAACTAGAGGCAGGAAGTTTTCTGAAGCACCAGGACTTGGGGTCCAGGTAGGGTACTATATTCAGGGCAATAAAAAGTAGGGTGAAGGAGACAGTGAGTCTGAACATGGCATATTTCTCCATTGATTTATGTCTTCTTTAATGTCCTGAACAATGTTTTAGTCTTCCCTCTAGAGATGTATACATCTTTTGTTAAGAGTCCTAGGTACTTGATGTTTTTAGTGCTATGATAAATCATTTTTAAAACTTTTTAAAACTATTTGTATAGTTTTAAAACTATATAAATATAGCTGGTATATAAAATATAGCTGGTATATAAAAATGCAAATGATTTTTGCATATGATCCTTGTACTCAATAAACTTTCTAAGTTCCTCATAAGTCTAATAACATATGTAGTTGTTTTTAGATTTTGTTTCTTCCCTTTCAATCCTTGATACCTTTTATTTATATGTATTTTGCTTTACTGAGCTGGCTAGGACCTCCAGGACAATGGTAAATAAAGAAGTCTCTTATTCTTGGTCTCAAAAGGAAATTTTTTTTTTTTTTTTTTGAAAGAGACAGAGTCTCTCTCTGTCACCCAGGCCGGAGTGCAGAGGTGTGATCTCAGCTCACTGCAACCTCTACCTCTTGAGTTCAAGCAATTCTCGTGCCTCAGCCTCCCAAGTAGCCGGGATTTCAGGCACACACCACCACAACCTGCTAAGTTTTGTATCAAAAGGAAATTTTTCATCCTTTATTAAGCATAATGACATACTTTTTTATTTTTATTTATTTTTTTCTTATTCTTTTTTTTTTAAAGACAGGGTTTCACCATGTTAGTCAGGCTGGTCTCGGAACTCTCGACTTCAGGTGATCCACCTACCTTGGCCTCCAAAGTACTTGGATTACAGGCGTGAGCCACCACGCCCGGCATAATGACTTATGTTTAAAAGATACTTCTTATTAATTAACAAAGCTCTGCTTCTGTTAGCCGTAATTTTTTTTCTTTTTTTCAGAGAAAGTCTCACTCTGTCAGCTAGGTTGGAGTGCATGGTGTAATCTCGGCTCACTGCAACCTCCGCTGCCTGGGTTCAAGCAATTCTCCTGCCTCAGCCTCCAAAGTACCTGGGATTACAGGTGCCCACCACCATGCCCGGCTAATTTTTGTATTATTATTTTTTTTTTTTTTAAGTAGAGACAGGGTTTCACCATGTTGGTCAGGCTGGTCTTGAACTCCTTATCTTGTGATCCACCTGCCTCAGGCTTCCAAAGTGCTGGGATTATAAGCATGAGCCACCATGCCCGGCAGCCATAAGTATTTTTATAGATATCCATTATCAGTTTAAGAAATCTACACTCAATTTTCCAAGAGTTTTGTTTTAATGAATAAATGTCAAACAATTTATTTTCTGTATCTATTGAAATGACCCTATGTTTTTATGACTTCAATCAGTTACGGTGAAAATTTTATATATATATACTTTTGAGGTGGAGTCTCGCTCTGTCACCCAGGCTGGAGTGTAGTAGCACGTTCTTGGCTCCCTGCAACCTCTTCCTCCCCAGGTTCAAGTAATTCTTATGCCTCAGCCACCTGATTAGCTGGGACTACAGAAGCCTGTCACCACGCCCTGCTAATTTTTTGTATTTTTAGTGGAGTCAGGGTTTCGCCATGTTGGCCAGGCTGGTGGTCTCCAACTCCTGACCCCAGGTGATCTGCCCGCCTCGGCCTCTTAAACTGCTGCAACTACAGGCATGAGCCATGGTGCCCAGCCATAACTTACATTTTTAATTTTTTAAAATATTAAATGAAACTTGTATTTCTGATATACTTCATTATGATATATGCTTTGAATTTGGTTTGCTAATATTTATGACCTTTGTACCCAGGTTCAAAAATGTCAACAGTCTATATATCTCATTTATCTTGCAAAGTGAGTTTCACCACTTCCATTGTATTTGTAACTTCAAAGAGGTTGAATAACATGCCAAAGTCATATATACATAATTGGTGGCTATGCCAGGACTGGAAGTCAGGTCTGTCTAAACATGAAGTCTGTTTGTTTCCTCTAGGCCATATAGCTTCTATGAACATTTATCAAGGCTTCAAAATGCACTGCCCAGGTCCTGAATGTTTCAAAAGCACAGGACTGTGGCTGGAGGTGGTGGCTAACATTTCTAATCCCAGCACTTCTGGAGGCCAAGGCAGGTGGATTGCTTAATGCCAGGAGTTCAAGGCCAGCCTGGGCAACATAGTGAGACCCTGTCTCTAAATTAAAAAAAAAAAAGACATAGGATGAGGGAAGGAGCATGATAAGGGTGATAGCAACCGATGGTCTTGAGAGGCTGTGTTGATGTTCTGATTCATCAAAGTCAACAATAAATAATTCATCTGCACTTGAGCAGAAAATATGAACCAATTAGCTATCCAGGCAATTCAACAGAAATCAATTTTGCAAGTATGAAAAAGAGGAAAACACAGTAATATTTTCTAGTTGAAAAATACGCCGTGAGATCATTTAGTTTACCAAGGATAATCCAAATAACTGGAATACAATGATTCAAGCTTAAAATATGGCTCCAGCTAAATGCTGTGAAGTCCAGAAAATTTGTTAGCGTAAAAGAAACAATGGGTTACATTCATGCTGACTTAAGGAAAAAGTCTTAAACATACTTCAGCTCTTCAATTTGAATAAACAGAAAACATTATTAAGGTAGAGAAAGGAATTCCAAGGCAGTATAAAAAATGCATTCATACCTGTTTTGCTGTTTTGTTTTTTTTAAACTCAAAGGAATGTGCTGAACTGATTTAGTAGGCTGTAGAGCACGAGATATCAAAGGGGTCGTGTCTCCATTCATTGAGGAGTCCCCAGTGGCATCTGCAAAAAGCTTTGGAAAGCAGAGTGTAAATCTGTGATTCTTGACATTTTTCACATGTTATCCAAAGGAATTTTACAGACACTGGCTCATAAGTTATCTCATGAAAGTAATCTTCATCTTCCTTAAGTTAACGATGCTTATTGCCCATTTTATTTTACATTATCTAGCAGACAATGTAAACAATTTATGTCTCCTTTTCCTGGGTTCTTGTCAAACCTTGCTGTATTAGTCAGGATACACTAACTCTTGCAACAAACAATTCTCACATCTTAATGATTTAACACAATAAGTTTATTTCTGGCTCACATCACAGTTCAATGCACGTTTAAAGTAGTGGGAGGAAGGGTGCGCTCCGTGCACATAATGGTTCTGCTGAATCCTCCAGCAGATGAAGGAAGAATGAGAGCATGAAGAATGACAAGGAAAGTTTTACGGGTCAGGCCTGGAGGTCATATTGATCATTTCTTTCCATATTTCAATGGCTAGAACACAGCAACGTGGCTGCACCTAACAGCAAAGGAGGCCTGGAACTATAGTCCTGTGTGCTTAGGAGGAAAAGAAAAATGCTTTGGTAAACTACTTAGCCTCTACTCACTAGTATATTGAGGATTAAATAAACGCTTGAAAAGAGTTTTAGCTCAGCATCTCTATGCACATAGTGAGGGGTCAATATGATCATGAGAATATTAATCATTCTCACTTCAGAGATGAGAAGCAGGCTTCAATAGGTCATTACTTTCCCAAAATTGCATGACTAGTAGATAGCAGAACTGGGAGTAATTATTCTTCTTTTTTCTTTTACCAAAATCAGGTGGAAGAGCTCGGATTTTTTTCTTTTTTTTTTTTTTTTGTAACATTCTTCTACAATTAGGATTAATTCTTAAAAACTAGAATGTACTTTGTGTGTGATTTTCTTAAAAATAAATTGAGTCTTTTTTTTTTTTTTTTCTCTTTTTCTTACTGTTGTGTAGATGCATATTTTGGTAGAATGTATTTCCTGAAGGCACTGGACAAATGTAGATTCTGCCTTTCTATGGACTGGCCATACTGTCAAAGGTTCAGATATACTTAGCTCTTCTGATTTCCTGGAAAATCATGTTGTACCTTTCTCATTTGCCACTCATAAGTGAATCTGGGCCAACCATTGCTAAAAATGGGATTGTTTATTCCCATTTTATGGTTTATGGTCACAGGTCTTGTTCCTGAGACTACTAATATCAAAAGTGGAATGTGCTTACTCTAGAGGTATACAAGACAATTCACTGAAGTGTGGTAAGAATTTTCATAACTTCTACTTATGTTTATCATTAGAAAATTAAGCCCTATTAATCCATATGGATTGTTGGCATCCCCACACTGTCCCTATATTTGATGATCATGTCAGATGAGATACAAATGATGGAGTTTCTTTCTTTGAGCATTAGTGACATACTGTGGTTCAAAAGGGGATTTATGGATTTTTAAAATCTAGTTTAAAAAATTAAAACTTAAAAAGTAAATAATTTGCTTTAAAGAATTGCTGGGAAAAACCCCCTGTGAACTGAACTGAAAATGATACAAAGGATCCCCACCCCCACTCTCAAATGGCAGAACTGACACTTTCAATTAGTATGATCCCTTCATCAGTCACATTATGAAATTAAACACAATGATTATCTAACAAAATCTGACAACCTGATCAAAAAAAACACATGAAAACTATTAAAAAGTCTATTTGAAATGTAGTATTAATTTGTATCCACTTAACAAGATACAGAAACCTAAGTATGTATTTTTCCATGAGATAAAATACTTTATCCATTTTCATTTCATTCCTTCAAAATTTGTCTACATTTCATAATGTATATTTTATATTAGCCCAGTAGTGCATGCACATAACTTATAAGGCAATATACACATATTGGGGACATATGCTTAAATTAAGGGTACTTAATTTGAGATTATTGATTTAGATAAAACATTTCCACCCTTCACCAGTTAAGAGTTCTAGCCTGTGAACACAGCAGTGATTAGTACCTAAGGATTATGCAAGAATTGGTTGCTATTATTACCATTAAGTTTCGTTCTAAAGCACAAGAAGGGCCAGATGATTTGGATACAGACATATCATTTATATAGAACCCCCACCATTGCACCTCAAGTAAACAACATAATCTGTCTCTCTGGTGAAAGTTTCTTTGTCTGAAAATATAGTATTTGCTGCAATTGTAATGCTGGATCTAAGAGGCAGTCATACTGACTTGAGGAATTCCAGAAAGGCCTCCCTCTAACCCTTTTCTTCTAGTGTGACTTAGGGAAACCCAGAAAGAACTACCTTAACTCCTCCACCAGCAAACACTCCCTTCCTCCTTCCCACCTGAAGCCCCATTATTCTCATTTATTCCTGTGAAGGGGACTACTTTCACTTCACCCCCAGAGTTCACCTATTCTGTTCTGCTCTTCCAAGCACCTAGTGTAAACCTCAACAACAGCACTTTGAATGTAAGTACAGTCCTTCCTCCATAACTGTGGGGAACTGGTTCCAGGGCTTCCCTCCCCTACTTTTAGGTACCAAAATCTGCAGATGCTCACGTCCCTTATATAAAATGGCATAACAGCCTTGGCACCAACATAATGAGATCCCCAACTCTACAAAATACTTAAAAATAAAAAATTAGCTGGGTGTGGTAGCACATGCCTGTAGTCTCAGCTACTTGAGAAGCTGAAGCAGGAGGATCACTCAAGTTCAGGAAAGAGTTTGAGGTTACAGTCAGCTATGATAGCACCACTGTACTCCAGCCTAAGCAACAAAGTGACTGTCTCAAAAAAAAAAGGGCATAATATTTGCATATAACATATGCATACCCTCTTGTATACTTTATTATTATTATTATTTTGAGATAGGGTCTTTTACTCTGTGGCCCAGGCTGGAGTGCAGTGGCATGATTAGAACTCACTGCAGCCTCAATCTCCCAGGCTCAAGTCATTCTCCCACCTCAGTCTCCCAAGTAACTGGGACCACAGTCATGCACCAATACACCTGACTAATTTTTCTATTTTTTGTAGAGACAGGATTTCGCCTTGTTACTCAGGCTGGTCTCAAACTCCTGGTCTCAAGGGATCCACCCACCTCAGCCTTCCAAAAGCTGGGATTACAGGCATGAGCTACTGTGTCCAGACTTTTTTTGTATACTTCAAATAATCTCTAGATTACTTATAATACCTAACACAATATAAAAGCTATGTAAGTAGTTGTTATACTATATTTTAAATTTTGTATTTTTTATTGTTTTATTTTTTTCAAAATATTTTAAATCTATTGTTGGTTGAGTCCAAGGATGCAGAATCTGAGTTTAGAAGGGCCAGGTATACTTGTTTATGTGTCTGCCTGCCTGCTGAATGCCATGCTCCCGTGGGGATAAGGCTACCTTATTCACAGGCTTCAGAATTAGATAGTGCTGACTACATGAACTTAGGCATGTTGCTAATCCTCTCTTGACCCATAATCTCATCTATAACATAGGAAAATGCTTCATAGAACTTTTGTGAACATAAAATGAGACAAAAAGTTTGGCTCATTTTAGGTGTTCAACAAAAGTTGCTGCTATTTTCTCCATCTGTCTACCCAACACAATAATAAATGCCTTTTGAATGTTAAGCAAAATCATGATGAATCAATTTATTTTGTTTAAGCACTGAGATCCTCTTATAAAATATAAGTTTTCAATGAATAATGGCTATTAGATAGGAAAGTATTCGAAGGACAAATTTTAGAAGTGAATAATGACTAATGTTTCAAGAGTGTTTACTACATCTCAGGTACTGTGGTATACACTTGACACTCATTTTTGTTTAATCTTCATGACAAGCATATGAAGTAGGTACTCTAAAACTAAAATCTCATTTCATAAACAAGAAAACTGAGGTCTAGTAATTTATCTACAGCTGAGTGGTGAAGTTAAAATTAGATTCCAGGTCTATCTGACTCTAGGACGCATATATTAACTGTTATTGTACTGCAGAATACTTAGGGTTTAAATGCACAATTTTCAGCCCTGCTTAGGGCTGGCTGTGTTTTATTGGCAAACCCAGAACAAGCTATATATATTTGGATTAGAGCAAACATTGCCTAGGGCTTTCACAAACACCTCATTGAGAGCATCCTGTTCCCTCCCCCACAAGACTGTGCCTTCTCAAAAGCAATGTGCTTAGTAGCACCAGGAATCAGATCCTTTGACGTATACAGCCCATGAAATCAACCTGCCTGGACTTTGGCCCATCTGCGCACTCTGAGTCAGCTGGCAGGAAAAAGGGCCAGAGGCTCAGATGTAATCAGTTCCTAACCTCCACCTTCTTCAACCTCTCTTATCCTCCCAACCTGACAAGAAACCTGTTTGTGAGGGAAGGTACCACATCTCTCAGAAGTGGCCCAGGGATTCGCCGTTAATGCCTCCCTCAGACTCCCTGCCATGGACAGCCATACTTAGATCATAAACAACAGAAAAGGTTAATGCTAATTAATTCTGGAGCATTGGCAGTCTATTAGAATAGAGTACAGACTTTGGAGTCAAATCAGCCAGGGTTCAAAGTCCCAGCTTTCCAATACTGTTGGGTAAACTGTATAATCTCTAAATTTCCGTTTTCTTATTGACAAATTAGGGAATAAAAATATTGACAGTATCTTTTTTTTTTTTTTTTTTAAGAGACAGGGTTTCATCACATTGGCCAGGCTGGTCTTGAACTCCTGACCTTGTGATCCGCCTGCCTCGGCCTCCCAAAGTGTTGGGATTACAGACATGAGCCATCACACCTGGCCATATTAACAGTATTTTAAGGAGTTGTTATAAAGACTAAATGAGAAATATGAATTATATGCACGTAATGCCCTTGGAACAGTGCCGTTGGTCACAGTAAGCATTCAAATGTTAGCTATAAATGGTATGGCTTGCGGCAAGTGAACACTGGAGAATCTGTTACTCTCTGTCCAGAAAGTTTATGTAAAAATTTAAGAGCCCTTAGTGAATAGTAACTCCTCAAAACATCAATCCATTTCATCAATGACCTCCCTGTTTCCCACTTTATAATAATAGTAAACAACTGGAGTTTCTTCCATCATAAACCTAGGTGACGGCCAGTTTTGCAGTCATATATAAAAGGGAAACCAGTATTAGAGATTAGGTAAGCATCCAAATAGCTGTTCTGGTTATGCTATATTAGGTCCTAAAGATTCTACAACAAGGTAAGGACTAGGTATTTTAGAATATTTGTTTTACATGTCATTCTCCTCCACTAAAAGATAAGAATTTTTTCCTCATCTTCTTCTATCCAAAATTTCACATATGAGGACAATGGCCTATCAAAGTTCCAAATGAGTTGTTTTTTTTTTCTTGAGACAGAGTCTCATTCTGTCGCTCACACTAGAATGCAGTGGTGCAATCCTGGCTCACTGCAACCTTGGCTCACTGTAACCTCTGCCTGCTGAGTTCAACTCGTGCCTCAGCTTCCCAAGCAGCAGAAATTACAGGTGTGTGCCACCACGCCAGGCTAATTTTTGTATTTTTAGTAGAGATGGGGTTTCAACATGTTGGCCAGGCTGGTCTACAACTCCAGGCGGGTGATCCGCCTGCCTTGTCCTCCTAACATGCTGGGATTACAGGCTTGAGCCACCACGCTTGGCCTCAAAGTGACTTTCTGAATGGGGAGAGGTACAAAAAGAAATAGGAATCATTCCACCTAGAAAGCCAGACATATGCTACCCATAAAGTAATTTCTGTATCTGTAAAATTGCATAATTTATACTTCAAAAAACTCAAAAAGATAAAGGTACATAATGCTGATCTTTTGGTTGCAGTACATATTAATGAAACTAAAAATAAATTGGATGCAATTTCCACTCATAAAATGGAAGACTGAACATGACCATTTGTTAATGGTCAGGAGGCATGGTGTGATTTTCTTGTCTATAAAGCATGGCAGCACCATATAGCACTATAAATGAATGGTACTATGCTTCAGTCTACCTGGATACCTAGAGATGTTTCCAGGGCTGTTCTTAGGTCATGTGAATGGATTACAGAGGGGCTGCAAACATTTTTAAATCATGGGTTTTACACAAATATAGATGTGGTAATGGATAGAGTGAGGAGAGGGACTTGGCTGTTTCCTTTTGTATGTGGCAGGGGATGGAGGTAACATCCTGGCTGTAGCCATAGCTTTTTTTTTTTTTTTTTTTTTTTTTGCAAGGTTAATTCACTTTATTTTTCTTGTATAAAAACCGTATGTTGTAGCCACAGCTGGAGCTTGGGTCCTCTGCACGGAGACTCTGGTGTGGGTCTTGATGAGGTGGTCCTTGAATTCCTGATAGGGAGACTTGGTGAATACAGTCTCCTTCCAGAGACAGGGGGTCATGTAGCTGTAAGTCTTAGAAATGGCATCAAACGTGGCCTTGGTGAAGTTGCCCAAGGTGGCAGTGCAGCCCCTAGCTGAGGTGTAGCAGTCATCGATACCAGCCATCATGAGCAGTTTCTTAGGCACAGATGCTGAGACGATGCCAGTGCCCCTGGGCGCAGGGATGAGGCGCACCAGCACAGAGACACAGCAGCCTGTCACCTTGCAAGGGACAGTGTGGGGCTTGCCGATCTTGTTCCCCCAGTAGCCTCTGCGCACGGGGACAATGGAGAGCTTGGCCAGGATGATGGCCGCACGGATGGCAGTGGCCACCTCCTTGGAACACTTAACACCCAGACCGACGTGACCATTGTAGTCCCCAATAGCAACAAACGCCTTGAATCTGGTGCGCTGGCCAGCACGGGTCTGCTTCTGCACTGGCATAATCTTCAAAACCTTATCCTTGAGAGAGGCCCTCAGGAAAAAGTCAATGATCTCAGATTCCTTAATGGGCAGAGAGAAGAGACAGGTCTTCATGTCTTTGACCAGGCAGCCCAACTTGGTGACAAGCATCCACTCCTTATCCTCTGCTTTGCCTCCGCGAGCTCCGCGACCCCGCCCGGGATACCACTGCCGAAACCTCCGCGGAAGCCACTGCTGTTCCCCATCCCAGGGCCTCACCCCGCTCCCCCTGCACCGGCGTCATCCGCCATTTGGTGTTTTATCGGAGAAGAAGCGCCATAGCTTTTATACAATTTTTGTAGGTCCATGGATCCAAAACATTAAGAAACACTACTATATACATGAGAAAATTCCCTACTTATTCAATAAACATTCACGAAACACTTGCTACATAGAGATACTATGCTGTCTTTGTCCTCATAATGGAGGATAACATGCAAAACAAATATTCTGAATAATTTCAGTGATTTATGTCATGAAGAAATTTTCTTTTTCTTCTTAACAATACAAGCAGACTCCCTTTGTGATGTCTTCCTACCTGCTTATCTCAATGATCTAAAGAAGATACCATGTTATTTTTTGACTAGTAAAGCAGAAGATACCATGTTATAAAGTATCTAACACATAGCAGATCCTCAAATGTTAGTTTCTTTCCTTTCACTTATTAATTTAGAACCACACTTTTCTTCTTCCCTTCTTTCTCTCCCTAGTGTTTCTTTTAATTTTTATTGAAATGAGATCCTGCTGTACAAATACATTATCCAGAGTCAGAGTAGGAGGCATGGTGTGATTTCACCATATCCATACACCTATAAAGTACAGTAGCAGTACAAAAGTTCTTAAATAATGTAGGTTAAATATCAAAAGTTTTGGCATATAGAAGGTACTGAATGAATAGTGGCTAATAAAAAAAAACAAAAAATCAAATCAGAAGAATAGCAGCTGCAGACTCAAAGGAAGTGAGAATAGCAAAAACACTGGTAAGTTTTCATAGGTTTCATAATCATATATTGTGAAAACTACAAGGAATTTTAGAGTACAAAAGTCATTCTATACAGGAAAAGACTGAGGGTCACACAGCTATATCCACTTGAACTCAATTCAGATCAGCCTTAACTTTGCTATACAGCTTCTGACATAAAATTACATGAAATCTAAAGAGACCATAATGCTTACTAGAATTTGGTTATTGATATCCCAAATGTATCTCTCTGGTTAAAACTAGAGGAAAAAACCTTAGGGGGGAAAAAACTAACACATACACACAAGGGTTTTGCCTCTAGCTGGAGAACTCTCAAGTGGACCTTGGCATATGCTCAGTCCAACTTCACTATTATATAATTATGAAATTGAGGCCCAGAAAGGGAGTGACTTTCTTTTTTTGGTAGGGTTGGGGGACAAATATTTTGCTCTTGTCACCCAGGCTGGAGTGTAATGGTGGGATCTTGGCTCACTGCAACCTCTGCCTCCTGGGTTCAAGCAATTCTCCTGCCTCAGCCTCCCAGGTAGCTGGGATTAGAGATGCCTGCCACTATGCCCCGCTAATTTATTTATTTATTTATTTTTTTGAGACGGAGTTTCACTCATGTTACCCAGGCTGGAGTGCAATGGCGCGATCTCAGCTCACCGCAACCTCCGCCTCCTGGGTTCAGGCAATTCTCCTGCCTCAGCCTCCTGAGTAGCTGGGATTACAGGCACGCACCACCATGCCCAGCTAATTTTTTTTGTATTTTTAGTAGAGACGGGGTTTCACCACGTAGACCAGGGTGGTCTTGATCTCTTGACCTCGTGATCCACCCGCCTCGGCCTCCCAAAGTGCTGGGATTACAGGCTTGAGCCACCGCGCCCGGCCCGCTAATTTATTTTTAGTAGAGACAAGGTTTCACCATATTGGTCAGGCTGGTCTTGAACTCCTGACCTCAGGTGATTCACTCACCTTGGCCTCCTAATGTGCTGGGATTACAGGCGTGAGCCACCGCACCTGGCTAGGGGAGTGACCTTTTAGGAATAAGTTACTTATTCTGTTTCAGTTCAGTACAGAATCCCAGGTTGGTAGCTCCCAATTAAGATAGATCATTTTTTACATGAACGTCACCCCTCTTCAGACTCATCTCTTTCTTTAGTGCTCCCTATCTTTGAGAATCCAGGTCTCTTCTATTACTCAGAACACACTACCCGTATCTCTCCTTCCATGCACACTGCACAGTGTTCCACCTCAGGCTCTAATCTCCTCCCTAAGCCTTCATTCCCATACTCTAACCAAACACACACATCTTTTACCTTCGTTCTGAGTCCAATTCTTTTTCTTTATATTTTGAGACAAGGTCTTGCTATGTGCTCAGTCTGGTCTTGAACTCCTGAGCTCAGGCCTTTCTCCTGAGTAGCTGGGACTACTGGCTTATGCCACAATGCCAGGTGGAGTACTAATTCTCTTCAACAGTTTAAATTACCAGCCAAGATACTAACGATTAATAATAGTATAATTTAGCATTTCCTTGCTTATATTTCTATAAGCTTATTAGAAAAGGCATGATCTCAACCCAAAAGGGCATACTTTTTGAATAAGGAATAACTGTACATGACACATTCAAACTTTTTTTTTCTTTTAAGAGTCTCACTCTGTAGCCCAGGATGGAGTGTACTCGTGCGATCTTGGCTACCTGCAATCTCCACCTCCCAGGTTCAAGCGATTCTCCTGCCTCACCCTCCCTAGTAGCTGGGATTACAGTCACATGCCAGGTGTATTCCAACATGCCCGGCTAATTACTTTGTATTTTTGCTAGAGACAGGGTTTCACCATGTTGGCAAGCTGGTCTCGAACTCCTGTGTTCGGACTGCAGGCATGAGCCACCACATCCGGTCCAGATGTTACTTTTTGAAAAATAAAAAACCATTTTTAATCACAAAAATTATAAATAAGACAGCTCAAAAGGATTTTTTTGAGGTGACATAATTATTTTGTATCTCGATTATGGTGGTGGTTATATGATCCTATGCCTTTGTCAAAACTCATACATTGTATACCAAAAAGAATGAATCTTACTGTATGTAAATTTAAAAATTAACAAGACTTTTTTTTTTTTTTTTTTTTTTTTTTATA
>NW_022436974.1:18284922-18290810 GCF_009761245.1 Sapajus apella
TTTGAGACGGAGTTTCGCTCTTGTTGCCCAGGCTGGAGTGCAATGGCGCGATCTCGGCTCTCTGCAACCTCCGCCTCCTGGGTTCAGGCAATTCTCCTGCCTCAGCCTCCTGAGTAGCTGGGATTACAGGCATGCGCCACCATGCCCAGCTGATTTTTTGTATTTTTAGTAGAGACGGGGTTTTCACCATGTTGACCAGGATGATCTTGATCTCTTGGCCTTGTGATCCACCCGCCTTGGCCTTCCAAAGTGCTGGGATTACAGGCGTGAGCCACCGCGCTGGCCTTAACAAGACGTTTTTAAAAGAGGAGAAAAGTAATTGCATAGTCTGCTGATGTCCCTTAGTTTTCCTGCCCAGCGGTAATCACAATGCAATACTGGTTTTCTAAAGAACCGGTCGGGTGTAGTGGCTCACACCTGTAATCCCAGCACTTTGGGAAGCTGAGGCAGGACTGCTGGAGCTCAGGAGTTTGAGACTAGCCTGGGCAACATCGCAAAATCCTGTCTCTACTAAAATCAGGAAGGCATGGTGGCATGCATCTGTAGTCCCAGCTACTCAGGAGGCTGAGGCTGGAGGACAACTTCAGCCTGGGAGGCGGAGGTTGCAGTGAGCCGAGATTGCACCACTGCACTCCAGCCTAGGTGACAGAGCCAGAACTTGTCTCCAAAAAGAAAAAAAAGATTTTTCTTTTAACAGGAGAAAAAAGCATACAAAATTATTTTTTTGACACAAAATAGATGTACATAATTTTGGGTACATGAGATAATTTTATACATCCATGTAATTTGTAAAGATCAAATCACTGTACTAAGAATGATATTCTGATGCTAGAAATTTAGTCACTGAGGCAGATTTATTGGGGAGATGTTTTTGGAAATGACTTTTTAGTCCTCGTAAGCTGGGAAATCCACTATTCTACTCAAGGATAAGACTGGCACTTATTTGGGCAAATGAAAATGAGAAAATCAGGGAGTAAGGTCTAGGGAAGATAACTTAGAATTAAGACTGACACTAAAATTTTAACATAGAGGAACTAGAGCCAAAACAATAAATAAAAATAAAAATGATTACATAAGAACAAAAATGTGACTGTTTTCAAACGTTAGAGATTTTACTCCAGGGCTGTGCTCAAAAAGCATCCTGCTTGATAGTTTACCTGGAATCAAGTATTCTCTCCCCTTCCTACTAATATTACTCGTATATCTTATTCAATTTCTATACAGTTCTTAAGTGTTTTTTCAGTTACATGTCATTCATGCCAACATATCCATTTGACCCATTTAATTGATATTGCATGATTACTAAATATAAAATTAATAGTTCTGGTATTTTATTGCCATTACAATACTTATATTATTCTACTGCAGCTTTTTTGGCTTGCAGGTCGATTTCAACTCTCCCTGCCAAAACTGTCAGATTCATATTGGCGTGTCTGTTTATTATCTTGGTATCCCCAGAATTTACCTTGTATATTATCTGACACCTAGTGGATACGTAATGAATATTTGCTGAAGAAACAAAAGCCCTGTTTTAAGCACTGAATACGAATATGGTTGAGCTCCTGCTTTTAGAAGAACTTTCAACTTAGTGGTCATGTACTCCGAATATAATTAGTAGGACATGAACAAGGGTGGGTAAATAGAGGACAGACAGTAGAGAAAGACTGAATGTAGTCCGATTACATGGAAACAATTTATCTTAACATATTATTACAAACATTAGTGGTAAGGTGCATAACAGGAGACCCTTTACTGTCCTTTCATAGACTTGTGCCAATGATAGAAAACCTTACTGGGTGACAGGAAAATAGGTTAGATGAATATAGGCTATCTGAAAATGTTCTAATTGTACTTTATTTTTGAAGAAACAGAGGATAAAAACAGCCTTTGACAAGAGTGCATATTATTGGAATCTATTATCATAAAGAATAAGGTGCTAAAACAATTTACTTCACTAAAAAACAAGTCTGGCCGGGTGCAGTGGCCAGCACTTTGGGAGGCCAAGGTAGGCGGATCACTTGAGACCAGGAGTTCAAGACCAGCCTGGCCAACATGAAGAAACCCCGTCTCTACCAAAAATACAAAAATTAGATGGGTATGGTTGTGTATGCCTGTAGTCCCGATTATTCTGGAGGCTGAGGCAGGAGAATCACTTGAATCTGGGAAGCGGAAGTTGTAGTGAGCCGAGATCCTACCACTGCACTCTAGCCTGAGCGACAGAGCAAGACTCCATCTCAAAAAACAAACCAACCAACCAACCCCAACCCCCAACTCCCGCCAAAAGACAAGCAAGCAAACAAACAAAAAAAAAACAGAAAAAATCCCAAGGCTTTCTGGAGCTATTTCACAGGCTTCCTTCAGAAGATAAACTTTTTTTTTTTTTTTTAGACGGAGTTTCACTCTTGTTACCCAGGCTGGAGTGCAATGGCGCGATCTCGGCTCACCGCAACCTCCGCCTCCTGGGTTCAGGCAATTCTCCTGCCCCAGCCTCCTAAGTAGCTGGGATTACAGGCACGCGCCACCATGCCCAGCTAATTTTTTTTTGTATTTTTAGTAGAGACGGGGTTTCACCATGTTGACCAGGATGGTCTCGATCTCTTGACCTAGTGATCCACCCGCCTTGGCCTCCCACAGTGCTGGGATTACAGGCTTGAGCCACCGCGCCCGGCCTCAGAAGATAAACTTAAGTGTTACAGTAATGGCTTTATGGTCACAGCATTAACTACTTGATGACATAAAGCCCAACTATCAATACATAATGTTTTATTCTCAAATACTACGATCCTCTCTCCTGATGCTTTCATAGACTAGTTCTTATGTACTGAGAATCGAGGACTCCAATTCAGTCTCCTGTTGAGGCAAGGTAGGATTTCATCAAGAAATGTTGTATTTCCTTGATTTTCTGAAACTGCACTTTGCTAGCGCAAAATCTGTCACAAAAGACTTGAGTAAGTGGGGGGCATGTAAGTTCATTGTTAAAGGACTAAGCAATCCATTAGGGTCTTATAATTTAACAACCTATTTATCTATTAAACAGTTATTGAATGCCTACTGTGTATGTGACAGGCAGAATAAAATATCATACTACTTACTGGTAACAATAACATGTGGCTGCCAAGGCAGCTTAGTGGTTTATGAACCAGTCATTTTGCAGCATTGTGCTAAAAGGAAAGGAGAGAAGGTAAAATCAAGTTGTTTCTTAGATGTTATAATCAGATTTTGGGGAGCACCATGAATTTTTTTTTTAATTTTGAGAGACAGGGTCTTGCTCTGTAGCCCAGACTGGAGTGCCATGGCATGATCATGGCTTACTGCAGCCTCAAACCTCTTGGGCTCAAGTGATCCTCCCACCTCAGCCTCCCCAGTAGCGAGGACTACAGGCATGTGCCACCATACCCAGCTAATTAAAAAATTTATTGTCGAGATAAGGTCTCCCTATGTTGCCTAAGCAGGTCACAGGCTTCTAGGCTTAAGCAATCCTCCTGCCTTGGCTTCCCAAAGTGCTAGGATTACAGGTGTGAGCCACCAGGAACAGTCTGTTGTAAATTTTAAAGGTGGTTTTCTAACTTTACTCATTAACCTACAATTAGTAAGTTCTACCTTTTCAAGGTTCAGCGGTTATGCAGTTCATTAATAATTATCAAAAACATAAAATTGGGCCATGTAACCTGCATGAAAACTGCAAGTTAAAAAAAAATATTTGGAATTAAAACTGTTCACTGAAGTCTGGGACATATCATCAATGTATTTATAGTCTAAGCATTAATTGACCTAGATGACTGTTCTGGAAAGGAAATGACAGGTCAACAGTTCATTATCCTAAACACTTGGGAGCAGGTGTGATCCAGAATTCATAAATCTTTGGAGTTGAGGATGGCAATAAAGCTCATATACTGTGTATTACGGAATGTCCGGAATAGGGTCTGGGGCAGCGTACTATGATCAAACAAGTTATGCAATGAAGTGATGAATGTTCACAGTAAGTAAAATAAGTAGTTTATAAATGGCTTCACATCAATACATATCAGGCCAGCTTTTTTTTCCTCAGGTACTAAATTTCCTTATCTGTAAAAT
Organism: Sapajus apella; assembly: GCF_009761245.1. Classification (NCBI taxonomy): domain Eukaryota; kingdom Metazoa; phylum Chordata; class Mammalia; order Primates; family Cebidae; genus Sapajus; species Sapajus apella. The sequence goes on from NW_022436974.1 coordinate 18,288,997, forward strand.
GAAGTCCTATTTTAACTTTTTCAAGTTATGGATTGACAAACATGACTGCTGAGTCAGAACTGAAATTATTTGTATCATGCACTAATACAGAGATATTGGTCTGGTGCTACCTTTGTGGATCAGAAGGGCTGGGAAATATCTCTTTATTACCCTTTTCTCAGTCCCAACAGTGTTTTTGCCTAAACTGTTCTATTTCCTTCTAAAAAAGTTATATGAAAACGTATCTATTGATGAGGTGGGGGGAAGAGGCATTAGAAAACTCTATTAGCTATAAATCACCACTACAAAACACAAAAATCTTGAAATGTTTTTCTTGAAGGGTAGAGCAGAAAAGATGCGATGGCAAAGCAGACACAATTATTGCAGCATAAACTATAGCTTATCTATAAAGCTGTTAAACTATTATATATTTGAACACGTGCATTTCCTAGGCTTTGGGAATACAACAGATGCAGTGAAGAATACAGACAAAAATTCTATCACTGAATTATAGAATTCTATCTACAATGGACATTATTTAGGTTACAAATAATCCCTCCAATCTGCTCATTTACTGAATAAACAGCGTTTAACTGTATACATGGCATTTCATTTTTCATGTTGTCCCTTGATGAATTTGTTTCTAAAATTTTGAACTCACTGAAGATGTTCACTCATTTGTTCTATTGTGTACCAAGTGTAGTGGATATAGTCAGGCTTGGATATTAAAACCTATACATTCAGAAAATTTAAAAAGAGCTACATCCTCTCCCACCCTCATCCCTGATGAAACAAATGGGAAATTGAGTAATTTTGAAAAAGTCTCGTAGTCTTCACCATGAGAAAAATGAGATCTTCCTTAAATTCACCTTATAGTGTATGTTTTGATTTTAAATTATATAGGGTAAGGCATCACAAGTTTTTCATTGCTTAGGTGTCTTCCTGATTTCAATCAGGCTTTGGATACAGCAGTGCAAAGGACAAGCTCCTACATTTTTAACCAGGGTTCTTAATTAGGAGCTTATAGATGAATTAAAGGGGTCTGCTACATCTTTCTTTTCTTTTGAGACAGGGTCTGGCTCTGTTGCCCAGGCTGGAGTGCAGTGGTGTGATGTTCAGTCATAGCCATCTTTGCCTCCCTGGTTCAAGTGATTCTCCTACCACCACGCCAGGCTAATTTTTAAATTTTTAGTAGAGACAGGGTTTCATCATGTTGGCCAGGCTGGTCTCAAACTCCTGGGCTCAAATGATCCACTCACTTTGGCCTCCCAAAGTGCTGGGATTGTTATGAGCCATCATGCCTGGCCTCTATTTTTAATAATTTCTAATAAAATTTAAACACAGCCAACAAATCACAATAGTGTTAGCAATAAATGTGACTGTCACAATTGAACTGATATATTCATATCGCATTACAATTGTTGCAGGTAACTTGAAATATTTATGCTCACCACATTACTATGTTGAATAGGGCCACTGCTAGATCTTATTAGTTAAAAAAGCACATATATTTCTATATCAAATTTTTATAACTGTTTCAGTATTATTGGATCTTTTTTGTAATTCAACGTACTGTACTTTAAATGTTTAAAGGATTTTAAAAAGCGATCAATAGATTTCACTAAATGGACAAAGGGGTCCATGACACTAAAAAAGTTAAGAGTAAAATGGTTTAGATGGCCACAGCCATCTGTACCTCTAGGGGGTCTTATACTTGGTATTTACTCAACACATATTTATAGAATGAAATAATTTAAAGTTGGTTGAAATTGTGCCCCCAAAATATCAATACTTTGAATGTCTATAATAGAGTCCTCTAGGGCTGCTTCTTATTT
>NW_022436974.1:18290910-18336141 GCF_009761245.1 Sapajus apella
TTTTTTTTTTTTTTTTTTGAGACAGAGTTTCACTCTTGTTACCCAGGCTGGAGTGCAATGGCGCGATCTCGGCTCACCGCAACCTCCGCCTCCTAGGTTCAGGCAATTCTCCTGCCTCAGCCTCCTGAGTAGCTGGGATTACAGGCACGTGCCACCATGCCCAGCTAATTTTTTGTAGTTTTAGTAGAGACAGGGTTTCACCATGTTGACCAGGATGGTCTCGATCTCTTGACCTCGTGATCCACCCGCCTCGGCCTCCCAAAGTGCTGGGATTACAGGCGTGAGCCACCGCGCACGGCCTGTGGTTTTTTTTTTAAAGCTCACCAGCTATCACTAGTGTTAGTGTATTTTATGTGTGGACCAAGACAATTCTTCCAATGTAGCACAAAGAAGCCAGAAGATTGGCTATCCCTGCTTTAGATTAAACATGGAATAGATCATATATAGTTTATTTCCCTAAAATAACTTTATTATACATCTTTCTATGTAAGCAATACTTGCTCATGTGGCTGGACTATATTCTTCACTGAATATCATTTTAAAACTATCTTAAAATACATTTTTTGAGACACGGTCTAACTGTCACCAAGGCTGGAGTGCACTGGCATGCTCTTGGCTTACTGCAACCTCCGCCTCCTGTACTCAAGTGATCCTCCCACTTCAGACTTCCCAATAGCTAGGACCTTAGGCACACGCAACCATGCCTGGCTAATTTTTTTTTTTGTGTGTGTGTAGTTTTGTTAGAGACAAGCTTTTGCCATGTTGCCCAGGCTGATCTCGAAACTCCTGAGCTCAAGCAATCCACCTACCTTAGCCTCCCAAAGTGCTCGGATTACAGGTGTGAGCTGCCACACCTGGCCTAAAAATGTATTTTTGAGACAGCCTCTCACCATGTTGTCCAGGCATGGCCTCAAACTCCTGGGCTTAGACAACCCTTCCACACTGGCTTCCCAAAGTGTTGGTACTACAGGCATGAGACACCACACCTGGCCTCTTTGCTGAATAACTATGTACAAGAAAACAATCAAAATTTTGGCATCTCTGTCTTGGAATTGCAACATGAATAAGGCATACGGGAGCACAACGTAAAGAACAGCAATTTAGGTAGAAAAACACAAAGAAGGAGCCTTCATTTAGAATACTAACTTTGGAAAGTTGTTTACCTTGGTGCTTTCAAATTAGGGATTAAATTAGGTGGAAAATTTACCTGGTAGCTTATTAAAAATGCAGATTTAAAAAATCATACATTGTGATACTGAGTGTCAACTTGATTGAAGGATGCAAAGCACTGATCCTGGGTGTCTTTGAGGGTGGTGCCAAAGGAGATTAACATTTCAGTCAGTGGGCTGGGGAATAGAGGCCCACCCTTAATCTGGTGGGCACAATCTAAACAGCTGCCAGCGAATATAAAGCAGGCAGAAAAACATGGAAAGGCGAGATTGGCCTAGCCTCCCAGCCTACATCTTTCTCCTATGCTAGATGCTTCCTGCCCTCAAACACTGGATTCCAAGTTCTTGTCTTCAGACTCAGACTGGTTCTCCTTGCTCCTCAAGCTTGCAGACAGCCTATTGTAGGACCTTGTGATCTTTTAATACTTAATAAACTCCCCTTTGTACACACACACATATACATATGTATGTGTGTGTGCGTGTGTATATATATATATATATATATATATATCTTATATATATATGTATGTATCTTATTAGTTCTGTCCCTCTAGGGAACTCTAATACATACATTTTATAGAAAAAAATGCAGATTCCCAGAACTTATCCTCAGATGTTTAAGCACTATATTCTGGTTGGGACATCAGAATCTGCATTTAGCATATATCCCAGGAAATTCTGATGACGGAATTTTCCAGACCATGTTACAGAACTATTAAGGAAAACTTTGTATTTGGTGCTGTGTTAAATGTTACCTCTTTTTAAAGATAAGAAAACAGTTTCAAAACCTCAATTTGCAGAAGCAGACATTATAGTTGCTATCAGAACAAGAATTCAGAACCCACGCCTGACTCTAAAGCAATTCTTAGCTATGCCTTCGGAGTACTTACAGTTCTAACAGTTTTTAAGTGGGCCACAGAGCTTGAACTTCAGGTATTTGCAGACCAAATCTTGAAAATGGTTATATTACTCAGATAATACTCACCTTATTTCAATTTTTAAAGGGTCAGTGATAGAAGCAGACAGTTTGTTGGAAGTTTATATACATACATAAATATTTGGTATATATAGCATCACTTACTAAGGTAAGTATTTTGGTTAAGTTAAAACTGAGGGGACATTGCTTTATAACACCTAAGGTACAGAAAATCATACTTCTCATGATAAAGAATGTTTTAATTTTTTGAGATGTATTTTCACTGAATCCTAGTTTAAAAAAATTTTTTTTTGGGCCTCAAACAGTGATCTCACATGTGATAGAACTTAACAGGAAGGTTTTATCCCTACTTCACAGACAAAACTGAAGCAGCGTTACGTAACTTGCTTATAGTCAATCATGACTGGCAGAAGCGTGATGTCCATCCTGGCTAACTGGCTCTGAAGTTTACATTCTAAGTCACTACACAATACTACCTTTCTGAGTACTTATTAAGCATTTTCATGTATTTTTTTTGTTTTGTTTTTTTGAGACAGTCTTGCTCTGTTGCCAGGCACCAGGCTGGAGTGCAGTGGCATGATCTCGACTCACTGCAACCTCCACCGCCCAGGTAGCTGGGACTACAGCACACTACCACACCCAGCTAATTTTTTTCGTATTTTTAGTAGAGACTGGGTTTCATCATGTTGGCCAGGATGGTCTTGATCTCTTGATCTTGTGAGCCACCTGCCTTGGCCTCCCAAAGTGCTGGGATTATAGGCTTGAGCCACCACGCCTGGCCTCATGTTTTTTCTTAATTCTTTTTTATTCAATCTGAGAATGATGAATATGCTCAAAATCATGTAATTAGCGTCAAACTCAAGATTTTTGTTACTAAACCCAAGCTCTTAATGACTAAACCAACTTTCCATAATTATAACGATCTTAAGTGGCTTTATTAATCGCAATGTATAACAGGATAAACACCGTATGAATGATTTTAAATGAAGTCTACCACAGTACCAAGCTATACTCTAAAAATTTAGTGTTATCCCAAGCAACAAGAGACTATACATAGCTTTTGTGTTTCCACTTAGGTTTAGGCGCATTAAATGGACCTGTATGAAGTTTCACCTCTTATCTGACTGAGCAGATAAGTTAACAATTAACATTAGGTTACAGGTGTGTCAAATAGTTCTCTAAATCTGGGTATAATATGGGCCCATGACAATAAACAATTACCATTAAACATTATTTTTGTATCTCTCCCTCTCTCCAGAGGCAGGAGATTGCTAGCCCCAAAGTTTTTACACTCACCAGGAACAGGGACGGGGTTGGACACAAAATTACGTTTTAGCCTAAATTTTTGAGGTTTTGGAAGTCACGCTGGATGTATAGGACCTGCTCTTAACTGTAGTTCAAAATGTGTTAACTTATGGCAGAGTAACGGAACTGGCAAGTCACATTTTGTCTTTTCTTTGAAATGGCTCAGCTTATCCCTTCTGGTGCACATCTCATGAGAGCAAATTAGATCACATCTGCGCATACCGGGTTACAGTGCCAGGTTCTAGCAATGAAACTTCTTTTGAGTTTTGCTTTTATTATACTGAATCCTTGCCTGTCTTGGTTACTTCTTTTTACTGAGACAGGGTCTTACTCTCTTACCCAGGCTGGACACAATGGCACCATCATGGCTCACTGCAACCTACTACTCCTGGGCTCAAGTGATCCCCCTGCCTCAGCCTCCTGAGTAGCTAACACTACAGGCACAGGTTACCATGGTTTTTTTTTTTTTTTTTTTGAGATGGAGCCTTGTCCCAGGGTGGGGTGCAGTAGTGCAATCTCGGCTCACTGCAACCTCTGCCCCCAGGTTCCAGTGATTCTCCTGCCTCAGCTTCCTGAGTAGCTGGGATTACAGGCACCCACCACCAAGTCCTGCTAATTTTTGCATTTTTAGTAGAGATAGGTTTCCACCATGTTGGCCAGGCTGGTCTTGAAAACTGACCTCAAGTGATTCGCCTGCCTTAGCCCCTCAAAGTGCTGGGGTTATTAGTGTGAGACACCACACTTGGCCAACTGCTCCTTGTACTAACTTCTTTCCATTTATTCTGTCAGTTAAATCTCTCAAGACAGAAAGCAGCTTACTTATGTTATTGGGTAATGAGAAGGACTTCAGCTAATGGATGTTAGTTCCTAATTGTCAGAATTGGGTTACTTTTTATGGAGGGCCTTGTTGTCTTAAGGTGTTAGTTTCTTTCCTTTCCTTGTGCATTTTTCTGTATTTATACAATTAAACCGTCTTCACATAAGTAATCTAATGAATTCAATTATCTCAGATTTCTGTTCCTCTAAGTAATATATATTGATAAACATAGCTGGGCAACAACACAGACAAATTCTGTTCACATTTGACATCCTGGTTCAACCAAGCATCAGTTTTCTCTAATAGTGGTGGTGAGGATCCTAGTTAGGTTTGGCAAGGGGGTTATTAATGACATAGGTGTGAAAAGCAAACCAAGTTTTCTCAAAAGAAGCTGAGAGTGATCACTGCCATGTGTTTTTGGAATCAGAATCATAAATATCCACCATTCTTGGGAGTAGAAGTTTGGTTAAACAGCTATGAAAAACTTGGCAAACAGGAACTATGGGAAAGAAAAATAATCAAATGAAAATCAATTATTATGTAGAAAAAGGTTTAAAAATTACTTCAGAGCTCTTCCTTCCTCCTGGCTGGATTTCAGGGCAGGACAGAACTGTGTGTCCTCAAGTTCCTTTAAAAAGTTATCGGACTGAACTGAGAACAGTATGATTTTACCCCCAAGTAGGGAAATTTAAATATGCTTATGCCTATTCTACCACCTTAAACAAATACTTACAATCCTGCCCTCTCTAATCCATTATTTCTTGCCTTTTTCAGAGCCAAACTTCTTAAAAGAAGTTTACTTTCAGTACCCACTTCTTTTCTCATTCCCATTCATTCACTTCTCCTCACTACTATATTAATTCAGTTTATCTGGAAAATGAGACAATCCAGCAACTCCTCACAGGGAAATACACTGGCAGTTGAAAAGCAACAAAATTTGCCCATAAATTGTCTCAGAAGCAGCAAGAAACAGAAGCAAAACAATTTTAGAAAGACACATAAACATGAATACTGAAAATGGAACAGTCATAGGACTGAAACTCAAGAACGAGGCATAATGCCCAACATTAAAGATATACAGAGTAAACAGAGCTGAAATGGAGACTCTTGCATTTAGATTGCCAAATGTAAAAACAAATGAATGTAAGCAGTTTATCACCAAAATAATACTTTAAACTGTTGAGACTGCATAAATGTACCATACTACTGTTAGTATTCCATAGAAATAGCACACGACCAGTATAGGTCATTTAGGTAACACATACGGAACATGCTAGTTAGCTGCAATACTGTAACTGCAGTGAAAGCTAAGTGTATCTGCAATAGTATGCTTCTATACATTACTACTTAAAGGCAAAAGCAAAATACTTCAGTTGTTTTAATTTTGGCATGTTTAAAAATTTAGGTTTTCCTGGTTTCCTTATATAAAACACAAAACATTCACAAGGAAACAGTTCTACATATGCTAATAATTGAGCCGAGAGAATACACACTGTGCAGTTCTACAGGGACAAGTACTAAGAAACTATAGAAGTTGTCATTTAATACTGCATATATGGCTAGAAGCCCCAGTACACGCCTGCAGTCCTAGTTACTTCAGCGGCTGAGGCAGGATCGCTTGAGCCCAGGATTCTGCAGCTGTCATTTGCTATGATCATGCCTGTGAACTCCACACGGTTAGACCCTAACTCAAATAAATAAAATGGCTAAAAGTTAGGTCAGAGAGGGCAGGGAAGGAGGAAAGCTGTTTTATTTTGGCTTAGTCTTTTAAAAAAAAAAAAGCATCACTTAGCTATCTAAGGATCATAGATACTAAATTTTATCTTCTGGTGCTGGAGCAGCTCAAGTCCCCATGGTATTGTTTGATAAGCACCTGTGTGCTATATTCATGAAATCAGGAGTTAGGTGTAAGAGGGTGATTTTGATGAACCTTTAAACAAGTTTATAAGCAGAACCCTCAGATTCTACATCAAATTAAGCTTCATAAATATGTACCTACTTACATAATTGCACACAGCTGAATATCTCTGCATATTTGAATTTCCTTCAGTGGCTATATTCATGAACATATTTACACTTGATAAGTTCATCTTCATATATTTATTCTTGCAAAGAAATATTTTCAGCCAGGTGTGGTGGCTCCCACCTGTAATCCCAGCACTTTGGGAGGTCTAGGTGGGCCGATCACGAGGTCAGGAGTTCAAGACTAGGCTGACCAATATGGTGAAACCCCATTTCTACTAAAAATACAAAAATTAGCCAGGCATGGTGGCACATGCCTGTAATCCCAGCTACTTGGGAGACTTTGTTTCCAAAAAAAAAAAAAAAAAAAAGGTTTCTAGTGTTCCCTTAATTATACACACCTGTTTTGCTTATACCCATTACTGGAGATAGTAAAAACAAAAACAACAACAACAAAAAAAAACCTGTTAAAAATTGAGAAATAAAATAATGAGAATTTTCTCTTCCTGTTAATCACTACTATGAAAATTTAAATTTCAAATCTTGACCTTGGGATATTTACCGCATTTATCTTCAGCAGCATATTAAGCAACTAAAATTATGTAAATTTGTTTCAAACTCAAGTTGGGTCACCAAGACTAGAAAACACACTTTTTAGTTTCCGGAGTATTGTTAACTGAAAGTAAAAATGTTAGACAGATGTGGTGGCTTGTGCTTATAATACCATCTAACTTTTCTATTTTTTGAAGAGAAGCAGTGTTGCCATGTTGGCCAGGCTAGTCTTGCTCCTGGCCCCAAGTGATCTGCCTACTTTGGCCTCCCAAAATGCTAGCATTACAGATGTCAACCACCGTGCCTGGCCCTAATTCTCTTTTGAGAGATGAAAAGCTTTATCTCCTCTAGATATTGCTAATTACACTTTAACAATGTTTTCCTAACCTGCGGTGTTTCTCTGGGACACTGAGGTTATTTTTTCAAAAGCTGGCCTCCTCAACTCCTCAAATATTAATTTTGTAAATCAAATTTCTAAAGAGTGGGGTAGAAGTCCATTAGATATAAAGATAGAAAAACTTCAAACTACCCAAACACAAGACAAATTATAGAAATCATTGTATTCTATAGGTATTACTTTTCACACACAAGATTTCTTTTTTTAAAAAACAGACATGGTCTCACTGTTGCCCAGATTGGAGTGCAGTGACACAATCATACTTCACTGCAGCCTCAAACTAATGGAATCAAGTGATCCTCCTGCCTCAGCCTTCCAAGTAGCTAAGCCTACAGGCATGCACTACCATGCCCAGCTCACAGACAAGGCTTTTGACTAATTTGTTGCTCTTTTACCCTACAATTTGTCTTCCATATAATTCGAACTGACAAGGTTATGGCTTAAATAAATTATAAATATAATAATAAATATATTATAAAATGAACAAGATTCATAAGTTTACATAAAACACGAGAAGACACTTGAATCACCAGCCACTAAAAATAACTGAACATATAACAAAGCCACAGTTCGTATGAAGAAAATAAAATAATTGAAGAGCTTGAAATTAAGCCTAAATGTAAATTTCTATTAAGCTTACAACATTACAATAGCATATTGTTCCTTTTCCTATACTTACCATTATTACTTAGAGAAATGTTTCTGAATAACAAAAACTTTGTATGACAAGAGCCTTTTTCATTGTTGTATTCATGGATGACAACACATACTACTTTTGCTTAAAAATCAAACAAACCCATGCATCTTGACTTGTTCCCAGAAACATGACATATAAGATCATTTTTCAAAGGTGTTTTGGTAATTTTAAATTATTCTGTCTAGACTTTCTTTGATATGAGGATCTATTTTTAATTTTATTCACTTCTAACATAGAGGGGAAGTGCATATCTTCAATAACCCAAAGTAACTAGTTAATTTTGTTTCAGAATAATGTGCAAAAGGGAGGAAAGAGCAAAAAGTTTATCAGTATTTTTTAACACATCAGACACTTTCAGGAGGAAAAGAAATTTCCCATGTTGTCATAGTGTAGACAGACTCTGAGAAAGAACACACAGCATTGTTTCAGTGACACAAGAAAAAAGTACAGTTCATTTGAGACTGCGCAAAATCACTCAAAAGACAAGTAACTTTGGTTTCAGTTACTTAGTTTTAAAAAAATTTATCCATGACCCATGTTACTCTGGAACCTATTGTCAGACGTCAGCAGGTGTATCATCAATAATATCTCACCTCTCCCCACTTTTCTAAGACAGGCTCTATCGCCCAGGCTGGAGCACAGTGGCATGATAGAGGCTGACTGCAGCCTCAACCTCCCGGGCTCAAGTAATCCTCCTACCACAGCCTCTAGTGCAGCTGGGACTACAGGGGTGCGACACCATGCCCAGCTAATTTTTTTGTTTAATGTTTTTGTAGAGTTGGTACGGTGTCTCCCTATGTTGCCCAGGCTGGGCTTGAACTCCTAGGATCAAGCAATCCCCCCGCCTCCGTCCCCAAAGTGCTGAGATTAAAGGTATGAGCCACTGCATCTAGTGTTACTCCTTTAGGCTGCGCTTTCTCTTTTCTTACTCGCAGGGCCAAACCAACGTCTTTCCAGCTTGGCTACCTTCCAACAACGATTTCTTCGGACGCCTTTGCTAATCATGCCTGTATGACAAATCAGTGAATCTGAAATCTTGGGGAGAGGGAAGGAGGGTTGGAAAACAAACGGCAAAACAGAAATGCATTTGGGAGGACGAGCACAACTCTGTGGGTGTAAGTGGGCTTCTCAGAATAAAGGCGAGGGTCGCCGCCTATGGTCCCCGCACCTCAACAAAAACACCAACTCTCTCAACTGTACTGTTAACCGATCTAAGATACTCCAAGCCCAGAAGTAAACCGACTCTTTCAACCTCTTAGCTAAAAAACTGAGAAGGAAGCGTAGGGCCCCAGGAAACACCTTCAGGAACTGAGACCGAGGCTCACTGGGCCTGTGGATACCGCTTCTAGTCAGTCCCGCCCTACACCAACCCCCAGCACGGCCTCCACCCTCAGGTTCCCAGGTTTATGCCCGCAGCTATCCGACCAGCTCGTCCTCCACCTCACCATCCCTACTGAACCACCACGCAACTCCCGAGCACCCCTAAAACCTCTGCCTGGCTCCGAGGAATCTTCCCAGTACTCCTAACATGGCGGCCGAGTCCCCTTTGCTCCTTCGCTCTGGGCGCGTCTGACTTGGAGAATTTTGGGCATTGTAGTTCCAGCGATGGCCTCGGTATCCTGCCAGGACTTAAGAAGACTACAGCTCCCAGAAAGCACCGCATTCGAGCATGGCTATTGGGGACGTTTGGACAGAGGGATGATGTCATTGCAAAAGCCTCACTGCATTCATTGTGCTACGGTCTCTCCACCCCCTGCCGCTGGGCTTGCGATTGCCGCTCGCTCCAGCTAAGCTAAGAGTAGCAGCAGCACCAGGGCAGGGACTGACTCCAGCCCTTGGACTCAGGACATCGCAGACCTTCCGTTGCGTGCGTGACTCATTCGCACATCATTTCTGTTTATGCCTGGGGTGGGGAGAAAAATCCCAAACCAGGTGAGTTGAAGTGATTTTTTCACAAGCTTTTACCAAGTTATTCCTCCCGCTTAGTTCTCAAGGCTTTCTTTTGCGAAGCTGTGAGCGGTGGTGAGGTGGGGGGGATTGGGGAGATGCTCGCGGGCGCTGCTGAGGGGAAAAGCTCTGTGCAATTTGGGTCACTGCAAAGAACAACTCCAGCAACCTTCCCCCGCCAAAGGACGGGTGCCTGCCAATTCCCTAGTCGCAACTCCTCTCAACCTTTTTGAGTCGGGAAGAGGGGGCTGGGCTGGGAAGGATGTTGGGGAGTGCTCTTGGAAAATCAGAGGAAGGCAGAGGTGGGGGACTGCAGTCCTGTCACACACGGCCCGAGAGCTGAGGTTTGAGTGGGAAGGGGTGATGCGTGGGGAGAAATGGAGACAGTGATTTAATGTGGTCGCATTACTTTAGAAAATTTGTGTGTCGCTTGGACGAGCACACGTTATTAATTTTTAAGATGAACGTGCTCAAGTTTTGTAGGATTTATTTTGTGTGTATGTCTATGTCGTTTGTCTCGCCTTTTCTGCTGATTTGAGGTGACAGTGTCCTTTAATGGTGCACTCCGTGCCAGTCAGAAACATTTCACGTGTCTGACGAAGATTCTCTGAGGCTGCTGGAAGCAGCGTTTTTGTTAAGTGTTTTCCGTTCTCCGACTGCTGGATTCAAGAGTGTTTGGAAGTGGAGCCGACAGATTTGTGCTTGTGTGTTTTAAATTACATTGGATAGGCTTTTTGCCACTGACAACGGTACCATAATGAGCTGCTGTTTCCTGAGGCATAGTCACTACTCATAAATAACGGTTTCAAGAGATCGATTAGGGAAACCGGGTTCATTTTAACACATTAGAGAAAGGCAAAGTTAGAAGCGCTGTTAACCTTCATTTGCCATTACTGAAAAGTGCCCATGGGAAGAGTGATCTTGGTTAGGGAAACCAAGGAGCATAGTTTTTTTTGTTGTTGTTATTGTTGTTGTTGCCTTTTTTTTTTTTTTTTTTTTTTTAAACGAACTGTTGTTTAACAGGACAGAAAGCATTCTAACTTACATGATGCTCCTGTAAGAGTTATAGGGATGATTAGGGCAATAAATATGTTACTTTGAGATAAACAGCTGGCTGGCTTCACAACAGATGGGGCCAGTCTTAGCTGGAAGATCTACAACCTTGGAAATGAATGGACCTGGGGTCAACCACACCCCCTCTTGGAATGTCAAAAGAAGGAGAAATGCCAGAGAATTTGCTTAACTCTAGAATGCTAAACCTTTTCATAGCTGAGTCAGACATGGGGGAAAGTCTTTACTGGCTGTCTTCTGCTGCTGAGCCAATTTTGTTCATTTTAAATTAAGATCCTTAGGTCTCCAAAGTTGTAGCTGTGTGATATTTCGTTAAAAGCTGCTTGATGCTGAATGCAAAGGACAGTTCATTGTATGAGCTTTGTAGTAGAGTGATTTATTGGGATGCCAATGAGCAGCTTTTGAATTTGGGAAAAGATCAACAGTCAGCCTTTGCCTCTCCGTCTGTCTTTTGATGACCCTCTTCTTTTCTGGACACCCTACCCTTCTCTTCTGTACTTTCCTTTATCCCTCCCACCCCCACATCTCTTGAAATTCTGTTTCTTTCCCTATCTCTCCATTTGCAGTTTACATTTATCCTTTCAGTTTCAAAATCTCTCCCTTATCACCATCATATCACATCTGTTTCTCTCCATCTCTCTCCAATCTTGGAACACCCTCCTTGCTCCTCCTCCACCTCACCTAGGAACTCCTGGGTGGATGTAGACTGTGTGAATATTTTTTTCAGAGTCCTCTTTGAAGAGGATTTCTTTACCTTTTCTTTTTCTTGCGGTCTGTGCTTGGCAGGATGAGCAGCAATGAGCCTGACCCCTGGTCTGGTTTGTGGTTTCTGTGACAGACATAATTTAGCCCCAGCAGCATGTGAACAATGATATGCTGCAGTTGGGCTCATGCCACTTTTCCTTTCACTGGCACCTGTATTAAGAACAGCCTATGAGTTAGCAAGGTTTTTAAATGCTCTACATGAAATGTTCTCATAATTCCCAAGGAGTAAGTAGTCTTCAAATGGCTTGCCTTATATAATGCATTTTTTTTCCCCTTATCCTTGCTCCAGCTGGTAGTGGGAAGGCTGTTCTTCCCCCCCACCCCCCCTTCCTTCCTGTTCCCTGTGGATTGCTGAGGAGCAATCCAGGTGGCCAAACTGCCCATTTGGTTTTTTGAAGATACGTGGAGAACAACAGTTCCTCGCGCCCCCCCCCCCCAACCCCCCCCCCCCCCCCTCTTCTCCCTTGTGGGCCATAGAAGTTTGTTATATTTGTTTACATAACAGCAGTACTTCTCTAGGTGTGGAAAGTCTAACTGCTATCCATCTGGAGGCAACTAGTATGACAGGCAGATTCAGAAGCTGTCCTCTTAGACTTTTTATGCACCACCTTCTCATTCCTAATTTTCTTCTTCTGAAATACTTCCTTACCTACCAAGGTTTCTTTTATTGTTCTAAGGAGAAATAGGCTGAATGCAGCATTAGATTTGGCCCCATCACTGCTGTCTCTGTGACCTTGAATAACTATTCATTTCTTTCTGCTTCAGTTTACTTATTTGCAAGGGGATAATGATCATTGCCCTTTGGTTTACTGATGTTATAGCACTCTATAATCTGGCTCCAACCTATTATTCTGACAACTTACACTGATTGAGCAGCTACCATGTGCTAAGCACTGTGGATACATCAGTGAAAAGAAATGCTTCCCCTGACCTCATGGAGCTTATATTCTAATAGGGGATATACTTAATAAATAATTGCAAGTGTGTTGAATGCCATTTCCAAAAGGGTTGGGTAGGAGTACCTGACATGGTACTTCCCCTTTGTCTGGGGTTATCAGGAAAGGTTTCCTATAGGAAGTGACACTTCAAGAGACTTGGACGGTAAGCGGAAGTAGTAATTCAGGATGGCAGTGGGAGATGCTCATAGTGGAATAAAGAAGATTTCTGGCAGAGGGAACTTCATGTTCAAAGTTCAAAGGGAAGAGTAGTGAACATGAGGATTTGAAAGGAGGTTAGTCAGAGACAGAGCAAGAGAAGAAAGACTAGAATGAAGAAGAATGAGGCTGGAGAGGTGGGCAGAGGCTAGAGAGTAGGCAGTAGTCTGAGCTACAGGTGAATTTTGGTCTTTATCCTGAGTAATGAGAACCTAGCCCAGCTTTAATAAACTAGGTGAACAGCATATGTAGGATGATATTAAAATATTACCCTGCCTGTTAAGTGGAGGAGATTGAAGGAAAGACTTGGCCAGAGTGACTATATAGACAGCACGTAGCAAATAATTTTTGTTGTCTATATGAGGGATGATGGTGCTTAGATCTAGGGTGGTGACAGAAGGTTTAGAGAAAATGGAAGAGACTGGAGAGACACTAAGTTTTGTTTTGTTTTGAGACAGAGTTTTGCTTTTGTTGTCCAGGCTGGAGTGCAGTGGCTCCATCTCGGCTCACTGCAACCTCCACCTCCCCGGTTCAAGTGATTCTCCTGCCTCAGTCTCCTGAGTACCTGGAATTCCAGGCACCCGCCACTATGCCCAGTGAACTTTTGTATTTTTAGTAGAGATGGAGTTTCACCATATTTGCTGGGCTGGTCTCGAACTCCTCACCTCAGGTGAGCCACCCGGCTCAGCCTCCCAAAGTGCTGGGATTACAGGCATGAGCCACCACGCCCAGCTGACACCTTAAGTTTGAAAATTGTAATTGATAAGATTTGTTGATTGACAGGATGGGGGCATAGGGAGAAATGGGAGTCATTAAATGACTTGAGTTTTTTTTTTTTCTTGAGCAACTGGGGATGACATTTTCAGAGAAAGGGAACACTGAATGGGAACCAGGTTATTTTGTTTTCCAGAAGGGAGGACCTTTGGAAGACATCTAAGATCTTTCACTCTTCCTGTCCATGTGTAGGATGTGGCATGGTGGAGTAGAAGAGAGCTCTGGATGAGGCTTTCTTACACTGGGCACTACTTATTAGCTGTGTGATGTTGGACATACCACATTCTTTTCTGAGCTTTAGTTTCCTGATCTGTAAAATGTATGTATTCCACAAATTGATACTGATCCCTAGTATGGAAAACAACAGTATACTCAATTTACTTATTTATTATAACAGTTTTCTATGCACCATGCTAGGAAAACAACATTGAATAAGATACTGTTTGCTTTGGAGGAATTCACTCAGGTGAGGGAGACAAACATAAATAATCACATACAAGAAGGTACTTTGGCAATACTAGACTGGAGGGTGGCGGTGAGGGATTACGGAGGCGTCCACACCTTTGAGTCTAGGCATGAAGGCAAGCAAAATCTCTCCAGTCTATGTTTCCAGGCACCTAATAGAATGCCTCACACAAATTAGAGACTCTAAATGTTTGTTGGGTGAGTGAATTAACCTAAGTCACTAAGGATTTATTCAAAAGCAGAAAATATTAACACACTGGAAGAAGACTCAGAGTAATAATACAGATGCCAAATGTAAAATGCTTTTAAGAGACCCACTAAAATGTATTCTAGGCCGTGCGCAGTGGCTGTAATCCCAGTACTTTGGGTGGCTTGACATGTGCAGATCACCTGAGATCAGGAGTTTGAGACCAGCCTGGTCAACATGGTGAAACCCCATCTCTACTAAAAATTCAAAATTAGCTGGGTATAGTGGTGCAGGCCTGGGGTCCTACCTACTCAGGAGGCTGAGGCAGGAGAGTCACTTCAACCTGGGAGGTGGAAGTTGCAGTGAGCCGAGATTGTGCCGTTGTACTGCAGCCTGGGCAACAGAGTGAGACTCTGTCTCTAAAAAAAAAAAAGTATTCTTGACACCTTCAGCCTTTGAGATATTTTGTGATGACTTTTAGGGAAATTCAGAAATATTTGAGATCTGTTTTTTTTTCGGCTGAACTTCCTTTATTCAAGTTAGTTTCTAAAAAAATTGTTCTAATTGCATAGAGTTCCCTAAATCAATGTGTCTCAGACCTTTGAATTATATAGATAAGTAAAATTACAAAAAATAAAATTGAGCGTACTGTGAACAATAGTATTTTTCTATAGTAAATTAAAAATGCCTTCTCACTTTTATCTCATAGAAAATATATTTAGCTTTATGAAAAATTCTTTACATCGTCTTTTTCTCATTTTGTTGCAGAAATGAAATATCAGAATAGTGTAATAATTTAGGGAACCATTGCCCTATTTTCTTGGCTGTGGGGAAATGTGATCCATCTGCAAAAAAGAGCATTTCCAAGTATGGAGGAATTTAATATGGACCACAGTTAATTTATTTTTAGTTTTTTCTCTATAGGAAGCCAACTTTTTTTTTTTTTTTAAGAACCAGGAAGCCAACTTTTGAGAACTAGGTAGGCCTCCTCAAGATTAGCCTAACACAGCAGTTCTTAATTCATCCCTGAAAGGTCCTCAGGAAGACCATGAACCTTTGAGATCATGTTAAATTGTATACATGTGCATGTTTATGTGCTGGAGTTCATATGTACGTGCACATTTTTTTTTTATCAGTATGTGTGTGTCTTTGAGCAAATTACTTAATCTCTTTGAGCCTCTGTTTTTTTGTAAGATTGTTGTGAGGTTTACATGATGAGGTCATGTGCTTTAAATGTCTGACACTATGCCTGGTATAGCTGGTGCTCATGGTAGCTGTTTTTAATGTTATTTATCATTTTAAACAGTTTATTTATTGGGTTATGCTTGTTTAGTATCCACAGTGACAAAATGAGGAAAAAGGTAACTTAGTGTAACCACATAAACTGATTCAATGGGAAGTACACAACATCACTGATGTAGAATTTTTGCCAGAAATGCTTAACTTAAATCTAACCATGGGGCTGGGCACAGTAGCTCACATCTGGAATTCTAGCACTTTGGGAGGCCATGGCAGGAAGATTACTTGAGCCCAGGAGTCCAAGACTACCCTGGGCAACATAGTGAGACCCTGTCTGTCTCTATCTATCTATCTATCTATCTATCTATCTATCTATCTATCTTTGAGACAGAGTCTCACTCTGTTGCCCAGGCTGGAGTGCAGTGGCATGATCACAGCTCACTGCAGCCTCTCTCTACTGCCTGGGCTCAAGGGATCCTCCCATCTCAGCCTCCTGAGTAGTTGGGACCACAGGTGTGCACCATCATGCCTGGCTAATTAAAAAAAGATTTCGTAGAGACACAATCTCACTATGTTGCCTAGGCTTGTCTTGAACTCCTGGTCTCAAGTAGTACTCCCACTTTAGCCTCCCAAAGGTGAGCCACCGTGTCCTGCTCTTGTCTCTATTAAAAGAAAAAAAAACAACACCCTAACCACAAAGAAATAATCAGAAAAATCCAGATTGTGGGACATACTGCAAAATAGCTGGCTTGTGATCCTCAAAAATGTCATGCATGAAAGACAACAAAATGAAAAGTTTGAGGGACAGATCTATATTAAGGGAGACTGAAGAGATATGACAACTAAATGGAACATGTAATCGTAGATTGGATCTTGGACTTTAAAAAAAGCTACAAAAGACATTTTCAGGATAATTAGGGAAATTTGAATAGGAGCTGCATATTAGGTAATCAGTAACAATGTTAGTTTTCTGGATGTGATAATGATTCCATTTGTTTAATCTGACATGTTGTAGATATTGGTGTATGATCAGTTGGCGTTCCTGAATGTTGTCTTCAGGAATGTCATAGGAAAGCTAGAAGGTAGTGATTTTTCCTGGTCATTTCAAGTATTTAATCAGCCTATGGGCTGGGATACCACTTTTTGGGATATTATAAGTGATTTTTTTATATCGTTTCTAAATACAATCCTGTATTCTGTGACTGGAAACTTCTACATCTGGCACTCTGTGCTTGACATTACTAGAGGGAGTAATGCAGGTGGAACATTATCTGTTTCCAAGTTGAAGGGAAAAGGTGCATGAGTATATATCTTAAATTTGTTTTTTGATTCTAGAATTGACATAAGATTGGCTGGGTGCAGGGGCTTATGCCTGTAATCCCAATACTTTGGGAGGCCAAGGCAGGTGAATTGCTTGAGTCCAGGAGTTTGAGACCAGCCTGGGCAACATGGTGAAACTCTGTCTCTACAAAACATACAAAGAATTAGTTGGATGTGGTGGCGCACACCTGTGGTCCCAGCTACGGGGTGGGGTGTGGCTGAGGCAGGAGGATCCCTTAAGCCCCAGATGTCAAGGCTGTAGTGAGCCCTGATCATGCCACTGCAGTCTAGCCTGAGAGACAGAGTGGGACCCGGTCTTAAAAAAAGAAAAGACAAGAAAGAAATAACATAAGAGTAATCAAAATTAATTACAGAAAAACACATGGACTGTATAGGGAAAGTCCTCTTTAATTATACAAAAAATTATTTGCTACTTGCTCTCTACATATTCACTCTGGCCAAGTCTTTCCTTCAATCTTCTCCACTTAACAGCCAGAGTAATATTTTAATTAGAATGGTGCTACAATTTGATTATAAAGGTAACCAACTGTCAGATTTTGGTGTATATTCTTCTGTCATTTTTCCCCATATGTGTACTAATAATATTATAATAAATGTAATTCTGCTTGTTCACTCTTGCTTAATGTATTTTGGGCATTTCCCCCATGTATTTGCATATTGCTCCAACTTACCTGTTTTAATAGTTGTTGGGAACTGTGCTACAGTGAGCCTTTGAGTACCTCATTTTGTTTTGAATTTGTGGGACTATTTCTGTAACACATCATTCAGCGAGTAGAAATACTGAGTCTAACAGCACTAGCATTGCCCCCTGATTTAAATTCTTGTCAGCAATGTTGTGAGGGCTAACTCTACATACCTTTGCCAAGTTCATTAGCTGTTTGGGCTGGACTCTCTTACTAAGGGAAGCTAGTTGTGAAGGGTGAACAGAACAGGGGCAAAAATTGAATTAGAGTTCCTGCTGGTTTTTATGATGGCTATAATAAAGGTTGATGTGCAAATAATGTGGAAATCTCTGGAAGAAAGAAATACATTGTCCCTGCGTGCAACACAGTACAGCGTTTAAAAAGTGAACTGAAACAATAAAGCAGCCAAGAGGTTTCCCCAGAGACTTCTGCAGAAAATTTTACTTTTTAGTTATGGTTAGTTAACTTCACTAAAATGTGGACATCATCAACCTTGAAATGGAAATAATATCTTCTGCTTACTTCCTCTACATCTCAGTCATGCAACCACATTGCAAAGGGAGAATTTAAGCTCTGCTTTTAAAATATCTGAAGCAGGTGGTTAAAAGGCCCAAGTGTTCATTTTTTTTGAATTTCAGTAGGAACATTCAAAGGGCAGATTTTTGGCTTTTTTTTTTTTTTTTTTTTTTTTTTTTCAGGAAAGCAGGTGTGAGCTTTGGAGTGGCTATCAATGAGTCACTCTGCCCTAACAGGAACCCTGGGGAAGAGATTGTGAGGATTGCAGCCATGAATTATTTTCACTCTTTTAGCCATTGTGACTAGGTGGAGCAAACAAAAAATTTGAGCTCTTTGCTACACGGACAACTTACCTTTTTAAGCCTCAGTTTCTTTATCTATAAAATGGGGATTATTGTGGGGCTCAAAGGAGATGATGTGTATAAAAGGGCTTTGGCAAATTTATGTGCACATACATATGTGCTGTTGTCAAAGGACTCCTGTCTGTAACTGAATCAGTTCACACTAGTCTTTCCTTTAACTCCAGTGCCCTTTGTAGGCTGAAAGAGTTTTTTTAAGGAATTTTGTCTCATGTTCTCTACTTGTTACTTCCTCGGTCAGGTTTTCATGCTAAATGCAAGGTCCTGTGCTGGGTATTCTGATAGGAAAACAAAAGACGGAACCATCTGGGACTTTTCCTTCTTCACCACTTTTATTGTAGGAAGCTAATATCTTTTAATGAGGGTCTTCAATAAAAGATGCTCAGCAAAGGTGTATTGTGGATGCTGTCTTAGTCTCAATTCTAGGCAGTAGAATTTAGCTCAATTTTTTACATAAAAATGAGGAAGCAATTTTTCGTAAGTTTAAGTAAACTTGTTTTGTTTTTCAACATGACTTAGCCCTTCCACTTTCAAAAATGCAGATACCGACCCTAGGTAGGTTTTCTGAAAGCAAAACTATATATACTGTTTCTCTAGCTGCTTCCTGTTCTTGCCTTGCCTTCTGATTGAAAATATAAGCTTCATGAAGGCAGGACTGTATGGTGGTATTTACTTTCATATGGTTTATGTTATTTTCAGGCACAGGAGAAGAGTTTTCTGTAGACCTGTTAAGTTCCCTGAAGCTGTAATGTGAACTGTCATAGCGTCTACTGGGTGCCAGGTGGTTTATGTTTTATTTGATTTTTTTCTGACTTCATTTGAAACCTTTCAGACCTTTAGAGCAATTGCAAAAATAGCAGTGAAGCCAGGCACAGTGGTGCACACTGGTAGTCCCAGCTAGTTAGGAATGGGAAGAATGCCTGAGCCCAGGAGTTCAAGAGCAGGCTGGGCAACATTGTAAGACCTCATCTTAAAAAACAAATCCCACCTAAAAAATAAACAAAACCATTCCATGCACCTTTTATCTGGATTAATTTGCTTTTGTCTTTACACACACACACACACACACACACACACACACATACACACACAGATATTTTTTCTTTTTCTTTTTGAGAGGGAATCTCACTCTGTTGCCAGGCTGGAGTGCAGTGGTGCCATCTTGGCTCACTGTAACCTCAGCCTCCTGGGTTCAAGTGATTCTCCTGTCTCAGCCTCTCCAGTAGCTGGGGCTACAGGCACACGCCACCATGCCCAGCTAATTTTTGTATTTTTAGTAGAGACGGGGTTTTACCATGTTGGCCAGGATGGCCTCAATCTCTTGACCTTGTGATCCGCTCACCTTGGCCTCCCAAAGTGGTGGGATTACAAGTGTGAGCCACCATACCCGGTCTACAGATATTTTTTCTAAGCCAGTTGAAAATAAGTTGCAAATATCACCACACTTTGCCTCTAGGTGGCTAAGCATCTATTCTCTAAGAACAAGGACATTCTCCCATGTAATCACAACACCATTACATGGAAACAATAATATTTTTCTGATTTCCTCAGTCATTCCAATGTCCTTTATAACTTTAAAAAAAATTTTCTGATCCAGGATCTTAACAAGACTATTTACACAATACAGTTGTGTTCTTTAGTTTCCTTTAATGTAGCATATTACCTGTATTAGTCAGGGTTCTCTAGAGACAGAACCAATAGGATGGATGGATGGATGAATGAATGGATAGTCAGAGAGAGAGAGAGAGAGAGATGGGAAGAGATTTGTTAGGATGATTGGCTCATGTGATTCTGGAGGTTGAGAAGTCCCATGACAGTCTGTGTATGAGCTGGAGACCCTGGTATGCTTGTAGCATAATTCAGTCCAAGTTGAAAGGCCTCAGAACTGGGGAAGCTGATGGTGGAACTCTCAGTCTGAGGCTGAAGACCTGAGAGATTGGGTGATGGGGAGGGGACTGCTGGTGTTAAGTCCTGGAGTCCAAAGGCCTGGAATTGTTTGTCCAAGGACAGGAGAGGAAGAGCGTAGTGTATTTCAGCTCCAGCAGACAGTTTAACATATTCGCCTTTTCTCTGCTTTTGTTTTCTCTAGGACCCCAGACCACCAACATTGGTGGTGGTTTTTCCACACCTAGTCCACTGAGACATGCTAATCTCTGAAAACACTCTTGCAGACACACCCCAACATAATGCTTTACAAGGATTTAGGTATTTCTTAATCTAGTCAAGTTGACACCTAAAATAAACCACCACAATACCTTTGCCTTTTTTGCGTTTTATGACGTTGAAATTTTTGACGATTCCAAGTTTGTTGTCTTGTAGATTGTGAATTGGGTTTGTCTGTTTTCTCATTATTAGATTCAAGTTAAACACTTGTGGTAAGAATCCTTCATAGGTGATGTTCTGTCCCTCCCCATATATCATAGGTGACACCTAATAAATATCAGTTTGTAATATCACTGGTGACGTGAGGTTTGATCATTTGGTTGAGGTGGTATTGCCAGATCTTTCCATTGAAAGGGCACCCTTTTCCTTTTGTAATTAATAAAATTATCTGTGAGGTGGTATCCTGAGATTGAGTATCCTGTTCCTCAATAACTTTAATTCAAAAGTTGTAACATCTATTGATATCCTGGCCTAGGTCAATTGGTATTTATGAAGGATGATTTTCTATTTCTCTCTTTCTTTCTATATTTATTATCTGACAGATTAGTCTCAGTCCCAACCCTCCCCCTCCTTCAGCTTTTCTTTTGAGACAGAGTTTCGCTCTTGTTGCCTAGGCTAGTTAGAGTGCAATGGCGTGATCTCGGCTCAGTGCAACCTCTGCCTCCCAGGTTCAAGCGATTCTCCTGCCTCAGCCTCAGGAATAGATGGGATTACAGGAGCACACCACCATGCCAGGCTAATTTTTGTATTTTTAGTGAAGACGGGGTTTCACCATGTTGGTCAAGCTGGTCTTGAACTCCTGACCTCAAGTGATCCACCTGCCTCAGCCTCCCAAAGTGCTGGGATTACAGGCGTGAGCCATCTCGCCTGGCCCCAACCCCCTTTTTTAAAATATCACTTGGACTCACGGTTTCTTTTTCTCACAATGTGTTAAAATCTATTACCAGTCTTCTTGCCTTTTTCCCCCACCTCAACCTTATGCTTTTTGTTGTTCAAATTGTCCCAAATGTAGCCATTGTGAGCCTATCTTATCTATTTGGTCCCAAAAGCAATCTGATAAAGTAGGCGAGATTTTGCACTTACGAGTAAGGAGATGAAGGCTCAGAAACTACAAGTAACTTTACCAAGATCATATACCTAGTTAGCAGGGGTGGCCAGAGGCAAACCCAGTTTCGTTCAACTCAAGTGGGTCCTCCTACTTGGATCCTGCTACTCCGCAATGCATCCTGGAACAGAATGTCACCTGCTGAAACCAATTTAAAAAGAAAGCACAATCCTTGCATCATTGTTGCTAATAGCAAATAATTGGGAACAACCCTGAGTGTGTACCAGTAGAGAACTGGTTAAATAAATGGGTATGTTTACACACGGGAAAACTATGAAACTGCAAACAAGAATTAGGGTATTCTGTAAATACAGATATGAAAAAATCTCCAAGGATATATTAAAAGAAGGAAGATGCAGAACAGTATATACTTGTGAAATAAGTTGGGGATAAGAAAATATATTCAATTTTGCACACAGAAATGCTGGAAAGAGGCCAGGCATGGTGCCACACACCTGTAATCCCAGCACTTCGGGAGGCCAAGGCAGGCAGATCACTTGAGCCCAGGAGTTTGAGACCAGTTTAGGCATCATGGAAAAATCCCATATCTACAAAAAATACAAAAATTCTCCAGGCATGGTGGCATGTGTCTGTAGTCCCAGCTACTTGGGAGGCTGAGGCAGGAGGATCACTTGAGCCTGGCAGGCTGTGAGCCAAGATTGCACCATTGCACTCCAATCTGGGCGACAGAGTGAGACTGTCTCAAAAAGACATTAGTGAAGGCTGCTTTAGCCATTGATGGCTGGTCAGAAGGCAGAGGGAGGCTCTAAAAAGATCCCAAGTGTGGGAGCCTACAGACTGGAGCTTGAATTTGTGTTATGGCATTTTCAAGCTGCATGATCTTGGGCAAGTCACAACTGCTCTGAGATTCAGGTTCTTCATCTATAATAGGGGATGTCTACTCTCCAATGTTTCTTCACAAGGTATTTATTACAAGGAAAATAGTTACAAGGAAATTACAAGTTACAAGGAAAATAGTAACTTCACAGTGGAGAAACATGGCAGACACCACTTTAACTAAGTGATCAACGTTAACATCAGTGATGGGACAAATCAACATCTGAGAAGTTCACAGTATCACTCGTGTGGCATTCCAGCCAAAAATACAGAACCTGATCTAATCAGAAATAGCTGAGGAAATATCTGATAAACCCAAATTGAGAAACATTCTACACAGTATTTTTTGTACTTTTCAAAAAGGTAAAGGTCATGAAAACAAAGACTGAGGAATGGTTCTAGATTAAAAGTGACTAAAGACACATTAAAAACCAAATGCAACATATGATCCTGGATTGGATCTCAGATTAGGGAAATTTTATTTTATTTTTTGCCATGAAGGCCATTATTTGGTCAATTGGTGAAGTTGGAATAAGGGTTGAGATTAGAAAATAGTATAGGATGAATGTTAATTTCCTGATTTTGATAATTATACTGTGGAAATGCAAGGACTGCCCTTGTTTTCTAGAAAATGCTAAGTATTTCAGGGTAAAGAAGTGTTTATATACAGAGGGAGAATGATAAAGCAAATGTAAAGCATTAATATTTGTGTAATCTGTGTGAAGGGTAATTAATAGTTTTCTTGCAGCTTTTTGTAAGTCTGAAATTAATTAAAATTAAAGAGGTAAAGACGGAGAGAGGGGAGATGCTAATACTTGGAGCACAGGGTTTGTTGCAAGGGTGAAACAAGGCTCAGGTCTCAGCACAGTGCCTGTCACCTGGTGTGCTTCCCAGTACAGGCTGGCATTGTGGAATGGGCGAAGCTGACGGTAGCTCTTAGCCATCATGTGGGAGCCAAATTAAAATTGGCCTGTGGCATATGGTGACAGTATTGTTCTGAATCCACAATTGGAATTCTTGGTCTGATGAATAATTTTCTCCCTTATTTATAAATTCATTTAATTGCAAAGTCTTATAAAAATACACACATCAAATCACATTTTGTTATCCACTTAACAAATCATCTTATTATAGTGTTAAATTTATGTGGAGTTGTAATTGTCCTAGGAAAGCTAAAGTTAATGGTCACTTTCCATCTGGGCCATTTTGGGGCCAGTATTAGCATTTGAGCAATTATCTCTTACCTTTTTTTTCCCTTTCCTCTCCCTCACCCCAATGCTCAGTTTCTGATGTCACAGAGAGCTATTTTAATTAGCCATGTCAAATGTTAATTGTTATGGCAGACGAAAGAAACTTGAAGAAGCTTTTCCTTCCAAAACTCAAGAACTTTGCTTTCTAAGAGCTAACTTTGGAAAGAATGTTTCTGGCCTGGAAAATTTAGGTAGCAGCCAGAAAAGGAATTCATGTCCTACAGGAGTGGGATAGAGAGCTCAGTTTCTTTTGAGACAGATTAAAATACATACTTCTGTCTGAAATAGTAATAAAGATCTATTTATTTTTTTCATCTTTTTGCAAGAAGCCTGAAAATATGAATGATTAAATTCAAAATAGATTTAGCACTTAAAAAAAACAACCCTCAAGTAATCCAGATTTTAAAATGTTTCTGAGATATCAGACAGGCTATTTTGCTGAGTAAGAAGATCCTTAGTGTAACAGTTAAGCCTGTCCCTTGAAGTGACCAAATTTCTACCTCCTGGAGCTACAGCCATATAACTCAGGATTCCAAATTCAGTGATACAAATCTGTATTTACTGTTACTGCTGTGGAACTGTCCTGTTTTGACTATTACCTGCCATAAATTGTTTGGTCTTAGAATTCTGCATGCTTTTTGCTTTTAAAATTATGGTCTGGAAGCAAAATGGCATATTTGCAAGTATAGTAAGTTACTTTCATTCTATAACTTTATAATAATAATATTGGCAAACTTTTTTTTTAGTTTATGACCTGCCAAGTACTGTGCTAACATATTATATCATTTAATTTTAGCAAAAACCACATGAGAAATCTGAATCTCTGAAAACTTAAGTAGCATGCTTAAGATCATATGACTAGCTAAGAGGCAGATCCAGGACCAGAAATCAAGACTATTTTACTGCAGAGCCTGTGCTGTGTGATTTTTCTACTGGACAATTTACAGTTTTATGTAGAAAATGATTCATTTTTTCACCTTATAATCTTTAAAGCTGAGTCATTTTTTACTTGATAGGTATTTATTGAGAGCCCATCACATGTCAGGCACCTTGAGAACTCTAGAGATGGATGAAACACATCTTTATAATTAAAGAGTTCACATAGCAGCATTACTCACCATGCCAAAAGATGGAAGCAACACAAGTACCCAATGATGGACGAATGGATAAACAAAATGTGATATTTACATACAGTGGAATATTACTCCGCTTTAAAAAGGAAGGAACTTGTGACACATGCCACAACATGGATGACCTTGAAGGCATTACGCTAAGTGAAATGAAAGCCAGTAGCAAAAAAACGTATTATTGTATGACTTTAATTATATGAGATATTTAGAGTAGTTGGACACAAAGAAACAGAAAATAGAATAGTGGTTACCAGGGGCTGGGGGCAGGAGAGAAGTGGGAAGCTGTTTAATGGGTGTAGAGTTTCAGTTTTACAAGATGAAAAGGTTCTATAAATTGGTTACACATCAAGGTGAATATACTTCACACTATTGAACTGTATACTTAGAAATTATTAAGATGGTAAATTTTATATTATGTATATCTTACCACAATTTAAAAAACCAAACATATACACCTTATGTCTTAGTCCATTTGTGCTGCTATAACAAAATACCTGAGACTAATTCATAAACAATAGAAATTTATATCTCACAGTTCTGGAGGCTGGAAAGTCTAAGATCCAGGCACTGGCAGGCTTGGTGTCTGGTGAAGGCTACCCTCTGCTTCTCTACTCTTGTGCCTGTTGGATGGCGCCTTGTTCCTGCATCCTCTAAAGGGCATAACTGCTGTGTGGTCACATGGTGGAAGGGACAGAAGGACAACTTGCCCCTTCGAGCCCTTTTGTAAGGTGCTAATCCCTTCATGAGGATGGAGCCCTCATGGCCTAATCACCTCCTAAAGTCCCCGCCTCTTAATACAGATGCATTGAGGATTAAATTAAGTTGCAACGTGAATTTTGAAAGGGACACAAACCATTCAAATCATAGCACTCCTTTACTACTTGGTAGAAAGTGATCAGTAAGACAGGAAGGACTGAGAAGTAATAAATGTTAGAAATGACCTCCAAGACACAGTAGTTCTAGCCGCATAATGGAAGATGGATAAAATTTGTGTGTCAATGAGGAAGGTGAGAAGGGCAACTCAGGGGAAGGGAACAGTGAGCAAAGTTATAGAAATGCTTTCAAGTCCAGTTCTTGCAAGGAAGAAATCTTCAAGTACATGGTTCTATAAAGATGGGTGTCACAGCCATCTTCCCTGTGGTCAGAGACCTAAAAGCAAAGTCTTCATCAGGTTCATGAAGTTGTGGTGTGCTAGACAGGTGCTCATTCATGATTCATTCAGTAAACATTTATTTAGCACATAGTGTCAGGTGTTATGCTAGGCACTTTATGTATGTTGGCAGATTTAATACCCTAACAACTCTGGAGCTATTAATAGCTCCAATTAACAGATACAGATGCAGAAATTGTGACTCAGAGAGGGAAGTAACCTGTCCAAAATCACATGACAGGTAGGTGGCAGAAGCAAGACTTTTCCTGTAGAGTCCATGCTGTGTCCACTAAGCCACACACTTCTTCTTGGGGGTGAGTGCCAAGTGATGTCTGCTTTTGAATCACAGTCAAAATGGCACCTGGCTTCCACTACTTTCCATCTTCTTGCTGCTTTTAAGGATACTTGACATTTCTGAGGCTCAGCTTTCTTTTCTTTTGCTTTCTTTCTTTGTTTTTGTTTTTGAGACATGGTTTCGTTCTGTTACCTAGGCTAGAGTGCAGTGTCATGATCACGACTCACTGCAGCCTTAACCTCTCAGGCTCAGTCAATCTGCCCACCTCAGCCTCCTGAGTAGCTGGGACGACCAGTGCACACCACCACATCTGGCTGATTTTTGTATTTTTTTTTTGTAGACACGGGGTCTCACTGTGTGGCCCAGGCTGGTCTCAAACTCTTGGGCTCAAGTGATTCATCCTTCTTGGCCTCCCCAGCAACTGGGACTACAGATGTGTGCCACCATGCATGGCCTCAACTTTCTTTTTTGTTGTTGTTGTTAATGTTGTTTTTCCTAGCCACCTGGATGACCAGGGACAGGCTCAGCTTTCTTATCTGTAAAATGAAGGCCTGTATTAGACCACGTTATTTCTGAAGTTTCTCCCAGATCTAAAAACCTAATTTATTCATTCATCAAACACTAATTTTATCTATATTATATACCAGGTATTGTGTTCATGGGTAGCAGCAATCAAGATTTTGCAGTACACTGTTTTTGTTTGTTTATTGTTTTTTGAGACAGAGTCAAACTCTGTTGCCCAGGCTGGAGTGCAGTGGCACGATCTCGGCTCACTGCAACCTCTGCCTTCCAGGTTCAAGCAGTTCTCCTGCCTCAGCCTCCCAAGTGGCTAGGATTACAGGTGCGTATTTTTAGTAGAGATGGGGTTTCACCATGTTATCCAGGCAGGTCTTGAATGCCTGACCTCAGGTGATCTGCCCACTGAAGTGCTAGGATCCGCCTCCCGAAGTGCTGGGATTATAGGCGTGAGCCACCAAGCCCGGCTGGCAGTACACTGTTTTTGACTATAAAGAGATTGGAAGCTAATAAAAGAGATGTAAAAGAGATGGTTATCATACAGTATGATCATAATACTGGCAGCGTACATATGGATAACTATTTAGAGAAGGGGCATGTGACCCTGTCTCGGATGAGAGGATATTAAGAGGAAATGACTCCAGGAATATAATGAAGAAGACCACAAGAACCTTATCCTTCCTGTTGTCCCTATGGTCATACGCATGTTATCTATTTATTTAGAGAAAGAGTCTCCCTCTGTCTGTTACCCAGGGGGTGGAGTGCAGTTGAACAGTCTCGGCTCACTTGCAACCTCTACCTCCCAGGTTCAGGCATTTCTCCTGCCTTAACCTTCTGAGTAGCTGGGATTACAGGCATACGCCACCACTCCAGGCTAATTTTTGTATTTTTAGTAGAGAGGGGGTTTTGTCACGTCAGCCATGCTGATCTCAAACTCCTAACCTCAAGTGATCCACCCACCTTAGCCTCCCAAAGTGTTGGGATTACGGGTGTGAGCCATTTATTAAATCCATTAAAGCTTTCGCAAACTTTTTAAGTCTTGTGGAAAATTTAGTTATAGATGACAGTTAAGTGCCCAGCAATGTGCCAAATACCTATAAGGTTTAGAATCTCTTTTAGATTAGAGAAAGATTATAAGGTTAAAACGGGATCTGTGATTTTTGTGAAGGAATTTAGGAAGCATAGAGCAGATTAGTAAGAGACTCCAGGGTCCAGAGTTACTGGAGATGCTTACAACTAAAGTCACAGATGGTTATGCTTCAGAAAGCAAGTGAAATTGCCAAGACACTGGGTAATATATGTGACTTTCTCAAAGTTACTAAGTACTAGTAATTACTAAGGATTGGAATTACTAAATATACAATTTCAATACTAAGAAATTGAAGTGGAGGTTGAGGGGCAAAAGTTAGGCACTAGAAGGAATTCCTACTGTTGGACCAGAATGCTTTCCAAGACCTTAGACAAATGTTTTTTACTTCTGTATCTTGGCAAGTAAAATATCAATCTTGGGCATTAATTTTAAATAAAAAAAGAAAAAAAAGTTAGGCACTAACATTAATTGAACAGCTGTGCTATGCCCTTTGCATTTATAATTTTATTTCATCCTCCCCACAATCCTGTAACATAGGTGTTCTTATCCTTGCTTTATAAGTACAAAAACGGAGGCTCAAAGAGGTTGTGACTTGCTTTTAAGGTCACAGCTGGCAGGAGACTAAGCAGTGGTTCCAGGCTCCTTCCTCTACTTCATGCTCCTTCAAAACACTAGACATTCTATTTCTGGATGAACTACAACAGGATACAGGGCATAAATACCTCTCTTTCTTCTATGGAGCACAGGGAATTCATGATAGTTAGGGGAGGCCAGCTCTTCAACTTTTCTAACACACTGAAGGACAGCTCCAGTTCCCTGTGTCTTCCTTCTGAGGTGGTAGATCACCAGCTCCCAGGGATAAATGTTTTTTACTAAAACATTAATATATTATTACCACCTTGTCCCCCACTGTGTCTTTTCCCAGCCAATGTATGAGTGTTTGATCTTGGCAATTTGTCTTTTAGAAGCAGCTCATAAAAATGATGTGAGAGAATGCTGATAGAGGTCAGCTAGGTTTGTAGTGGATCCCCTCTCCCTCCCCATGAAGGAAAACTTCAGCTCATTTGCTCCAGATTCTATGTTTGCGGCTCTGAGAGACCTTGTCATCTGGTTCTTAGAGGCCTTAACTATAAGATTATGACAGGATCACATGGAAGTCTCAACACTTCTAATCTTCTGCTTCAGGCTCCTTCTTCTCTCAAGGTCCCCCATGAACACAGTGTCTTGTCAGGGAATGTTTTCCCAGCTGGCTTTGGAGGCAGGCCAGACATCTCTCTCCAGCCCTTTAGCCCTTGCTGTTAAGTTCCCACACGTGGCTGTGTGCAAGATGGAAAACTAGCTTCCAACATGGGTTGATGTATTATGGCAGCATGGAAAAGTCTCCTCTAGTGAGACCATTTCTCTTCCCTGATATTCCATAGTTTGGGCTATAGTGAAATGGATAGAGGATCTGAGGTCAGGAGATCAGAACTCAAGTCTTGGCTCAAGTCCCAAATCCTGGGTCTGTGAGCACTTGACCTGTTTGAGCCTGTTTTTATAGCTGTAAATGAAGGACTGATGACAATCCCAGCTTCATCCTACTGTTCCGAGTCACATAACTCAATGTATAGTATAAATGGGCTTTATAACAAGCCTGTAGCATGTTTTACAGATGCCAGAGCTTATTCTTAAAGACCAAATTTGGCTAAAAGAGAAATGTTTCTGGAAATTGAGCAGGAGGCCTGCTGTGTCATCACTGGTCTCCAGTTCCTGGCAAACCTGATTATTGCTCAAGGAGGCATTTGTGGCATCATTCTCCCGTTTATTTTTGTAATCTCATTTATAGTGTTGTAAATGCTACCAGAAGCTTTGGTGATTCTTGAATACTTACCTTTGAAAACTCTAGCCAGGGTTGTACACTCATACCCAGAACTGTTTACCCCAGAGTAATTATTTGAATTCTTAGAGCTATGTGTGATTCATTTTCCAATAAATTCTGGGACAGCAGAGCTGGCTATGTATGATAAATGAGGTTTATCTCACTTGCTAGATTCTGCATTGCTGAGAACTCCTGAGGGTATCTTAGTAGGTAAGCCCTATGTCAGGCCTGTTACAACTTCATACGTGCTTCTGGGAATGAAATGAGAGTGGGGAAAAGAGTATTTTTTTTACTCTAAGTGCTTTATGAATTTAAAGCTAGAAGCCCTTGGAAAGTGAAAAGGTCTTTCGTGGATTGTCATCAGTTTGTTGGAATTATTACCCTGTTCTGACAAATTTTCTGTATGTTCCCTAGAGACTTAGAGATCATTGCTTACTTCCGCCTTCTTGCCACTTCAAATGATAGCTCTTTATTCTTCCTGGCTATGTTAGAATTCTTTAAGTTATGGATGGAAACAACCCAACTCTAACTGGGGTAAAGAGAGAATTTGTGGGAAGGATACTGAGGTATTTTATGTAACCATGAAAAGAACAGGCACAGCTAGAACCAGGAGGTTTTAGAGCAGGTAACTTCCCTACTGGCCCCCAAATTTCAGTGGCTCAATACAAATGAATTTTATTTCTTGTGCATACAGCAGTTCAATATGGTTATTCCTGACTAGACCATCTGTAACGTTTCAGGCACCCAGGCTTCTTCTCTCTTGTGACACCTTTGTTCTTAGAGCTTTCTCCTTTTAACCTGCAGATGGAGAAGGAGATTGAAGGATCTCCATGGGCCAGATCTGAAAGTGGCTTATATCACTTACATCTATCCTCATTCTATCAACTGTAATTTAGTTTGTGACCCCATAATTTAGTTGTGACCCAGTAAAGGAGGCTGAGAAAGGCCTGTTTGCCCAGGAAGAAAACAAAATGGGTTTGGTGAACACCTAGCTAGCTTGAACCACACAGGGATTCAAAAATTGTTAAGATTTCGTCCCTTGCCTTTGCTTCTCTCCTACATTGCAAGGCCATTGCATGGCCACAGATTGTTCCAGAACACTAAGTCTTACTGTGGTTACCACCAGAGAGGACTGACTCACACTCACACTGGCTCCCAGGAAAAAAATCTCAATCAGTAATGATTGGACCAGTTTGGATCCTGTGACCACCCCTAGATCAAACAGCAGTGGCCAGAAGAACAGGGTAATTTAGTAGAGATGTGGCCACTGGGAGCTCCTTGTGGGCTGCTGTTAGAGAAGGGAATCACTGTGAGATAAAGAGTTGTCCCATTTGGCCAGGTAGCTCACACCTGTAATCTCAGCACTTTAGGAGGCCAAGGCAGGAGGACGACTTAAGCCTAGGAGTTCACGACCAGCCTTAGGCAACATAGTGAGACCCTGTGTCTACAAATAATGAAAATTAGCCAGGTGTGGTGATGTGCCTATAGTCCCAGCTATTCAGGAGGCTGAGGTGGGAAGATCACTTGAGCCCGGGAGTTCAAGGCTGCAATGAACTATGTTCATGCTGCTGTAGTCCTGCCTGGGTGACAGGGTGAGACCTTATCTTTAAAAAAAAAAAAAAGTAACCCCATTTGCCATCCACCAAAAGGGCTCGACCTCTCCTCTTATTTCTACTCTTGTGGAAAATTTAGCTCAATTTTATAGTCCTTTTTCCAACCCCTATTACTACAGCCACACCAAATGATTGCATTTCATTGAGTCTATGTCACCATCAATTCTAACATGTACAATTATTTTATATACCACTGAGAAAAAGAAAATGAGGTTCCTAATCAACTATCACAAAATGCTAAGGTGCCATTCATTATAAAATGCACCCTAGTTTTCAAGCTGTCAAAAAAGTAAGAAAAAGTATTTTTAGAATTGATGAAGGATCATATTTATTACTTTAAAGCAAAGCTCTGTATTTTCATGCCTTGGTACCACTGCTAATTTTGTTTCTTCAGGCCATTTAAAAAATACTTGTAGGCCAGGTAACAATGAATAAAACAAATTCAGCTTCTGCCTTCTTAACTCTTACTGCCTGTCCGCTTTTCATCTTCAGAGATCCCCTCTCCTCCTTTTCTGTTATCCTGTTATGAAGTACTTGCTGTTGCCAGGCAGTCTTTTGAACACTAGGGCTCAACAAAAATATGATGATATCCTTGTCCTCAGGGTTCTGATGGTGTGGGTAGTAAGGGCAGTGGGGTGTCGAGAGACAATCACATAAACAAATGAGTAAATAAAGGAGTTCAGGTCCTGTTAAAGTCTTTTTTTTTTTTTTTTTTTTTAAGACAGGTTCACAGCCTCAATCTCCCAAGCTCAAGAAATCGTCAGCCTCCCAAGTAACTGAGGCTACAGGCGTGCACCATCATGCCCAGCTAATTGTTTTTATTTTTTTATTTTTGGTAGAGATGAGGTCTCCCTATGTTGCCCAGGCTGGTCTCAAACTCTTAGCTTCAAGTGATCCTCCCATCTTTGCCTCTCAAAGCATTGGGATTATAGGTATGAGCCACCATGCCTGGCCCCATTATCAAAATCTGTATAGGGTACTGTGGGCCCCAAAAGGAAGGGCCCCAAAAATTCTGCCTCGAGGAGTGAGAATAATTGTACCATTCTTATTCTTACTGTTAAGATGATTGTACACTATTAAAAGAGTAATAGTCTCTTTGGAGAATTAATGTGTAGTTATTTCCAAAGATGTCTGATAATAATCAGTAAGTAGGCCAAGGTGTTTTCCAAAACCTATTTGAATCACCTCAAATTTTCTAATGAACTTTACCTTCAAAAGGCACTTGTTCCAGCCTGGGCAACGTAGTGAAACCCCGACTTTACAAATAATTTAAAATAATAATTAATCAGGCATGGTAGTGTACACCTGTAGTCCCAGCTACTCAGGAGATTGAGATGAGAAGGTTGCTTGAGCCCAGGAAGTTGAGGCTACAGTAAGCTCTGATCACGTCACTGTACCCCAGCCTGGGCAACAGAGTGAGAACCTATCTCAGAAAAACAAAAAAGTAGGCACATGTTGGGCTCCTTTCTTTTTGCAAACATTAATGATAGTTTGCAAGGACTTTTATAGCAACAAAGGAAGCCATTATCAGATTTATCTTATTGTAGAGGCAATCTGCCCTTCTTTACATTAATTATCTATCTACTTTAAAAAGATTCTTTTTAACCATGTGGTTCTTTTTCGAGCTTGAGTGGATGCTCCAGGTCACATGCTCCAGCAAGAAGAAGAGCAGAGCATCCAAGAAGAGCAGAGCATCCAAGAAGCAGAGCATCCACTCAGGGCCATGCTGGGGCCCAGCAGCAGGGCTTATAGCAATGGAATTTGGAGGCTTTTTGGGCGTGAATCAGTGAGCAGCCATGGCAGGACCTTTCCTTAGAGGGTCACAGAGTTCAGACAGCATGAACCTAGTGCAGGATCCTTACCTCTCAAACAAGGATGCAAACTAACATTAAACTCATTTTTGTTGGCTTGAAAACATGCGAAGACAACCACAAGGTTTGGGAGGTAAAGAGATTTTTTTGAGGTTCATAGAAAGGTCAGCAGAGGGCCAATGTTTCTCTGCCTCCTCTGGCTATTGGAAAAATAAAAACTTACCTACTGAGTCAGGGAAGGAATCCCAATTTAAACTACTCATCTCTCTTCTGGTTTATGAAGAGCTTGGAAATAAGCATTGTGATATTCAGGATTTTTTTTTTTTTTTTTTTTGAGACAGGGTCTCACTGTTGCCCAGGCGTAGTACAGTGGTGCTATCATGGCTCACTGCAGCCTTGACTTCCTAGGCTCAAATGATCCTTCCGCCTCAGCCTCCTGGATAGCTGGAACTACAGGAATGAGCCACCATGTTTGGCTGATTTCTTACTTTTTTTGTAGAGACAGGATATCACTATGTTACCCAAGCTGGTCTTGAACTCCTGTACTTAAGCAATCTTCCTGCCTTGGCCTCTTGAGTGCTAGAATTAGAGGTAGGATTTTTTTTTTTTTTAAACCTTCTAGGCCAGTATGTCTAGAGCAGGGTGCCTGGGGAGAGGGTGAAATTTGTGACTCCATCTCATCATTGAGCATATGGGGCCTTGTGGAGAGAGGTGAGCATCCATCTTTTTTTTTTTTTTTTTTGTAGAGACAGGGTCTTGCTTTGTTGCTCAGGCTGATCTCAAACTCCTGGCCTCAAGCCATCCTCTTATCTCCCAAAGTGTTGGGATTACAGACATGAGCCAGAGTAATCCAGCCCCAAGTTGCTTCTTTTTTTCTTTTCTGTTTTTTTTGAGACAGAGTTTTGCTCTTGTTGCCCAGGATGGAGTGCAATGGCACGATCTCGGCTCACTGCAACCTCTGCCTCCTGGGTTCAAGTGATTTTCCTGCCTCAGCCTTTTGAGTAGCTGGGATTATAGGCATACGCCACCACACCCGGCTAATTTTGTATTTTTAGTAGAGATTGGGTTTCTCCATGTTGGTCAGGCTGGTCTCAAACTCCTGACCTCAGGTGATCCACCAGCTTTGGCCTCCCAAAGTTCTTAGATTGTAGCCATGAGCCACTGTGCCCAGTTCGTATGGTTCTAAAGAAGCCAAGTTGCTTCTTTAAAGGGAAGGAGAAAAGACAGAATCTCTAGATCAACTTTGTGATTTATAAGTACCTGTAACAGTATGACAATGAAGTGTGTGATTGGAGTGTATTATACTTGTAAATGGAGATGCTCTACTGAGGGATGGTAGAAAAGCACCCTCAGCCCTTTTCAGAACTCATTGTTAGCAATAAAAAAGAGGGAAAGTGAAAGAAAAAGAAAAGAAACCCATCCTTTGAAATCAGCAAGAGGTTTATACATAGCAGTGATTTATGGGTGAACAGAGGAAGAACATTAAAAGAGAAATTGCTGGCTGTTTATTTTGAGAGCGTATGTGTAGTCAGAGAGTTGAGGCAGGGAGCTTTGTTTTTTCTTTTACCTTGCACTGTCTTCCATTAGTGTTAATAGGATCATATATTTAAGACTTTCCTTGGCTTGTTTCCCTGACATAAATGTTTGAATTCCTTGTTTGGGATCATGTATTCTTAACAACAATAGAGGAAAAAGAAATAATGTTGTGAGCTAAATTATTTTATATGCCTTATTGTGGATGTGATTTATTCTCTTGGGTCCATGGCTATTAAGATTATCAGTTTAGATGATCTGTATTTCTGATAGCTATTTCTAGATAGCTTTATAATTTGCCCAAGGGGTTTATTCAGGGGATGGCTACATGTATTTTTTATTTGGTGGAACAAGGTGAGTTTTGGTCCAGTTATTTGAGCTCCAGGCCCTTCCAGGTGCCACTGTCATCCAAAAGACCAATAGAGTGGATTGTTCCTCTCATCGTGGTGTCCACCCTGGGGGCATTTATTAGGCAGTCACTTGATACACATTGACCTGACTTGCCCCCTTTGTAGAGGATTTAGTTCTTAGGGTTGCTGCTGCAGAATTCATTTATTGAGTGAGCAAATAGCAGTTGAGTTCCTGTTGTGCCTTCGGTATTGTTTCAGACTTGGTACTACTCTGCGTGAAGAGTCAGAATCAGACAATTCAAGGAAACCCAGCAGAATTAGAATGCTAAAATGTCAGGTTTTAAAGGGACTTTAGATATAATCTAATCTAGGGGCAGCAAGCTATTTCTATTAAAAGGGCCAGAAAGTAAATATATTAGGCTTTGCAGGCTGCATATGGTCTCTGATGCGTGTTATTCTTGTTTTTACAATCATTAAAAAATGTAAAAATTGTCTGGATGCCGTGCTTCACAGCCGTAATCCCAGAATTTTGGCAGGGAGGGATCACAAGGTGGGAGGATCACTTGAAGCCAGGAGTTCGAGACCAGTTTGGGCAACAAAGTGAGACCCCCTTCTCTACAAAAATAAAAATAAATTAGCCAGGTGTGGTGGTACACACCTGTAGTTGTAGCTACTTAGAAGACTAAGGTGGGAGGATGGCTTGAACCCAGGAGTTCAGGATACAGTGAGCTATGATCACGCCACTGCACTGAAGCCTGGGCAATAGAGTGAGACCCTGTCTCTTAAAAAACAAAAGTACAAATTATTCTAGGCTGGGGGTAGATGTATAGGCTAGATTTGACCCATGAGCCATAGTTTGCCATTCCGTGATCTAATAGATTCCTCTCATTTTAACGAAGAGGAAACTGAAGGCCAGAGGGTGAAGTACCCCCCAGCCCTTTTTCTAAGTGGTGACACTTAGAAAATGATCCCTAGAGGTCAGGCCCATACCTCATAGTGCCAAGTCACTTACATATGTATAGCTTTGGTCCCAAAGGAAGTATGAATCTTAGTTAATTTTAAGACACTGGGTGCCTGTCACTTTCCAGGCATGGTGTTTGGGATTAAGTATGTACAGTTTGGTACAACGAAGCCTTAGCTCTTAGTCAGCTTAGTTTGTGCAGGCAGATGAGATGGCTGTATGGAATGTGGCATACAGAGACAAGCAGTGGGTACTGTAGAAGCACAGCCAGGCACTTCTGAAGTGAGTGGGATGCTTCTGTGGATGAATGAATGAATTCATTCATTCGTTGCACACACCCCCACCCCCACCCCCACTTATGTTTTGGAAGCATCTGCCCCACCTAAAGGAATGGGACAGATCAGGATCTGGCTTCCCCCAGTTACTTGTTTCTTTCTTTAGGGATTGATAGCTATATATGCCTGGGTAAGTAATGAGGTTAAAGAAACTAAAATGAAAGATTCAGACAACTACTGAAGAAAGGTGATTATTTATTTGGCAGTTGCTTTGTTTCACCAATTTATCTGGGCAGTGTCATTGAGACACATATGAAACCGTATAAGATCAATCATAGAGCCTTTTAATATTCCAGAGCTTGAAGGGATTTTAGATCACTTAGCTATAACCTCTCATTTTTTTTGATTTTTTTTCTTTTTTTTTTTTTTTTAATAAAGACGGGGTTTCACCATGTTGGTCAGGCTGGTCTTGAACTCCCGACCTCTGGTGATCCACCTGCCTTGGCCTCCAAAGTGCTTGGATTACAGGCATGAGCCACTACGCCCGGCCTATAACCTCTCATTGAACAGATAAAGAGCATGAGGCCCAGAGATGTTAAATTACTTACTCTGGGTCACACAGCTAATTATTAGAATCTCAGGGTGGATTTTAGATACAAATAGAACCTAGTATAACCACTCAGATAATAACAAAGATTAATAATAATAGCTGACATTTACCTAAAGTTACTATGATATGTATAGTCATATATATAATCTCAATTCTGATGGTAACTCAATATAATAGGTTTATCATACCCGTTTTACAGCTGAAGAAACAAAATTTTTGAGAGGTTAAGTCAATTTTGTCCAAAGCCACCAGGCCAATAAATGGTAGAGTCAGGATCTAGGCTCAAGGGCTTAACCATGGCAAAGCTCTTTATTCCAATTTGACTAAGTGCTTGGATTGTGCTTCTCCATTAGTTTGTGACTTCCTGGTGGGCAAGAAGGATGCCCTTTTCATCTGTGTTTTCCTACTCTGGACTTGGCATATATCATTTGCTCAATAAATGTTTACAGGGTGCTGTAGCTCATGCCTGTAATCTCAGCACTTTGGGAGGCCAAGGAGGAAGAGTTGTTTTAGCCCAGGAGTTCAAGACCAGCTTGGGCAAGATGGCAAGATCCTATCTCTAGAAAAAAACAATTATATGGGCACAGTGGTGGATGTCTGTAGTTTCAGTTGCTGGGGAGGCTGGTGACAAAGCAAGACCTCATCTCTATTAAAAAAAAATGTTTACAGAATAAATTAATCAATTCATGCTTTAAACAGTTGACACTTTGATGACAAGTGAAGGGGAATTCAATGTCTGTGTTAGACCATGTCTCATCTGCTTATGGTTAGTCCTTTCATGAGATAGACTAATGTGGAGATTTGGGCTAGGAAAGCCTATTGCTCTACAGCTGTTTTACAGTGCCCCTGAACATTTTTGGGAATTAATGTGTACAGTAGAATTCTCTTTGAACATCAAAGTTTCCTTGAAGACCTGATAGCCTGCTTGGTTTCTCTGAATCTGATGATGTTTGTAGAGGCAACTGGAAGATTCTCTCTGTGTGTGGTACCTTCTTTTTCCACAACCATTTTCATTTAAAACTGTAGTTTCAAACTATATTCTGAAGCATCCTGGGGTTTATGGGCTAGAGAATCAAGGAATTCTGTAAGAAAAATGAGGAATGGATTTGGCTTTGAGCCAAATGATGCCTAAAACAAATGTCTTTGCTGCATTAATTCTTCAGTTCTGATGAACAAGAACAACAAACTCATTAAATGTACAGTACCTGGCAATATTTTCTTGCCTTTCTTATGTAAGTTGGATGTTTTTCTCATCTGACAATGGTAATACATGGGATTGCTCTACTGGACTTTTTTGAAGTCAAAGACCTTGAACAGATTTGTAGAGATTGTTCTAAAAAAAAAAAAAATCTTCCTACCTGGATTACTGTTTTTTCTTTGTTTTTATATAGAGAGAATGGGGAGAATGGGCTTTGTTTGCCATTCAATCTAAGCAGAATTTTTCTGTATGACATAGTAAAGCTGAAGTCCTTAGATTTCAGTTCAGAAAGATGTATCCTTTGAACCTAGGCCTCTGGGTTTGTTCATGTTAGTCAATATACAGCATTAATAATTGCTGCATATCACTTGGGAGAAAATCCAAATTAAATAAAGAATGCTTTCATTAGGTTATGAATATACAGATTTAGGTTATATTGGTAAGATTCTTTAAGGATATTCAGGGGGTAGAGATGAATACAAGATACCCTTCTCATTTGCAGGCGTTTGAGAGATCTCTTAAAATAAAGAAACACAGGAATATTTGTTTTCCAACATAAAATAATTCAAAGACCTGCCCATGTTTTTTGCCAAAGCTTTGTTCTTTTCAAGCCCCATCCAATCCTCCGCAAATTTTTTTTCTGATTATATCAGGAAGAAAACCTCAATGGCTGCTTGCTGTTAACACCTACCTTTAAACATTTCTTAACTAT
Source organism: Sapajus apella (assembly GCF_009761245.1). Classification (NCBI taxonomy): domain Eukaryota; kingdom Metazoa; phylum Chordata; class Mammalia; order Primates; family Cebidae; genus Sapajus; species Sapajus apella. Next base: position 18,329,705 of record NW_022436974.1, read on the forward strand.
TAAGTCTTTCATCTAACTACGTCAGAATATAACCCTGGTTTACTGCACTTTATATCTACTCCCTCCCCTCTCAGCAATAGCAGTGTTGCCTCCAGTAAAAAGGGGAACGGGGTGGGGGATGGAAAGGATCGGTTCACTGCAAGCTAGCTTGCTATGTTACCAGGTAAATAGAGGTGTGTGGGTTTTTTCCTATCGAATTTTTTATTTTGAAAAATTTAAAACAAACATATTAGTACAAAGGACAACTAAAAAACCCTTTACTTAGGTTTGGTAATTGCTAATATTTTGCCACATTTGGTTTAACTTTCTTTATAAATACATATTTATACTAGGCGGTGGGGCAGACATCATGATCCTTTATCTCTAAATTTATCAGTATTCTAAATGTAAGGCGGATATTTTTCTTCATAGCCATGATACCAATATCATGCCTTAGAAATTTAATATTGATTCCATAATGTCATCTAATATAGGGTCCATATTTAAATTTTGCCTTTAATCACCTAGCTGATAAACAAATCATGTCAAAACTTATCGGCTTAAAACAACCACAGTTTATTAGTGCTCATAATTCCGTGGGTCAGTTGGGTGGTTCTTCTAGTGTGGATTAGGCTCAGCTGATCAGTTGGGCTCCTTCATACCTCTGGAGTCAGCTGCTGGACTGACTAGGAGCTAGCTGGTCTAAGTCGGCCTCAGTTTGAATGGCTTGTCTTTGCTCCAGAGGAATCTCTTATCCTCCAGCAGGCAAGAACAGCTTTGTCCCCATAGCTTATGGGCAGGTTCTGAGAGTGGAAGAGTGTAAAGTCTTTTAAGGCCAAGGCTTGGAATTGGCACCGTGTTGCTTCTGCAATCTTTTGGTCAAAGCAAGTCACAAGGTCCTCTTGATGGGAATAACTGCAAAGTCATATTGCTCAAGGGCATGGATACAGGGCTATGAACAATCATAGCCATTTTTGCAATCTATCATATGCCTATTGTCCAAATACTGTTAATAATAATGTTAATGTTATAATGTTAATCATTATAACTGTCAGTTTGTTTTTAATCCAGGATCCAAACAAGATTACACATTAAATTTAGTTGCTATGCATCTTTAGGAGTCTCCTCCCTTATTTATGTTTCATGATTTTTTTTTTAAAGATTCCAGGCTTTTTTTTTTAACAATATCTCACAGTCTGAATTTGTGTAATTATTTCTGTGTAATTATATACAGGTTAAATATTTTGGGCAAGAATTCTAAATAGCTGAGGTTGTATATTTCCCATTTAATCACAAAAGGAGACACATGATGTTAGTTTGTCCAGATCATTAATGATGCTAAGTACAATCACTGGCTAAAGTGGGAGTCTGCCAGATTTTGCAGTCATGAAGATGCCATTTCCTGGAGACAGATTTGTTTTAAGTCTGGACATTTGGTGTTAACATTCTTCCAATCACACCAACATATATTCATGAGATACCTATTGCATATCTAGTCTGATTCAGTGCTATGGGGATCTTAAAGAATGATAAGGAATGTTCCCTTCTGAAGAAATATATAGTTTTCTTGAGTCACTCTTTTAAAAACTGAACAAATAGTAGAGGAATGGTGATTCTAAGTTAAAAACTTTTTTTTTTTTTTTGAGACAGAGTCTCACTCTGCTGTCCAGGCTACAGTGCAGTGGTAGGATCTTGGCTCACTGCAACCTCCGCCTCCCGGTTTAAAGCCATTCTTCTGCCTGTCTCCCAAGTAGCTGGGATTACAGGCGCGTGCCACCACACCTGGCTAATTTTTGCATTTTTAGTAGAGACAGGGTTTCACCATGTTGGCAGGGCTGATCTTACACTCTTGGCCTCAAGCAATCTACCAGCTCAGCCTCCTAAAGTGCTGGGATTACAGTCATAAGCCATCGCTAGGTTAAAAACATTTTTTAAAAAGTTTTAAAGTTAAAAAGTTTGTGAAAGCTTTTTTTTTTCTTTAGCTTAATTAAGTATACAAATTGAACACCACAGGGTAACCACTACCCAGATTAAGAAACAGAATATAACCAGCATCTCAGTAAGACTGATTTTTTTGCAGCCAGTTAAGCCAACCCAATTCCTTTCCTCTTTGGGGCCTGGTGTGCAATAGCTGCAAACAGCGCTTACTTGGTAGTGTATGCAGCCTGTTTCTTGTATGAATTGCTCTAAGAGATCTCGGAGACAGCCCTTTCAATGTACGTTCATGTCTCTGGTCTTGTACTGTCCCCAGTGCAGGCTTCAAACAGTGGAGGTGCCTTTGGAAACCCTCAAGGAGCCATGGCCAGGGTTCATACTGGCCAAGTCATCATGTTTATCCACATCAAGGAGATGTGATTGAGACCCTCCGCAGGGCCAAGTTCAAGTTCCTTGTCCACCAGAAGATTCACATCTGAAAGAAGTGAGGCTTTACAAAGTTCCATGCAGATGCTTTTTCTTGTTTGTTTGTTTGTTTGTTTGAGACAAGAGTTTCACTCTTGTTGCCCAGGCTGGAGTGCATTGGCACAATCTTGGCTCACGGCAACCTCCGCTTCCCAGGTTCAAGTGATTCTCCTGCCTCAGTCTCCAGAGTAGCTAGGATTACAGGTATGCACCACCACGCTTGGCTAATTTTGTATTTTTAGTAAAGATGGGGTTTCTCTGTGTTGGTCAGGCTGGTCTCAAACTCCCAACCTCAGATGATCCGTCTGCCTCTACCTCCCAGAGTGCTGGGATCACAGGCGTGAGCCACTGTGCCCAGCCTTTTTTTTTTTTTTTTTTGAAGCAGAGTTTTTCTCTGTCTCCCAGGCTGGAGGGCAGTGGTTCAATCTCAGCCCATTGCAATCTCCGCCTCCTAGGTTCAAGCAATCCTCCTGCCACAGCCTCCCCAGTAGCTGGGACTACAGGCACATGCCACCACACGCATCTAATTTTTATATTTTTTGGGTAGAGATGGGGTTTCACCATGCTGGCCAAGTGGTCTCAAACTCCTAGCCTCAAGTCATTCGCCTACCTCAGCCTCCCAAAATACTGGGACTACAGGCGTGAGCCACCATGCCCGGCCAGTACAGATTAATTTGAAGACATGGTGGCTCTGGGATGAGAAGCGGCTCACCCCAGATGACTGTGGGGTCAAATGCATCCCCAGTCATGGCCTCTGGGCAAGTAGCAGGCCCTGCATTCATGAGGGCTTCCACTCTGCTGCTCCCTCCTAATGCCCACCAATAAGTCCTCCTTCCTATCCAGAAAAAAAAGATGCTGATTTTTAACTGTATAGAACTTATATCCAAATGGTCATTGTCCTTTTCAATGCCAAGTTATGAGTGATTCAAGAAAATCAATATTATTTTAAGTTCAAAATAGTGTTATTCAATTTGATCACTCTGTTCTGTATTCAAGCTTGATTCAGAGTAACATGTCCAATTGTCAAAATCTCTTTTCTTTCATTTCTGTCTTAGAGCAGAAGGTGACTTCTTTTCCAAGGGTAGCCTTTCCTTTGTGTGTTCTATCCTCTCACCTATTGAGGTGCTAGGGTCTGGTCCTTCTGTTTCTTTCCTGCATCTTCTCCATCTATCTTCTGTCTTCAGCTTTTTCTTTTCTTTTATCTCTTGCTCCTCACCTTATACTCTTATTAACAGTCTTGCTGCTTCTTCTCATCAGGCTACTTACTTTTCTTTCTCTTTCCCTCCTTTTATTGCCAAACTTCTTAAAAGACTCCCTCCTCTTCCTCTTTAACCCATTCATCCAGTTGCCCTTTGAAACTTGGTTTCTTTCCCCCTCAGTTCCAGAGAAGTCCTTTGACAAACTCCTACTTATGAAGTCAGCCATTTGTTTAGCCTTTGTTCTTTTAGATTTCTGCTTCCTTTGGAAGTCTTACTCATCTTGAGAATGCCTCCTTCCTCAGTTTCCATTGCTGTGTGCTCTTGGTTCTTTGCCTACTGCTCGGAGCTCTCCTTTAAGAGTTTTGACTACTCCAAAAAAGAGCAGAGTCACCCAGGCTGGAGTACAGTGGTGTGATCTCAGCTCACCGAAGCCTCCACATTCCGGGTTCAAGTGATCCTCCCCCCTCAGCCTCCCACGTAGCTGGGACCATAGACACATGCTACCACACCTGACTAACTTTTGTATTTTTTGTAGAGATGGAATTTCACCATGTTGCCCAGGCTGGTCTCAAACTCCTGAGCTCAAGGTATCTGCCCACCTTGGCATCCCAAAGTGCTGGGACTGCAGTTGTGAGCCACTGCGCTTAGCTGAAAATGGCACTTTTTAGGACCTTTTATCATAGTCTAAGTGTTGTTATGTTGGCAATTTATTTGCAGTTTGAAGATTGTAGTGTTAATGGCAAACTCTAAATTAAATTGATGTACATTTTCTGTACCCTAGTTTCTTGATGCTGTGCCTAGCAGGAACTCAACAAATGTTCATTGAAATCATTCATTCATTCAATTATTTATTTATATGTTCAATAAATGTTTACTAAATGACTAGTTAGTTAATTGAATTGTTTGTTAATTCAATGGCAGATTCCTTTTTTTCAATTTATCTAAATATGGGGTTTGTTTTGTCTTTTCCTCTCAACCTTTGTGGAAGTTGTTTTTCCTGATTTGGGCAATTACTAATTATATGACTCTTGGATAAGTCACTTAACCTTCAGAAATCAATTTTCTGATTTTTCAACAGGGAAGATAATAGTGGCTGCTTTCTGGGTTGTTATAAGGATTGGATTTTTAAAAAATGCATGTTAACGCATGCCTAGCATATAGTTATAGATCTGTAGTAATAGATGTTAGCTATTCTTCTTTTTTTTTTTTTAGATGGAGTTTCTCTCATGTTGCCCAGGCTGGAGTTCAGAGGTGCGATCTCAGCACACTGCAACCTCCGCCTCCCAGGTTCAAGGGATTCTCCTGTCTCAGCCTCTTAAGTAGCTGAGATTACAGGTGCCTGCTACCACGCCGGCCTAATTTTTGTGTTTTTATAGAGATGGGGTTTCCCCATGTTGGCCAGGCTAGTCTTTAACTCCTGACCTCGGGTGATCTGCCCGCCTCAGCCTCCTAAAGTGCTGGGATTACAGGCATGAGCCACTGTACCTGGCCTCATTATTATTCTTAATAGAATATATCAGGTACTAGGCTTTGGTCCTCACAGTAAACATCCTGAGGTAGGCATTGCTTTCCCCCCATTTCAAAGAAATAAATTTAGACTCAGAGAATTTAAATAATTTGCCAGAGGACACAGCGCTAATAAATTGCTGATATGGGATATCCAATTCCATAGCTTGTCCCTTTTACCTACACCAAAAAGCTTTCGGCATCTTGTATGACACTTAGAAATGAACTAGGAGTCACTTTATAGTGACCAAAATTAGCTAACATTCTCATTTGCCTTCTGAGAGGTAGGACGTACCAAGGGAGTTCTGGCCTGTTGGAGAAACTCCAGTCCTGAAGGTTAGATTAATTAAGATTTTATCTTGAAAGCGCAGAATTCCAGAGTTTAGAAGGATTTTATGTAGCATTTACTCTATTCAATTACTGAATTCTCTCTCTATCCCTCTAGTCAAGGGGTCATCTATTTTTTTCTTTAACCCTTCCAATGACAGAGAAGTCATCATTCACTCTCTCCTACTCCCAGGGCAGCTCACTTCACTCTGACCTTGAGATAGCCTTTACTTACATCAGGCTGAACTCCTTCCCTATGTCTGAATTAAGTGGAACCCGTTTCCTAGGGCATCCATTCAGATTCTTGCACTTTACTCTCTATCATAACCCCCAAACACTTTATCTTCACCAGGGTAGCAGCTTCAGGCCTTTAATTCCTAGCTACCCCTGAACAAGCACAACTGGGTTTTACTTTTTTTCTTCTAAGTGTGATATAGTTGGCTATGTCATGAGCATTTTGCTTCTCCTCCAGTTTTTCTCTTAATACATGGCACCACCATCTACCCATTTATTTAAGGTAGAAAACCAGGAGTTTGTTCCCTTTACCATTCGTACACCATTTGTCAGCAAGTATTTTCATTCTTTTTTAAAAAATTCATTCAGCTGGGGGTGGTGGCTGACACCTATAATCCCAGCACTTTGGGAGGCCGAGGTGGGCAGATCACCTGAGATCAGGAGTTCAAGACTAGTGTGGCTAACATGGCGAAACCCTGGCTCTGCTAAAAATATAAAAATTAGATAGGCATGATGGAGGGTGCCTGCAATCCCAGCTACTAGGGAGGCAAAGGCAGGAGAATCACTTGAACCCTGGAGGCAGACAATGAGGTGAGCCAATATCACACCACTGCACACCAGCTTGGGAAACAGAGCAAGACGTCGTCTCATAAAAAAATAAATAAAAATAGAATTCATTTGTCTTTTTATTTTTTTGATTGTAATTTCAAAAATTTTATTAAAAAAAACAAGTATCACCTCAAGTATTTTCTTTCTTATCCCCAAGTATAAAATCCTCTCCCCTACCATTAC
>NW_022436974.1:18336541-18382521 GCF_009761245.1 Sapajus apella
TTTTTTTTTTTTTTTTAAAGACAGAGTCTCGCTTTGTTGCCCAGGCTGTAGTGCAGTGGTGCAATCTTGGCTCACCACAACCTCTGCTTCCTGGGTTCAAGCAATTCTCCTGCCTCAGCCTCCCGAGTAGCTGGGACTACAGGCACACGCCACTATGCCTGGCTAGTTTTTGTATTTTTAGTGGAGACGGGGTTTCACCATGTTGGCCAGGCTGGTCTCGAACTCCTGACTTCATAATCTACCTGCCTCAGCCACTCACGCCTGGTATTATAAGCGTGAGCCACTGTGCCTGGCTTGAATTATCTCTTTAAAGCACAAATCAGATTACACTATTTCCCTGATTAAAACTCTTCTTTGATCTCCCATTGCCCTTTGAACAAAATTCAAAGTGTTTTCCATGGTCAACAAGGTTCTGTCTCATCTCAACCGTTCTGTTTTCCCTGTTGCTTACCCAGCCTTGGTGCCTGTTCTTTTTTATGTTCCTTGGACATGCCAAGCCTTTTCCTGCAGCCGAACCTTGTAATTCTTATATCTGTTGCCTGCACTCTTTCCCTAGCTTTGCAAATGCCTGGCTCATTCTCATCCTTCAGATCTCAGCTGATATCTCACTTTCTCAGAGAGGCCTGACCCCATCATTCCTCTAAGGCCCTGTCTTATCATTGTGTAATTATCTATCTGCATTGTCATCTCTCCTCAGGAGAACATTAGTTCTTTTGTGACTAGACCTACCTTACATTAACAATTGTATCCTCTTTAAGTGTCACAGAAGCTGGCTCATAGGAGCTCAATAACTGAGAAGTAAATGAATGGACTCATAATTGACTGAAAGGGTGTTGGAGTCATATTAAAAATGAATTTGAGGTCAGGTGTGGTGGCTCATGCTTGTAATCCCAGCATTTTTTGGGAGTCCAAGGCGGGCGGATCACTTGAAGTCAGGAGTTCGAGACCAGCCTGGCCAGCACAATAAAACCCTGTTTTCATTAAAAATACAAAAATTAGCTGGGTGTGGTGGCACCTGCCTGTAGTCCCAGCTACTTGGAGGCTGAGGCAGGAGAATCCCTTGAACCTGGCAGGCGGAGCTTGCAGTGAGCTGAGCTCGAGCCGCTGTAGTCCAGCCTGGTAAAGAGACTGAGACTCAATCATCAAAAAAAAAAAAAAAAAGGAAAATTTGAACCTGAGCTTTGCCATTTCTGTATGACTTTGGGCAAATTATGCTATCTCACTGGGCTTTAGTTGGCTCATTCATATAATAGCAATTCTATCTACCTCACAGAAAGTTGTGCAGGTCAATTAAGATATTGGCTATGAATGTACCCACCACCATATCTGATACATATTAGGTATTCAGTCCACAACCAGTCAAATAATTCTGAACATGCATAGAAGAGTTCTGTCATGTTTCAGCCTCATTAATAGAACTGTTTGTGTGTTGTGCCTGTGTGTGTGTGATCCATAAGATGCCTATGGCTTCCCTCAGGTAACACCTGGCTGGGAAGACAGTTCTAACCCAGGGTGTCAGCTGTTGCACTGAGTGATACTCAATCTGATTACCCAGAGGTGCCAAGCACAGAGCCTTCACTGCAGAGCTGAACACAGAGCCTAAAATCTTAGCGATCAAATCTAACATCGTGTGGCCCAGGCTGGTTGTCAAGATAGATGGTGTGTCTAGACAGTTATCTCCCTTGGGAAATCACAGTTGCTCTAAAAGGAGGCACATGGTCTCCTGTTAAGAATACAAAACAGGCCTGTGAGCTGTTGAGGGTGAGGTTGCTGCTTGAGGTTGCATGGGCCTATGGAGCAGAGCCGGGGGAAAGAAGCTGTCTGCTTCTATACTCACAGGAATCTCTGGATCATGGTGGTGGCCTTCTTCTTCACTCATGTCGGGACGGCAGAGTCCGTGGTGCATGGGAAGGTGGAAACATAGCTATCAGCTTTCCCAGTGGCAGTGATTCTGTGCCTCCACTCAAGAGTGTTGGGACGAATTGAAAGGCAAGTCTGGAATATGCATTACCTGCTGGGGAGGGGAGCAGAAATCTCCCTGCAGCTTGCGTTCTTGGTATGATGATCTAGGTGGCTCCCATCTGAATGCTGTTAGGATGAGTGTTGTAAGGTGAGGGCTCTAGAATTAGTTCTGGCCCTGGGTTCAAATCCTGGAGATGCAGTGACCTTGATCAAGTTATTTAATGTCTTAGCCATAGTTCGCCGATTATTAGATGGAGGTAATAATGACCTGTATCTTACCTAGTTGCTGTGAGGATTAGATGATATAGTGCCTGGCACATAGCCAGCGTTCAGTAAATGATCATTCTTTTTATTAGTCAGGATAGTTCAGGATTTTGAGTTTAGTATTTCTTTTTCTTTTTTTCTTTTTATTTATTTTTTTTTGCCCTCTGTGAACGAAAGGTTTGGTACTTCTGATGAGCCTCACCTACACAGAACTTTCAGTCCTGCTTAGGTGAAGCTGCTAGCTATGTGCCTTGGACAAGTTATGGAACCTGTCTGAGTCAGTGTTCTTATCTGTTACATGCAGTTTACAGTTCCCATCTCACAGTGAGGATGAAATAAGATCAGAGCACCTGATACGTAGTTAGTGCTCAAAACACTTATTTCCTCCCCTTTGGTTCTCAAGTATCTGAAATACGGTCCCTTTAAGCTTGTTAAGATTCCTCACTAGCCTTGTATGCAGCTGTGGGCAGAGAGCTTTGGCAGAAGGAAAGACTTTTTGTTTTTTTTTTAAATGACTGTTTCATAATCTGTTGGCTCAAATCTGCTGCTGCCACACCCTATGCCTCTCTGGGTCCCTGCGTCCTGTTGCAGTTATCATATGCCTCACCTTTAACCTAAATGACCCTGGGAAGTGGCTGCTATGGCAGAATTTACTGAATGCAAAATGGATTTTCTTCCTTGCTCTTTGGGGCAAAGCTGGCTCAGAGATCCTTAGCTGCAGGGGGAGGGGCTGGCAGGCCTGAACTGCAGTTGGACTTAGCGGCCAGGGGTTTTCTGGTTTTCATTAAAATTCTCTGGCTGTCTTTCGGGATAGCTCCATTGGATATGACTGTGCACTGGAGCCGTTTGTGCTGTTCTCTCAGCTATACACACCCATCAAATTACAGTGCCCCTGAGGACAAGAGAAAATTGAAGGTAGGGAGTGGCCTGGCTGAGGGGTCTTGCTCAGTAATCTTTGTGGTAAGGGGCCTCCATTTATAACTGCAGAGCTTGGGTTTTGCAAAGTCTTAAATACAGATGGGGAGGCAGACATGGCTGAGCTGGGATTGGATTGCAGAGAGAATCCTGTTACAGCTTGCTCTTGAGGACAGACTTGCTCTTGAAGACAGATGGAGGTTTCCTGGCAGCTGTCGGGAGTCCCCAAGTGTTACATTAATGAAAATGGCCTGATATGATTATTCTTTTTTGTTTTTGTTTGTTTGTTTTTTCATTTGATTTGATCATTCTTTGGAAGTATCTGATACCCTCATATGCCCAAGGGGGTTGGGGGTGGGCGATGCAGTTTTCTGAGGGTGACAGGGTGAATAAAAGAGGTTTGAGATATTTATTTATTTATTATTGTTTTCTTAATTCCCAATGTGGTAGCAGAGGATTCAGTTTGGAATGTTAATTTCTGGTGGCCGTAGGAATCTCACTTGAGACTGAAAGTTAAACCTGCAAACCTAGGTTCAAATCATGACTCTGCTATTAACTTGCTTTATGACCTTGGGCAAGTTACTTTCCTGGATCTCAGCTTCACCATGTGGTTGTAGGGATTAAACGAGATAAATTATGTAAAGCTCTTGGCATATCGAGTGTTCTCAATAAATGGGAGATGTTATTATAAATTGGCCTAGATTTAACCTGTCACTCCAGTTTGCCAAGATATATTCCAATTCTGTCCTGTAAAACATTTGTTCTGCATCCCTCCCAGCTTTGTATCATTTAAGAACTTGAGGCAGGCCGGGCTCGGTGGCTCACGCCTGTAATCCCAACACTTTAAGAGGCTGAGGTGGGCAGATCACCCAAGGTCAGGAGATCGAGACCAGCCAACATGGTAAAACCCTGTCTCTACTAAAAATACAAAAATTAGCTGGGTATGGTGGTGTGTGCCTGTAATCCTAGCTACTTGGGAGGCTCAGGCAGGAGAATCATTTGAACCTGGGAAGCAGAGGTTACAGTGGGCTGAGATCGTGCCATTGCCCTCCAGCCTGAGCAAGAGTGAGACTCCGTCTCAAAAAAAAAAAAAAAAAAAAAAAAATTAGAGGCAAATTAGTGTTCCCTAGGGCAGGCTGAAGCTCCTCTCCCTGGAAAAATACCTCAAAACCATATTATTATGTTTCCCAATGAGATGCTTAAGATGTCGGGTAGATCGTATCTACGTAACTTAGAAAAAATGGATTTTTCTTTTTTTTTTAAAGATGGGGAAAAAATGGATTTTTCTATCATTGTTGATGGATAGATTATGAGAAAGCCATTTTAATTGATGTTGGGTATAAATGTTCCCTGATGTTACTCCAAGAGAGGATCATTAAGGTTCCTATTTGCTTTTAGGGTAAACTCCTTTTCCAGTCTTTTTTCCTTTTACTCTACTCTTCAAACCCTGTGGTCTAGCTATGGTGGACTGCTTACATAAAAATAATTAATGTGAAACATACAGTGCATATGAAAGAATGTTTTAAATGCATATTTACAATTTAAAGAAGAACATTAAAATTGTGGCCAGATGCAGTGGCACATGTTTGCAATTCAAGCTACTCAGGTGGCTGAGGTTGGAGGATTGCTTGAGGCCAGGAGTTCAAGACCAGCCTGGGCAAAATAGTAAGACAATGTCTCAAAAAATGAAAGAAGGAAAATTGTGAATTTGCCATCCAATTTATCAAATGGAACATTATTAGTTCCCTAGAAGCTGTTTGTCAACTCTCTGCCCTGAAATCATACCCTGTTTCCTCCTTACAGACATAATGATATCCTGACTTTTGTGTTCATCATTCTCTTTTCTGTATGGTTTAACCACCTGTGTTTGTATTACTAAAACAATTTTTTTTTTTTTAAAGCAAGAAGCAAGCACAAACCTAGCAAGCTTTTTAAGTTACTGTTGTCACTTTTAGATCTAAACTCTGGCTCATAATCTGGCTTTAGATTTCCAGGGTGTTTAAAAGACTCTAATGGGGATCAGTCAGTGGGCACGGATGTGAGTGAATCCTAGGAAATAAGGATCACTACTATTGAGACATCTGACAGGGTTGTGGTGTGGGCAGACACTGGACATCTGGTAGGAATATGGTCACAGAGAATGCATGGCTCTGTCTTTTCTACTTCCAGTCTCTCTTTGGCCTCCTTTCAATTCTCAAGGAGTAGGTCAAAGCAAAACTCTTCTGTAGCGTAAAGTGAATGTCACCAACTAATCCAAACAAATAGTGTGAAGGAGATGAGCAGGTGCTTCATCAGCACATGATCAAGACAAATAGAGGCAGAAAAGAACCTGGACCAATATGCAGGCTGGGTGGGGTAGCTCACGCTTGTAATCCCAGCACTTTGGGAGGCTGAGGTGGGTGGATCACTTGAGGCTGAGAGTTCGAGACCAGCCTGATCAACATGGAGAAACCCGTCTCTGCTAAAAATACAAAATTAGCTGGTTATGGTGGCATCCGCCTCTAATGCCAGCTACTCAGGAGGCTGAGGCAGGAGAATCTCTTAAACCCAGGAAGCGGAGGTTGCGGTGAGCCGACATCGCGCCCTTGGAAACAAAGCCAAAAACTCTGTCAAAAAAAAAAAAAAAAAAAAAAAGAGAGAGAGAGAGGGAGAACACGTAGCACCACTTTTGGAATATTCTTACCCAAATTGACTCATAAAAATCTCACCAAGCCTCTAGAGCTAACTTTCATATATTGGAAAGATGGGGGAAAGCATGACAAGTTGAATTACACTCTAAAGAAACAAACAGAAAAATTTAGAATGTAGAACATTCTGTCAGACAACTGACTTGGCTTCTATAACAAGTCAGTGACATGGAAAAAATAATAAAGTGACTTAAGAATTATAACCAGATGTCATGTGTGAACCTTGTTTGGCTTAGGATAGTCTGTGTATTAGTTTGCTAGGGCTGTCATAACAAAATACCGCACATGGGGTGGCTTACACAACAGAAATTGATATTTTCACAGCTCTGGAGGCTAGGAGTCCAAAGTCAGGGTGCTAGCAGGATTGGTTCCCTCTGAGGCCTCTCTCCTTGGCTTGCAGATGGCTGCCTCTTGCCACCTCCTTGCATGGTCATTGCTCTGTATATGCACACTCCCAGTGTCCTGCTACATGTCCTAGACTCCACTTATAAGGACACCAGTTAGATTGGATTAGGGCCCACCCTAAAGACCTCATTTTAACTTAATTACCTCTTTAACAGCTCTATCTCCAAATACATGAACAGTCACATTCTATGGTACTAGGAATTAAGGCTTCAACATATGGACATGTGGGGGGACACAATTTAGTTTAATTGCAGAGACTTTTTTTTTTTCTTTGAGACAAAGTCTCACTCTGTCAGCCAGACTGGAGTGCAATGGCACGATCTTGGCTCACTGCAACCTCTGCCTCCTCTCCTGCCTCAGCCTCCTGAGTAGCTGGGATTACAGGTGTATGCTGCCACGCCCAGCTAATTTTTGTATTTTTAGTAGAGATGGGGTTTTATCATTTTGGCCAGGCTGGTCTTGAACTCCTGACCTCAGGTGATTAGTTCTCCTTGGCCTCTGAAAGTGCTGGGATTACAGGTGTGAGCCCCTGAACCCAGTCAAAAAGAGACTTTTTTTTTTTTTTTGAGATGAAGTTTTACTTTGTCACCCAGGCTGGAGTGCAGTGGCGTGAACATGGCTCACCACAGCTTTGACCTCCTGGGCTCAAGCAATCCCCCCACTTCAGCCTCCCAAGAAGCTGAGACTACAGGCATATACCACCACACCCAACTAATTTTTTTATTTTTTGAAGAGATGAGGTCTCACCATGTTGCTCAGGCTGGTCTTGAACTCCCGGGCTCAAGCGATCCTCCTGCTTTGGCCTTTCAAAGTGCTGGGATTATGGGCACGAGCCACCACACCTGGCATTGAAAAGACATTTAAAAAAAATTTTTTAAAATAGCTTTGGGGTACAAGTGGTTTTTGGTTACATAGGTAAATTGTACAGTGGTGACTCCAGAGATTTTAGTATACCTGTCCACCAAACAGTGTACACTGTACCCAATATGTAGTCTTTTATCTCTTACCCCCCTTGCCCACTCCTTCCCCAGGTTCCAAATTTCATTATGCTGCTCTGTATTGCTTTTGTGTGATCATAGCTTAGTTCCCACAAGTGAGAAAATAAGGTATCTAGTTTTCCGTTCCTGAGTTACTTCACTTAGAATAGTGGCTTCCAGCTCAATCCAAGTTGCTGCAAAAGACATTATTCTGTTCCTTTTTATGGCTGAATAGTATTCCATCGTGTATATATACCACATTTTCTTTATCCACTCATTGGTCGATGGGCACTTAGGTTGGTTCCATATCTTTGTGATTGTGAATTGTGCTGTTACAAGTATGCATATGCTGAGTAAAAAGACATTTTTGAGATGTTGGGGGAAATTTTATGGACTGGGTATTGGATGATATCAAGGAATTGCTTTAATTCAGGTGTGAGAATAGTAGTATAAGGTAAGATGAATAATATAGAGATGACTTCTGAGGTATATAAGAATAAAATGGTATGATATAGAATTTGTTTAAAAATCTTTAAACAGCCTGGGTGCAGAGGTTCATACCTGTAATCCCAGCATGTTGGGAGACTGAGGCAGGTGATTTACTTCATCCCAGAGGTTGAGGCTGCAGTGAGCTATGATGACACCACTGCACTCCAGTCTGGGCAACAGAGTGAGGCCCTGTCTCAAAATACATAATAATAAAATATTTAAACAAAGAAAAAATAAGGGGGAAAACGGGATAGATTAAGTTAACATGTCAAAACCTTGGTAATTGTTGAATTTTGGTAATGAGTATAGGGGCCCTACTTTTATGTATGTTTGAAAACTTTATATTATATATTTAAAATATTTGAACACAACACACGAGTTTAATGGCAGCAGGGTTGTTGGTGATGACTGTCTTCAGTGTGTCTGTCTCTTGTGTCTTTAGTCTGGTTGGCTACTTCCTGTGGTAGTTATGTTGGGGTCTTCTGTTGCTTGTCTTTGGACTAGATCTCTAGCTTTTTCTTGTATACCACTTGTATACCTCCAGGAGCTTATTTTTGTTTTTGAGACAGGGTCTCACTCAGTCGCCCGGGCTGGAGTGTAGTGATGTGAAACAGCTCAATGTAGCCTCGAACTCCTGGACTCAAGTGATCCCCTTGAGTACCTAGGACCACAGATGCATGCTTTCTCACTTTTTGTAGAGATACAGTCTAGAAAACTACACCTGGCTTTCTTACTTTTTGTAGAGATAGGATCTAGCCATGTTGGCCAGGCTGCTCCCAAACTGCTGCATTCAAGCAGTCCTTCTGTCTTAGCCTCCTAAAGTAGGAGCGTCTTATAAAATGCTTCATGGAATATGAATTTCTGAGTCTTGTATACTTTAAAGTACCTTTGTTCTATTCTCATGCTTTATTGATAGTTTATCTCGGTATTGTGTTCTAAGTTGAAAATCATTTTCCTTCAGATTTTAAAGTCATTGCTGTATTGTTTTTTTAATTGTTGCTGTAGAGAAGTTGGAAGGGTTCTGATTTCTGATTCTTTATATATAACCTATTTGTTTCCGCCGTCTCTGACAGTCTGTAAAATCTTCTCTTTGTCTGCAATTTTCTGAAATTTCACAGTGTGCTTGGTGTGCCAGGCTCTTTCAACATAGCAGCCTGCATACTTCAGTTCTCTGAAATTTAATTGAATTATATTGTTATAATTTTTCTTTTTTCTCTTCTTTCTTGGCAATTTCTCTTATTTGGGTATAGGACCTCCTGTACTGGACCTTTATAATATTCTTAACTTCTCTCTGCTGTTTCCATATCTTTGTCTTTTGAGTTTATTCTTTAGAAGGTTTCAATTTTATCTTTCAATCCTTTTATTAAAGATATTTTAAAAATTCTGCTATTATGTTGTCAACATCTAAGAGCTCTTTTTGTTCTCTGTTTCCTTTATATAGCATCCTATTTTCATTTCATGGATGCAGTTTTATTTCATTTTTATGAGAATATTAGTGGTATTTCTGCCCTTGCATAGTATCTGTTTCCTTCAAGTTGCTTTTTTGTGTGTTTGCCATGGTCTGTATCTTTATTAGAGGCTTTCCCAAGATGTCGCTCTAAAATGTGATCCTTGGCTGTGTTGCTCCTGATTAAGAGTGGGAGGAAAAAAAGCTGTCAAGACCTTGACATTATGCTAAGTGAAAGAAGCCACTCACAAAAGACCACACAGTATAGGATTTCATTTATATGAAATGGCCAAAATGGACAAATCTTCATACACAAAAAAATAGACTAGTAGTTACTTGCGGCTGGGAAGTGGGGGGAATGCAGAGTGACTACTAATGCGTATAGAATTTTCTTTGGGGGAATGGAAAATGTTCTAAAATTGTTTGTGGTGATGGTTGTACAACTCTGTGAATATGCTAAAAAAAAAAAACCCATTGAATTGTACATTTTACTTTCTTTTTTTATTTAGTTCCTAGAGCAAAATTGTATATTTTAAAAGGGTGAATAATATGGTATGTGATTTGACTCTCCATAAAGCGGTTTTTAAAAAGTGCCATCAGGAAACTCTAAATACAGAATAGAGATAATTGGCTCTGAGCCTCATAGGAGGGTGATCTGGATGGGCTGTTTGTTGCGATCCCCTGATGTTAGCATCTTCAAGTTTCACCTTGGGTACTCTGACAAAAGAAGAGTCTTTCACTCTTTTCTGCATGGTGGATTCTACCTGACTATGCTTTGGTACTCAAGAGAAGGCATATGGGAAACTTTGCATTCTACCTTCCGTAGACATAGTTCCTTATGTATGATGTTTCCCCGTCAACCACGCTGGATACTGCCAGGCCAGAGATACTCTTATTTTTTGTTATGCCGAATGCTAATGATTTACAAAAGTAGGGAGGGTAATACAGTGAATCCCCATATACCCATCATTCAGGTTCACTGGTTTTCAGTTGATGGATATTTTAGTTTGCTCTGTATCCCCCAAGCCCCTTTCTCAGATTATTTCAAGCAAATGCTGGATATTTCTGTTTTGTGCTCTCCAGAGACAAGCCTTTGGAGTTTTGTTAATGAGGAGGGGGAATATAGGTATCTAACTTCCTGAGTAGCTTTCTATCTTGTGTTCTTTATTCTAGCATCCCATACACCTGCTCTAGGAGTACAAGGTACTGTCAGTTCCTGTGCTTTTTAAGGATTCTGTGGTTTTAATAAGCTGAGTTCTAGATTTTCTCAGTATGCTAAGTCAATTACTACTCGTTCATCTGCTTCCCAGGCTTCCAAAATGTGACACCATGACTTCTCTTGTCTTCTCTGTTCTTGTAAGGTTTAGTTAATAAGAAGAAAGTACTGAATTTTTGTGGGCTTTTTGGAATAAGTGAAATTAGAAGCCACTGTTCAGTGTGACACCTTCTCCAAATTGGCTGCTCTTTTTTTTCTTTTCAATCATGCCCTATCCTATTGTTAGTCCATTTTTGCATTACTACAAAGAAATACTTGAAGCTGGAAAAGTTATAAAGAAAAGAGGTTTAATTGGCTCACAGTTTTGCAGGCTTACAGGAAGCATGGTGCTGGCATCTGCTTCTGGTAAGACCTCAGAAAGCTTACAGTCATGACAGAGGATGACAAGAGCCAGAATGTTACATGTGAGAGTGGGAGCAAGAGAGAGTGAAGACAGAGTTGCCACACTCTTAAACAACCAGATCTCACATGAACTGCTAGAGGCAGAATTGACTCATTACCAAGGGGATGGTGCTAACCATTCATGAGGGATCCATCCCATGATCCAAACTCCTCACACCAGGCCCCACCTCCAACATTGAGGATTACATTTCAACATGAGATTTGAAGGGGACAAACATCCATATCATATATCACATATCCTATTTTACTCAGCCATATGGCCTTTTTTTTTTTATATGTGTATATATATCTGTGCTTTTGTGGGTTTTTGTTGTTGTTGTTGTTATTTTTTGAGACAGGGTCTTGCTCTGTAGCCTACGCAGAAGTGTAGTGGCATGATCAGAGGTCACCGCAGCCTCAACCTCCCAGGCTCAAGTGATCCTCCCACCTCAGCCTCCTTTGTAGCTAGGGCTACAGATGCACACCACTATACCTGGCTAATTTTTAAAAATACTTTTGAAGAGACGGGGGTCTCACTTTGTTTCCTAGGCTGGTCTCAAACTGCTGTGCTCAAGCAAGGGCTTCCCAAAGTGCTGAGATTATAGTCATGAGCCATCATGCCTGGCTTTATATCTATAACATCTATCTGTATCTGTATATCTATACGTATGTATATATTTTATTTGCCTGGAAAACTCCTTTTCAATTCTTTAAGAACAAAGAGGAATTTTTCCTTATTTTAACATGCCTCTCTTTTGACCTTAAGCCCAGGCAAAAGTAAGGAGCGAGTCCCAGCTTCTGTGTACTCCCCTCTTATTATCAAAGTGTTTGCTTGTACTTGGCTGCATTACAGTTTGTTTACCTGTTTGTCCTGGCCTCTGAAGTAAGGACTAGACTTTATTTTTCTTTGTATCATGTGCATAGTGCCTCATTCCCAGTAAACATGTTAACTCTGACTGGCTAATTCAGCACTGTACTTTCAGGAGTGGGGAAAGATGAGCTGCAATGCCTCTTTCCTTCTTGTCTTTTACAAGCACAACTGTTTGGTAAATATAAAGAGAAAAGCATGCCCTGTGGGCTTGTTGTTATGCAATGTTGTTCCCTTTACTTTCAAGTCTGGTATTTTTTTACCCAGTCAGCAGGTTGCAGAGGGAGTGAGGGCAGCTATAAGAGTGTAAACATCCTAACAAAGATGAATGGATTCAGTCAGAGATGTGTTGTTTCCTTCACTTGATAGAAAGCCTTGTGGTCTACACCGTGCTTCACAAGAGGAACTTCTTAGTTCTGTAGTATCTTCCATTGCTTTTTCTCTTCTGACAAAACGTCAGGAGAATTTTAAAAATTGCTTATTGTATTGTTAAAAAATCAGATGTTAAGGTATTATCAATGTGAAGTCCCAATAAAATGCAAATGGATAACTTTGAAAGGGTAACATTTAACCTGTAGTTTCTTAAAGTATGTTCTCCAAGTTGCTATACATCTTCCTCCAGGGGAAAAGAAATAGAGAACTTACTAGTGTACAAACAAACTTGGGATGCTGGGTTTAACAGAGTTATATAGGGTTCCTGAGTTCAAGACATCTCAGAGTTGGAAAGATGCTATAAATCTCTTCTCCAGGAGGAAAGAAATAGGGAACTAACTAGTAGTCAAATAAACTTGGGATGCTGGGTTAAACACAGTTAAGTAGGGTTCCTTACTTCAAGACTTCTCAGAGCTTTTTACTGTGCATCGCAAATCTAAAGGGGTACATAGTAGGCAGCATTTTCTAAATTTACTTTACTTTTCTTCTGAGTAGCAGGAGCATTTCGGTATTGTGTTCTGGAAACAGCCTCTTAGTTTAATCCATCCTTTGTGGCCTAGTTCAAATGCCACTTCCTCTAAGGCTTTTCTGCCTACCCCCAGATATATACAACCTTTTCCTTCTTTGAATTGTACTGCCTTCATTTGTCTAATTGTCTTCCCACCCTTCCCCTACCCTATAAGAGGTCATAAATTTTTTGTACATGTTATACTTTCCACTGCAGCAGGGATATTGCCTTGCATAAAACTGCTCAAGAAATGTTTGCAGTACTGTGCTGGTTCCTTAGTTGAGTCATCCTAGAGTCCAGAGGGCACCTGCGGAGTGGGGAAGCCCAAGGCAGATCTGGAGTTTGAGACCCTCACTATTTAGGCATGTAGATGGGTGGGGAGCTCACTTACTGTGTCCTTGCTGGACACAGAGCCAGTATAAGAGGCTGGTCCTGAAGGGCAGAATTGGAAAGCAAAAAACAGGAGATGCTGAGAATATTAATCAAATGTGCTGAAGGCCTATTGTATGCCTGCGGTAAGCTTTGAATACTTAAACTTTCAAGTTGGTGGTATTCTTCTGATTGTCTAGATGAGAAAATGGAGCATCAGAAAGGCAAAGCGGAAGTAAGTACTGGGGCTACAGAGATGAATAAAATCCAGTCCTTCCCCAAGAGGCCCCAAGATATGGAGTAGATAGTCATAAGTAAATACTTGTGAGCAGTGCGGTCACAACAGGGCCTAAGCTCTGTCAAGGTATTGTGGGAGAACCAAATAGGAGACTCTAACCTCTGTATGGGAGATGGGAGGGAAAGCGTGGCAGGCGGTGATACCAAGAAAGCTTCCGGAAGGAGAGTGATGCCTGAGTAAGGTGGAATAAGAATGCAGGGACTGAAGCATGGAGGTGAGACGTATCATGGGGAATACACTCTTTCTGGGCTATAAAGTGTGAGTTTGGTGAGAATTGAGGCTGGGAAAGTTGAGAGGGTATTATAAACAGGTTGAAGAGTTCTGGACTTGGTTTTGAAATGGGAAGCCATTGTAGGGTTTCAGTCGGAGAATGACTAGCCAGCATGTGTTTTGGATGTATATTAGCCAAGGTGGAAATAAATCTGAGCTGAGTAGGACCCAAGGCAGGGCTATCAGCTGGGGTTCTCAGCACCGGTGAAGGGGAGATAGGATGAAGTCTCACCCAGGGCAGTAGCAGGAGTGCAGGAGAGGAGGGGACTGGTTTGATAAATATTCAGCAGGTAAAATCACCAAGACAGGAGTTAGGGAGCAGACAGGACTCAAGTACAACCAATCCTCAGGCTTTGTGCTTGTGCATGTCTCTTCTTGCCTTAAGCAACGTTTCAAGTCTGTCTTGTCTGAGCGCTGACTTTAAGCAAATCCTGTGTGAAATGTAGGTTTATGAACAATTAATTAGGAGACGGTGTTTTATGGGGAGATTGTGACATGAAATTTCTTTAAATACTGTTGCCTTCAGATCATTTATATGTTGTGTATCTCAGAATTCTTATTTTTATAACTTCAGGGACAAATCTGTTGGGTAAAGCAGTGGTTCCCAAGCTGGGTTATCACCAGAATCAACTAATAATATTTTTTCCCCAACTATTATTTATGAAAAATTTTAATCATACTGAAAATTTGAAAGAGTAATAAATTGAACACCCAAATACCCACCAACTAAACAATTGTTAACATTTTACCTGATTTCTCATGTATGTATATACGCATATGTACATATACATATATACACATATGCTGGACTATTTGAAAGTAGCAGACGTTATAACACTTCATCTGAAATTCTCATTTCAGCATGTGTCTTCTAAGAATAAAGACATTTGACACAACATAATTATTTTATCTAAAACAAAAAACAAAATGATCATCTGATATCAGGCCATGCTCATATTTCCACAGTTGTGACCAGGGGATATTTTTACTTCATTATTATTATTTTTAAATTGTGCATTACTAATGAAAGAAACTTTTTGTAGTACTCTAGATTCCACTTCTGATTCTGGTCTGTTTTTCTTTTCTTATTTAAAAGTTGTCGTTATTTTAAAATTATAAAATTAAGGATACTTATTTAAAAATTCAAGCAATGTAAAATGTCTAATAAAAAGATCTAAAGTAAAAATTGGAAGACCTTTCTCAATTATTGGAAGTTAAGGGAACATACTTTCTTAATCAGAATATCTAGGAAAGGGATCTAGCAATTTTACTTTTAAGAAGCTCTTTGGCTCAAATGCGGTGGCTCACACCTGTAATACCAACCCTTTGGGAAGCTGAGGCAGGAGGATCACTTGAGGCTGGGAGTTCAAGACCAGCCTGGGCAACATAGTAAGACCTTGTCTCTACAAAAATTTTAAAATTAGCTGAGCGTGGTGGCATGTGCCAGTAGTCCCAGCTACAAGGGAGGCTGAGGTGGAACAATCACCTGAGCCTGGCAGGTCCAGGCATCACTGACCTATGATCGTGCCACTGGATTCCAGACTGGGCAACAAAGCAAGGCCCTGTTCCCTGCCCCTCCCCACAAAAAACCAAACAAAAACAAAAAAAGAAGCTCTTTGGATGAGTTTAATGTAGTTCATCTGGTACCAACATTTAGAAAACACTGGTCTATTGTAAGGTGTACCTATAGCCATGATTTTTACTTGTGATCAAACCAAGAAGTACTTAATTAAGTGCCTATGGTGCACTGAGCTATGTGCCAGAAATGTGGATGATCTGATGAAATATATAATGTATGTGATCTGTCTGCAAGAACGTCTTGTTGGAGAGATAAAAGTGACATTCACAAAGTCATTAGGAGGAAGGGAATTAATATTTATAGAGCACTTCCTATATGCCAGGTACTGTGACAGGTGCTTTACAAAAATATTTAAATCTGACAACAGCCCTTGAAGTAGTGACATGGGATCTTTGGGGTGTCACTTTTCTGACCGGAAACCTGTGGCAGGTAGCGCCTTTGCCCCAGTTTTGCTCAGGCCTTCTGGGCTTGTTCTGCCCACTCGGCCTGGCAGGCTGCGCTCAGCTCATGCTACCAGCCTGGATCCCATGCCTTCAAGGGAGACTGGAGTCAGGTGTGGAGCAGTGAGAGGTATGAGAGTGAGCATGGTGTCCGGCCTCTGCACAGCCAGATACGCCAGCTCCTGCTGCAGGATGGGCAGCTCAAGGTGCTGGCGTGGGCGCTAGCTCCCTGCGAGGCTGCAGCTGAACCAGGCACACTACAAGCAGCTTTCCCAACTGGCACTGGGAATGAAGTGGCACCTGGAAGCTTGGAGGTGCCAGGAGCCACAGGGCCCCAAAGAGGGAGTCACAGCCCTGGATCAGGGAGCTCCCAGGTCTGGGCTCCCTGGAGGGCCACAGCTCTTCTCTCCTCTTCACCCATAACCTGACAAGCAAGGGACATGTTTCAACCCTGTTTGTGTTACAGCAACTCTTTTAGCCTTGCCGTTCAGTGGGTCCCAAGCTCTTGTCCTATATGGCCAGGAAGAATGAAATATGCAGATAGGTAGAGGGGTGAGAAAGACAAAGAGGAGCTTTATTGAGCAATACAACAGCTCAGAGAAGACCTTCAGTGGGCAGCTCCTCTCCATAGCCAGGATGTCCTGATGAGTGTTTAACTCCTAGCAGAGGGTAGCTCCTCTCTGCAGGCAAGTGGTCCCCACAAGTGTTCAGTTCTCAGCAGAGAGGGTATCTCCTCTCTGCAGCTGGTCATCCTGTCATCTGCAGCTCTTGGCAGAGAGAAGGCCGTAGAGTTGGTGGCTCTTCTCTGTAGCTCTCAGCAGAGAGGAGGCCCTAAAGTAGGTGGCTTCACTCTGCAAGCAGGTTGTCCCATTGTCTGCAGCTCTTGGCAGAGAGGGCAGCTTCTCTTGACAGCTGGTTGTCTCATCCTCTTTCTGTTCTGTGGTCTGGCTAAGTCCAGGGTTTTTATGGGTCTCAGAAGGGAAGAAGTACATGCAATTGGTCCATGGGCAGGCCAAAAAAGGCATCACAAATCTCTACTCTGGTTTGTGGGACTGGCAGCTCAGCTCCCAGGCTTCAGGCCCTCCCTGGCCTGAAGCTGGGGCCTCAACAGGGACCCAACCCCTTCTGTCCACGAGCTTGTTTGCCGCCTACCTCAGTTGCGGTGTCTAGGCTACTCATGCCAATGGGCAACTGCAGGCCAGTGCTGAGCTGCCCTCAGCCCCCATCTTGGCTTTTCCCCATGCTTGTCCCCTGAGGCAGCAGGGTCCTAGCATGAGCACACCCAGCCAGGCTGTGACAGTGCCCGAGCTTGACCCCAACCCTACTCTGAGATTACAGCAGGCACAAGGAGTAAGGTGAGGCCAGGCAGTGGGAGCAGGCACCTCTGAGCCTGTAAGGGCAAGGCAGGGCGGGGGTCCTTCCTGGGCTCCCAAGAGTACAGGGATGCCTGGGTCTGCAGCTGTGTTTTGGGTGGCTGAAGCTGTGCCAGGATTTGGGGGGAGGTTTCTGCTTGCTCCATGGAGTTGGAAACCTGTGTCTACAACCATGGTTTGGGCAGCTGCAGTGGCACCT
Organism: Sapajus apella; assembly: GCF_009761245.1. Taxonomy (NCBI): domain Eukaryota; kingdom Metazoa; phylum Chordata; class Mammalia; order Primates; family Cebidae; genus Sapajus; species Sapajus apella. The sequence continues at coordinate 18,353,681 of NW_022436974.1, forward strand.
GGGTATCTCCCTCCCCAGTTCTGAGGGGGCGGAGCCCTTGCTTGTCCCGGGCTCTCACTGGCTCCAGGGATCATGAAGCCCCAGCCACGCCTTCCTACTGCAGGCAGTGTGATGGCAGTAGCTAATCTAGGCAGCTCACCACTGTCATCAGTAGGTAGTATTATTCCCATTTTCTAGTTAGGGGAACTGAGTCTCAGGGAATGACTTGCCCAAAGTCATTCAGTCTGTGAGAGTTGGAACAGAGCCACAGTTTCAACTCAAATCTATGTGAATCATTCTACTAAGCTACCTCTCACAGTAAGTAACAATAGCCAACAATTGTGTTGAAATTCCTACAGGAAAAAGGTACTCTTGTTCCCACTCTGATATTTGAATCAGAGAATGATTATAACACCAAATATGATCCAGAGCTAAATTTGTGTGTACTAGTAATTTAGTGTTATAAAGGTTCAGAGATGGAAAGATCAGGTGGCATCTCTGCTGCCCTGAAGGAAGAAGCAAACTAGAACAGTTAATGGGAAGCTAGGTGAGAGAAAGATGGGGCAGGGGAGTGGAGGTTTGTGCCGGCACATGGTAAAACATGCTTGGCATGGAAAATAGGTGACAAAAGGTCACTTCCTAGCAACTTGCTTCCTGAGTTAGCCAGGCAAAGGGGAAATAAACAAAATGATCTTTACCTTAATTTCCATGTTCACTTTTGCTGGACATAAATACATAACTCTTATTTTTAAAAAAATGACATGGCCTTTTGGCCCGGGGTGGTGGCCCAACACCTGTAATCCCAGCACTTTGGGAGGCTGAAGCAGATGGATCACTTGAGTTCAGGAGTTCAAGACCAGCCTGGCCAATGTGACAAAACTCCCATCTCTACTAAAAATACAATAATTAGAGGGCATGGTGGCACATGCCTGTAATTCCAGCTACTCAGGAGGCTGAAGCATGAGAATCGCTTGAACCTGGGAGGTGGAGGTTGCAGTGAGCCGAGATTGTGCCATTGCACTCTAGCCTGGGTGACAGAGTGAGACTCTGTCTCAAAATGAAAAACAAAAAACACAAAAAAAACTTTTTACACTCAGGAATAAAGCCAAATACTTATAGCCAACTCATCTTCGACAAAGCAAACAAAAATACAAAGTGGGGAAAGGACACCCTGATAAATGGTGCTAGGATAATTGGCAAGCAAAATGTAGAAGAATGAAACTGGATCCTATACAAAAATCAAGATGGATCAAAAAGGGTTAAGTCTAAGACCTGAAACCATAAAAATTCTAGACAATATCATCAGTAAAACTCTTCTAGATGTTGGCTTAGGCAAAGAGTTCGTAGCCAAGAACCCAAAAGTAAATGCAACAAGAACAAAAATAAATAGATGGGACCTAATTAAACTAAAAAGCTTCTGCACAGCAAAAGAAATAATCAGCAGAGTAAACAAAGAACCCACAGAGTAGGAGAAAATATTCACAAGCTATGCATCTGACAAAGGACTAATATCCAGAATCTACAAGGAACTCAAACAAATCAGCAAGAAAAAAACAAATAATCTCATTAAAAAGTGATTGAAGGACACGAATAGACAATTCTCAAAAAGAAGATAAACAAATGGTCAACAAACATACGAAAAAATACTCAACATTACTAATTATCAGGTGAAATGCATATTCGAACCACAGTGAGATACCACCTTATTCCTGCAAGAATGGTTATAATATAAAAATTAAAGAATAATAGATGTTGATATGGATGTGGTAAAAAGAAAACACTTTATTTTTTTTGAGATGGAATCTTGTTCTCTCACTAAGTGATTCTCCTGCCTTAGCCTCTGGAATAGCTGAGACTACAGGTGCGTGGTACTATGCCCAGGTAATTTTTGTATTTTTAGTGGAGACAGGGTTTCACCATGTTGGTCAGGGTGGTCTCAATTTCCTGATCTTGTGATCCACCTGCCTTGGCCTCCCAAAGTGCTAGGATTACAGGTGTGAACCACAACACCTGGCTGAAAAGGAAACACTTTTATATTGCTGGTGGGAAGGTAAACTAGTACGACCATTGTGGAAAACAGTACGGAGATTCCTTAAAGAACTAAAAGTAGAACTACCATTTGATTCAGCAATCCCACTACTGGGTATCTACCCAGAAGAAAAGAAGTCACTTTATGAAAAAGACACTTATACACACTTGTTTATAGCAGCACAATTCACAATTGTAAAAACATGGAACCAGCTTAAATGTCCATCCACCAATGAGTGGATTAAGAAAATGTGGTATATATACACTATGATAGACTACTAAGTCATAAAAAGGAATGAAATTATGGCATTTGCAATATCCTGGATGGATTTGGAGATCATTATTCTAGGTGAAATATCTCAGGAATGAAAAACCAAATATCGTTATGTTCTCCCTTATAAGTGGGAGCTAAGCTATGAGGATGCCAAGGCATAAGAATAATGGACTTTGGGGACTTGGGGGAAAAGGTGGGAGGGGGTGAGATATAAAAGACTACACACTGGGTGCAGTGTGCACTGCCCGGGTGAAGGGTGCACCAAAATCTCAGAAATTATCACTAAAGAACTTGGCCAGGTAACCAAAAACAAAAACAAAAACAAAAAAACCACCTGCTCCCCAAAAACTATTTAAATAAAAACATTAAAAAACCTCTTTGCTACATTATTATTAATTACCATTATTTTGAGACAGGGTCTCACTCCTGTTGCCCAGGCTGGAATGCCTTGGCTGGCACAGTTCACTGTACCCTCTACCTCCCAGGCTCAAATGGTATTCCCACCTCAGCCTCTTTAGTAGCTGGGACTACAGGCAGGTGCCAACCATGCCCAGCTAATTTTTGTATTTTTTGTGGAGTTGGGATCTTGCCATGTTACCCAGGCTGGTCTCACACTCCTGGGCTCAAGTGATCTGCCCAACTCAGCCTCCCAAAGTGCTGGGATTACAGGTGTGAGCCACCATGCCCAGCTTTTATACCTTATTAAGTCGCTGGAGAGTTTAGTCCCTAAAGTTTTTCTGCTAAGTTTTTCTACTGACACTGCACTGATTTTTTTTATGTCCCCATCTTCCCCACCAACTCACTCTGAACATGAAAGGGCAAGTACTGAGGGTCCTGCAGTCAGTAGGACCCCAGCTAGAAGTGCAAACATAAGTGACATTTGAGTGAAAATGTAATAATAGAAGTCTGTATGAGGAACAGAACTTGCTTACACAGAAGTGAGAAGGGGGTGTGTGTTTGCATTGGCTCTCCTAAGTTCTCTGAAGATTGCTTCCAACTCTTCTGATTATCTTCAGAGCCTGGAGTTGGGACCTTCTGCAAATGCTGCTGTGTATTTTATGGTCAGTTGTGTAGAAAGAGAATGCACTTACAAGTCAAAACAGACCTGGATTAGTGTCCTTGCTTCTCTGCCTACCAATGTATTTGTTAACCTTGGGCATATTTTTAACTTTTTAAGATTAAGTCTTACAGATTTCTGTAATTTATAATTAGGTCCCCTTTCTCTGCCATGATTAAATGTATGTCATCACTGAAAATGATTCACTGAAAAAGACTCTAATATGTCTTATCTGGAAACAAGCCAACCCTCCCAAATTTCCAAAACCTTTTTAAATTTGTCTCTTAAATATTGCAAAATAAATTTTTTTTAAACTTAAAAATCTGTTGACATGATATCCCCCTGTAAATATCTCCTAGTTTCCCTTTCCCTTTTCTCAGGAGCACTTTGATAAGTTGTCCATAGTTTTGGCTTACTTTCCCCTCCACTCCCCCAATTCTAATCTCTTTCTCTCATTCCACCAGGACTGTCCTTGTCTCTGTCAACCAGTGACCTTCATGTTGCCAAATCTAAGGCCACTTCTTTGTTTTTGTTTTGTTTTGTTTTGTTTTGAGACAGAGTCTCACTCTATTGCCCAGGCTGGAGTACAGCGGCATGACCAGAGCTCACTGCATCCTCAGCCTCCCTGGCCCAAGTGATCCTCCTGTCTCAGCCTCCTCGGTAGCTGGACTACAGTCTCACGCCACCATGACCAGTTAATTTTTGTGTTTTTTGTAGAGATAGGATTTTGCCTTGTTGCCCAAGCTAGTCTCAGACTGCTGGTCTCAAGGAATCTGCCTGCCTCAGCCTCCCAAATGCTGGGATTACAGGCGTGAGCTACCATGCCCAGCCCACTTATTTGTTTTAATCTTACTTATTCTCTTAGCAGCATTTGACAAGACTGATCAGCGTTTTTCTTGAAACTCTACTTTTTTTTTTTTTTTTTTTTTTGAGACAGAGTCTTGCTGTGTCGCCAGGTGCCAGGCTGGAGTGCAGTGGCATGATCTTGGCTCACTGCAGCCACCTCCTAGGTTCAAGCAATTCTCCTGCCTCAGCCTCCCGGGTAGCTGGGACTACGGATGCACGCCACCACACTCAGCTAATTTTTTTTTTATTTTTAGTAGAGACAGGGTTTCACCATGTTGGCCAGGATGGTCTCGATCTCTTGACCTTACGATCCATCCGCCTCGGCCTCCCAAAGTGCTGGGATTACAGGCTTGAGCCACCGTACCCAGCCGACACTCTACTTCTTGATTCTCTTCCTACCTCTCTGGGCTTTCTTCAGTCACCTTCTTCCCTCCGTCTCTAAATGGTGATATGCCCAGGTTCCGAAATGGCTCTCTTTTCTATTGATTCACTCTCCATAGATATCCTCTTATAATTCAGTGGCTTTAAATAACATCAGTTTGCTAGTGACCCTCACGTTTGTATCTTTAGCCTCAGACTTCTCTCTCTGGAACTTCAGATTCATGTCCACATACATGTCTTAGAGTCATTTCAAATTTAACATGGCCAAAAGAGGACTCTTGATTCAACTCCACTCCAATCTCACTGTTTTCCCAATCTTCCCAGCTTCACAAAGTGGTGCCATTATCCCCCCTTGTGCTCAAGTCAAATATCTAGGTATTGCTTTTGATTTCTTTGTTTCTTTCCCATCCTCTTCCAATCCTTTAGCAAGTTCTATCTTCTCTATTTTCAGAAACGCTCCCAAATTTATATCCTTCTCTCCATCCCCACTACCAGCACCCTGGTCCAAGCCATGTGATCTCTCACCTAGACTGTTTGTAGTAACCTCCTAACTAGTCAGTTTGTTTCTGCTGGTATCCACACCATAATACCCTCCATTACAAAGACTAAAAAAAAATTGTTAAATGTTAATTGGTTTGTGCCACATTTCTTAAAAGCCTCCAGGTGACCCTACATTGCACTCAGAATGAAATCCCAACTCCTTGCCCTGGCTTTCCAAGGACTATGTGACCTGTCCCATAGCAATCTCTCAGTTCCCTTCTTGTTTACCATGTACTTAGTCTCAGTGTCCCTTCTTTCAGTTCCTTGAACATGCCAAGCTCATTGTCACTATAGGGCCCCATACTAGCCGAACTCTAAGCCTGAAATGCATTTCTTCCATTCTTCTTGTGCTTGACTCACCCCTTCCTCCCTCCCTCCCTCCCTTACTTCCTTCCTCTTCCTTCCTTACTTCCTCCCTCCCTCCCCCCTCCCTCCCCCCCTCTTTTCTTCCTTCCTTCCTTCCTTCCTTCCTTCCTTCCTTCCTTCCTTCCTTTCTTCTTCCTTCCTTCCTCCCTTCCCCTTCTTTCCTTTCCCTTCCTTCCTCTCCCCTTCCCTCCCCTCCCCTCCCCTCCCCTCTCCTCCCTTCTCCTCCCCTCCCCTCCCTACTTTCCATCCTTCCTCTCTCCCTGCTTTCTTTCCTTTCAAGAGGTAAGACATCTTGCTTTGTTGCCTTGGTTGATGTGCACTAGCACCATCAAAGCTCACTGCAGTCTTGACCTCCTGGGTACAAAAGGAGGTCAAGACTGCAGTCTTTTGCCTCACCTTCCTGAGTAGTTAGGACTACAGATGTGTGCCAGCACATCCAGCTAATTTCTTTATTTTTGGTAGAGATGAGGTATCACTGTGTTGGCCAGTCTGGTCTTGAACTCCTGGGCTCAAGTGATCCTCCTGCCTCAGCCTCCCAAAGTGCTGGGATTACAGGTGTGAGCCACTGAGCCTGATCTGGCTCTTTCTTATTCAATTCTCATTTTAAATAGATCCACTTCAGAGATGACTTCTGTGACAGCTATCCAATCTTTTCCTCCTATTTTAATTCTCTACTAGCACCTATCACTGTCTGATACTTTTCTTGTTTATTTAAGTATACAGTTATTTTCCCATGTATTCATTCATTGCTCTATTTTTATGCTGTATGAGAGAGGGACCTTTTATGCTTGCTCATCATGGTATCCCCTGCTTCTGGATATGTGACTTGCACATAGTACATGCGTAGTACATATGTATGAAGTGACTGAATGTTTTTCTCACCTGTAAAATGGAGAGACCAATACTTAATGTCTCAGAGTTGTTGACGACTAGTATTATCTAATTTGATAATACAGGTAAAGTGGATAGGTCTGTGTTTAGCACATTGTGTTTATAGAAACTGTATTGTTTTGTAAATATCTGGCTTATTGTAGACATTCAACAAAGGTTAGTTCTCTTTCTTTCTTGCAGTCTGGATCTCCTGCACCATTTTATATTTCATTGACCTGCACTCCAAAGTGTGCACTCCCCCAACTCACACAGAGACACTGCGTTGTAACAAGGTTTAACTTTCTCTTGGGAAATTACAGTTTTCTTCTCTTTGGTTATATGATCTTTGCCAATTAACTCTCCTTAACAGCAAAGTATTTTGGGTTTTGATTTCCTCATCCTAGTCTTTAGTTTCTCTGAAAAGCACTCTCAGCTTTTGTGTATACTGATCAGTTTTTATTTTGCATTTACTTAATATTTAGTCTACCGAAATGTCAGGCAATGAGAATACAGATAGGAATTTGCAGAAACCTCTGTCCTTAAGTGGAGGAAACAGGATACATAAACCAACAAGAATAATAAAGTATCTGGCTGAGCATGGTGGCTCACACCTCTAATCCCAGCACTTTGCAAGGCTGAGGCAGGCAGATCACTTGAGGTCAGGAGTTTGAGACCAGCCTGGTCAACATGGCGGAACTCCTGCCTTTACTAAAATACAAAAATTAGCCAGGTGTGGTAGCACATGCCTGTAATCCCAGCTACTAGGAAGTCTGAGGCGGGAGAATTTCTTGAACCCAAGGGCAGAGGTTGCAGTGAGCCAAGATCACGCCACTGCACTCCAGCCTGGGCAATAGAGCAAGACTCTGTCTCAAAAAAAAAAAAAAAAAAAATTTAAAAATGCCTATGGAAAAAGTCTGCAGAACATAGAGGAGGCACAAAGTTGGGAGTAACTAATTCATATGGAGGATGGGGGTACAGTTTGAGAGATAAGTGGTTGTTTACCACCCAACAAAGAGAGATAAGCCCTGTGAGTAAAGGTATGAAGGGATGAACCTGTCTAAGGGCCCATGCTCTGGGAACTTGGCAGCGCTGCGTGATCATAGTGGTAGTGACAGTAACAGAGATCGTGAGAAGCAAAGCCTGAAAGATGTGAGGTGCTGGGCCATGGAGGGCTCTGCATGCCCTACTGGGGAATTTGAACTTTCGCCAGCAATACCAATAACAGTAGCAGCACCTAACATTTATTGAGCACTTCCTATATGCCAGGCCCTCTTCTTTGTACTTCATTGTATCAATTCCTTTAATCTGTACAACAGTTCTGTGAGGTAAGTACTGTTATTATCCCTATTTATAAATAAATAAACATAGGATAGGTATTGAATTTGTTCTTAAAAATAATAATAAATAAATAAATGTAGGCACCACGAGGACAAGGAACTGGCCCAAGGTCACCCAACTCATAAAGAGCAGAGACAGGATTCAGACTCAGGCATGGTGGCCCCAAAGTTTGTCCTCTTAACCAGGGTACTGTACTGCTTTTTACAGACAACTTTTGGGGGGCAGCCAGAGCCCTGGAAGAGTTTTAAGTATGGGAATGATATGATTAGATTAGTTCTTTGGAAAGACTGCAGTGGAGTTGCATTGCATCTTGTACAAGGGTTCATTTCTAAAAGCATTGAAAGCAAAAAATGCCAAGTTCCATTTCTCCTTGCCTCTGAGTAAGGTTTGCTCTGCTAGTGGTGGCATACCATATCTCAGACAGCCCAACATGGCAGCTTTTTCCTCTATCCTTAGAACAGAGGGCAGAGTCTTTGAAAGACATGTGTATAATAGATGAATCATCAGTTTGTGTTGAGGGACCCTGTTGTTTGAAAAGCACAAAAGCATCACACTCCTGCAGAAACTGAGCCCCTCAGTGGTGAAAACAGACTCAACCTCCCCTCATTTCGTGCATGGCCAAGGCCGTGCATTGCTTAGATAGTGTTTTTCCCTGCCCCTGTTTTTCTCTCTAACAAGAGTCCATAGTGATATGGATGCCTGTTAGGCCTGTGATGCTCTGCGTCGCATTTGGCAGCAGAGTGCAAGAGGGACAGCCTGCAAGTGAGGAGGTGGGAAGAAGGCAGGGAAAATAAGTAGAACACAGCAGCTGCTGCCCAGGTACCAGGGACTGCTTTAAAGAAGTGTTGATGCGATTACAATGATCAAAACAAAACCAGTCAGTACATAGGAAAAAGAAACTAGGAGAAACATATCAAAATGCTGACAGTGATTGTGTTTTCTCTTTTCTGTGACAAATGCAGCTTTGTGCATTCTTTCTATTTTACGGCCTATTGTCAACGTTATTTCATTTTTCTACATAGTTTTCATAGTTGGCATTTCTAATGGCTGTCTTGTACTCCATGGTGTTGATGTTCTATACAGGGCAGGAGGCCAGGTATGAGAGATATAAAGAAAGTTAAATATTCTGGACCTAATGATCAATTAAATTAGTTTCCTTCAACTTTCTTCTGATCTGAAAACTTTGTACATCATTGTATCTTTTTGTTTTCAGTCTGGTAAATGCCCTTCTAATTCCAACTACATTATACACACTGCAGCTTTAATACATAATACTCTCCATGCTCTTGGCTTATAGCTACTGAAATAGGCCTAAGAGTCATCTGCAGGTGTTAGGAACCTTGATTGGTCCATCTATTTTGTCACAGTGGTACAATATTCTGTTTTTTACTTACAAACTGACATTATATGAGGTCTCTTGATAGCCACCACTGTGTTATAGTACATGATTTACATTAAGTTCTCTGGTTTCTCAAATTGAAATGATTTTGTAACTGCTTTAAATAAGTGTTGATGTGATTACAACAATGATCAAAACAAAACCAAGCCAGCCAGTACATAGGAGAAAGAAACTAGGAGAAACACATCAAAATGCTGACAGTGATTGTGTTCATATTGGCAAGTTTATTTTTCTCTTTTCTGTGTTTCCAAAGTTTTGAAAATGTGTCTGTAATACATGCAAAATGTTAACAACTTTTTTAAAAAAAAGAACAAACTTCAAAAATAAGAGCTCTCCGTAATCTCATAATTCTAATACAACATATTTTTACTTTTGAAATGCCTTTGTTCGTATACATGCGTATTTTTCATAGCTATAGTCCTGACAAATGCAGCTTTGTATGTTCTTTTCATTTTACAGCCTATTGTCAACATTATTTCATTTTTCTACGTAGTTTTCATAATTGGCATTTCTAATGGCTGCCTTGCATTCCGTGGTGTTGATGTTCTATACGGGACTGTCCTTTGGACATTTTGATTGTTTCCAGTTCTTTACTCATTTAGATAAGAAGTAATGAGTATTTTTGTTCATTTAGCATTTGGGGTTCATTCAGTCATTTCCTTAAAGTGAAGTCTCAGCAGTGAGCTAACTGCATGAATGGTTTGAACTCTTTTGTGGCTTTTGGTATGTGCCAAGTAAGACCCTGGTTTCTGGAAGAGCCCATTGAATGTGGATGGTCACTGGCTTCATATGTGTGTTCCTGTCCCATGTTTCCCTCCCCACTATTGAGCCCCTAAGATATTTTAATAATGTACATTGTAATCAAGTCATGTTTATTGAAGAAAGTTTAGAAAAGATGTGAATGTGAAAAACAGGAAATAAGCTATTCATAATCTCACCACCCAGAGGTAACAATTTTAAAAATACATTTCCTTCTAAGTATTTATTTACTTATTTTTGTTTTGTTTTTTAGAGACAGGATTTCACTCTGTCACCCACGTTGGAGTGCAATGGGATGATGTAATGCCTAGCTTCTGGGCACAAAGAATCTTCCCATATCAGCCTCCTGAGTAGCTAGGAGTACAGGCACATGACACTATACCCAGCTAATTTTTAAATTTCTTGTAGAGCTTGGCTCTTGCTATATTGCCTAGGCTGGTCTCAAACTCCTGGCCTCAAGTGATCCTTCCTTCTAGCCCTCCCAAAGCATTGAGATAACGGGCACAAGCCACCACATCTAGTCCAAGTATGTATTTCATAATGTTGTGTCATGTGGCTTCTCTGTTAGCCCTTCTCTATTGTTGTTGTATAGAGGTTTTACTTCTCCCTCCATCTTGGGGGTCATCTTGGCCAGGCATGGTGGCTTGCACCTGTAATCTTCGCACTTTGAAAGCGCAAGGCAGGAGGCTTACTTGAGGCCAGGAGTTCAAGACCAGCCTGGGCAACGTAGTGAGACCACATCTCTACAAAAAGTAACAATCAGTAAATAAATAAATCTATGTGCACGTTTAGGAAGCATTCTGTTGGAAAATTCCCCGAAGGAGAATTTTCCTCTTGCTGGGTTGAAGAGTGTGCACCTTGTGAAGTCTTTTGATGAGTATTGAAAAGTTGCTATTGAGGAAAGTTGTGCCTCTTTCTACTTCACCTGTTAATGTTTGGATGCCATTCCTGCTTTCACTAGGTTAACACTAGTGGCCATTTATTTATCTGTTTATCCTGAAATCAGTTTGGAACTCTGTTGTCTTTTGTTTTTTGTTTTTCTGTTTTGTTTTTTTGTGAGGGGGTCCCTGGGCATGTTGTTCCTGGGATTAAAATCCCAGAATTTATATTTTCTTCAGGATTTCCCACAGGTTCCACCTATTGGTAAATTTTACACACCCACATCTTCCATCCCGCCTTCAAACTGTACCCTGAAGCATGGTTACAGAATTCTTGATTTCATAGACATTTTGAAATCTAGAACTCTTTGAAAGAGACTACTTATTTTGGCTTAAAAATTTTCCAAATTCTGGCCAGGCATGATGGCTCATGCCTATAATCTCAGCAATTTGGGAGGCCGAGGCGGGCAGATCACCCGAGGTCAGGAGTTTGAGACCAGCCTAGCCAACATGGTGAAACCCAGTCTCCACTAAAAATACAAAAAGTAGCTGGGTATGGTGGTGGGTGCCTGCAATCCCAGCTACTTGGGAGGCTGAGACAGGAGAATTGGTTGAATCCAGGTGGCGGAGGTTGCAATGAGCTGGGATCTTGTCATTGCACTCCAGCCTGGGTGATGAGACACTCCATCTCAAAAATAAAATTCCCGATTCTTGGCCATTTCTTTAATAAATACTTGTTGAATCCAAGTTTAAAGAACTCAGAGTTCATTGTATGTGATGGAGTCTGAGGTGTATGGGAATTGGAGAGAGATGACTTTGGGCCAGATTATAAAGAGCCTTGTTCCACCAACCTAAGGATTTTAATTTCATTCTACAGGCTGATAATTAGTTGGCATTTTTGGGAAAACATTTGGTAGACTGACCACAGGGAACCTGGTTAAAAGTCCACAGTAGGCTGGGAGGGGGAGAGCTGACGAGGCCCTGAGTCATGTTGGTGCAGTAGGTACAACGGTTAAGCAGGGGCCTATTCAAGCAGGCCTTGGTGACAGATAGCTTATGGTATGCTGTGTGTGCGTGTGTGTGTCCCTGTCCTGTTGAGGGAAAATTTGTACCATATCTTCTACATAGGAATTTGGTGTGATACAGATAAGGTAATGCACTGGAAATAGCAAACTAAAAGTGCTCTATAGATGTAAAAACATATTGACAGTAACAGTGCCTAAGAAATTCTGCCCCATGGGGCTGATTCAAGGATGTGATAATGGCCTGGTGTGTGTAAAGCACCTGGGCTCTAGACAAGTAGTCATTCTTCTGGTTGACTAAGGACCTGTCACAAACTTGGGAGACAAATTTGGGAGAGTTGTTATTTTGTCTTCAACTGTTCAGGTCGCTGAGCATGAGGATACTTGCTTCCCTCTCACTTTTTCTCCTGCTTCCAGTGAGGAGGGGATCTGAACAGCTGAGGAGGGGTCCAGCCTGGTGTGGCATCTTCCAACCGGGAGAAGACATCTCTGTTCTTGGTAGGCCCTTGCTCTCCTGGAGAGGACCGTCATGGGAAAGACTTGAGCCCAGTTCTGAGCTGTGGCCCTGACCTCTGGCTGCTTGGCCAGGCTGCATTGTGTGTTCAATCTGGGGGAGGAGACTGAAGGAGCTGATAGGAAAGTTCTTCTGGTCCAGCCAAGGAGGCGCAGGGAAGCTTCTGCAGAACAAAGATTAGACAAGACCCCTGATTTAGAGAATACAATGGGGAGGGCAGTGGGGCAAAGCCCAGAGCTCTTTGCAGTGGTATTGTTTATTGTTGGAGGAGGACAACAGAGGGAGCCCTGTCTGCTTGTGCAACAGAGGGAAGACAGAAACAGCAACCTGGGTCTGCAAGGGCCTTTTTAAGGGCAGTTTCACAAACATGTTTTGCAGACAGAAGTTGTCCAACTTGGAAAGGCGTTGATGAGTGGGAAGGGTATCCTTTTTCTTCCCCCAGGAAACAAAGCGCTAGTATTTCCAGGTACATCTGAGGCTCTTTGTCAAGCACCTGCTCCCAGGTGCTGTGGTACAAACCAAATTAGCCCTGTGGAGTTAACTGAGTGGGTCTCAAGCTGTGGGCCCCTCCCTTCTCCTCTCACTTATCTGGAATACCAAATCTGTGCTTAGTGCAGGGATGCTCCCCATGGCCAGCCTTCTCACTATGGCAGAAAGAACGCCAGAAGGTAATTTATGTGTTTGCTTGGGTTAAATGCTGACAAAATGCTGCTTTGTGGAATTATTCTCATCTTTCTTACATGTTTGGAATCCCAAATCTGTTTTGTATTTTTAGGAATTAGGAAAATATCAAACATAATATGCAAAGAATAAGAAAATATTTGATTGTCTTGATTTTTGAAAATAGTATTGTAAAGGTCTCAGGCTTGCTTTATTTTTTCATTTTTATTTTTACTTTTTGCATATCTTAAAAAGTATTCCAAGGGCTGCTTCTGAGCTCTTTCCTGCTAACTCCACCCCTAATCCATGGCATGTGTTCATGTAGCCACCCCTGACAGTTATGTCTGTGGCCTTGCCCAGTAGGGATTGATATTTGCAGATCTTATGTGTCCTGGCAGCAGCTCTGATTTGGAGTCAGAGGGCCTGTGTTTGCTCTTCTGGCTCTGTTGCTCTGGCCTGAGGCAAGGCACTGTCTCTTGGTTTCAAATCTCATCTCTGTAAAATGGGGAGAAAAAGGTAAGCTCCTTCAGGTTTCTCAGAAAGGTTCTGTGTCAGAATGCAGTGAGGGTAATTTCTAAGCTGTATGAATGTGAATTTTTGTTTTTATTCATGACATAAGCAAGCTATTGTTTGAGCCATTGGCTTTGGTTGCCATACTGTGGATACTTGGTTTTGAGGGAAGTAAGTCTGAAAGAATGAATCCTCCTTGTAGAAACTCACTATGCTGAGACATGGTTTAGAGAAAGCAATGTTATACACAGTGAACTGGAAAAGCAACTTCAGAGTCTCGGTGGGACATTCCTTCCTGGGGTCCCTGATGCATGAAGGGGTGCAAATGGGCAGACAAACAGAAAGATTGAAATAATACCCCAAATAGATTTTTTTTTTTTAAACAGAGCCTCTCTTCCTGTTTTGGGAAAACTGTCTTTCTTTTGAAGCACTACTATATAGACTGAATAAAAGGGCAGAATGTAATTTAAGAGTTGCAGGTTATTTTCTTTCCTAGAAAAAGCTAAATATTATAGCCTCCCCAGGGGCAACTATTGTTGCCAGTTTCTTTTGTATCATTACACAAATATCTTGTGCATATACAGATATAGAGTCATGTGCTCCTATCCTTTCTTCATGATATAAACACAGCATTCTTCGCCTTACATCTTTCACTTAATACATCTTTCAGATATCCATAGCAGGTTGTGTGGTGGTCCATTGCTGTATGGTTACTTAATCTGTATAACAGTTTTCCTGCTGATGGACTTTTAGGTTGTTCTTGTAATTGCTATCCCAAATACTGTTGTAATAAATATCCTACTACATGTCCCCTTGTACACAGGTGTGAGTATAAATGTGATAGATTCCTTGAAGTGCGATTGCTGGGTCAGAGGGTTTGTAGTAGCATTTTTAGTTTTAAATCAATAATGCTCTCCATAGAGGTTGCATTGATATACCTCCCACCAGTAGTTTATAAGTGCCCCATTTCTCCTCACTGTCACCAGTACAGAATGAACTTGGCCAATCTGAGATGAAAAATGGCCTCATTTTTTCATTTTAACTATATATAGTTAAAATTGAAAAATTTTAACTATATATAGTTAAAATTATAATTTATAATTATAAATGTATTATAGTTTGAGTTAACTCTTATGAGTAAGGTAAGGTTGATCAGTTTAAAAAAAAAGTAACTGCCATTTTTATTCCTTTCTTGTGAATTATCTGTTCATCCTTAGCCTATTTTTTCTAGTGGGTTATTGAATTTTTCTTATTCATTTTGTGGGAGCTTTTTATGTATGTAATCAATTAGAACTTACTATATATTGCAGACATTTAGTCAATTCTTCATTTTTATTGTTTTGCCATACAGAATTTTTGAAACATTTAGTCAAATTTGTCAGTCTTTTTATTTTATCGTCTTGATTTTGAGTAATTCTTAGAAAGCCTTCTTTAAGATTTTATATATATATATATGTATTTTATACACACACACACAGTGGGATAGATATAGATATATATATATATGGTTTTCTTCTAGTGCTTTTATGACTTCATTTTTTTATCTCTAAACTTTGAAATCATCAAGAATTTATTTTAATATAAGGAGTGAGACAGAACTCTAACTTCTTTTTTTTTTTTTCCAGGAAGACCTGGGTTTTGAATCCAGGTACTTTTACTCATTAGCTGTTTGATTTTTAAACCAATTAATCTCTCTGAACCTCAATTTTCTTATCTGTATAATATTAATACCCATTTGATGGGCTACTGAAAAGATTAAATAAGATTATATGTAGAAAATATTTTTTAGCGCATTTCCTAGCACAGTGTGTTCAAATCATGGTCCAAATGGCCAGGAACCTCGGAACACATCGTGTCTTTAGGCAGAGGAGAAATTCTAGGTGGTCAGGATATAGAGGCCACCTTATGACTCACCAGTCTGTCAGAATTTGTCCGTCATTTTGTCACCTAAACCCTCAGTTTCCTCACTGGCAGCATGAATGATTAGAGCTTTCTCTTGAGGTGCTGAGACGTCCAGATTAGATAATGTTTGTGAAAGAATTTTGTAAACTATAAAGGGCCACGTAAAAATGCTGGAGTTTACGGTCTGATGAATAGGGAGCAACCACAACCCAGGTGGATATTTGACATTTGTGGCCAAGGAGAATAATTAACTTGCTATAACACGAAATTAGCAGCTGATGTAAAGCAAGTGAGCTTGGAGCAGTTGATTATAGTAATGGTTAGTAATTGCCTCCTAGTGATTAAGCAATAATGAGGTTCCAGGGACAGAATCTTGTTAGGGTGAAAGATGGATCAAAGGCTTTCAAGTCAGTGTACACTTACTGAACACAGCAGTGGGTTAAGCCGAGACAGGTGTCTTGTTGAGGTACAGTACTTGTTCTTAAGGATAGTAGGGGTGTGGCCAGGCGTGGTGGCTCAGGCCTGTAATTCAAGCACTTTGGAGGCCAAGGCGGGCGGATCACCTGAGGTTGGGAGTTCAAGACCAGCCTGACCAACATGGTGAAACCCTGTTTTTTTAAAAAGAAAAAAGAAAAAAATGGATGGTAGGGGTGAGAGACACGTAGAGCGTGGCTTCTTCCATGAGGTAGACGCACATGTGGGGACATACTTGGAGGAAGGTCCACAGTGCTCTGGGATCATCGAAGAGGGTGAGACTTGCCTGCTGAGCATCCTGTGTCAGTCTGAACCCACCTCCCAGAGCTGGCCCAGATTCTAAAGAACCTCAGATCTATGATGCCTTCTTAAAATTTTACTTACCCTTTTTTATTCCTCTGTTTGGTTGTTTTGGATTTATCAGGGATATCTTGTTTCTAACGTCCTGCCCATTGCCCTCCACAGCTTCTGGGGAAGCATGGTATTATGCCTAGGGCCTCCATTTCTACTCTGACCTGAGTACTCAGATAGGATGTCTAGTTCATTTTGAATTTCAGATAAACAACAAGCTTTAAATGTCTCATGCAACATTTGGAACAAATTTATATTAAAATGTATTTCTTGCCATCTAACCATCTGAAACTGAAATTTGACATGGTCAGGGTGACATGACCTGGATTTCTTATTTAAAAAAAACAAAACAAAACTGCGTCTGGCAACCCTACCTGGGAAGCTCTTATTTCAAATGCTGTAAAACATAGTAGTATTTACCATGCTAATGTTTCATGGAGCCCTAGTTGCAAGTTAAAAGTTGTTTTATATGAAAAAAGAATTCTCAACTAAAATCATGTTTGACAAATCCTAGATTAAATGAAGTTAGCTGGTCTTCATTATGGGAATTTTCAGAACATTTTAAACCTCCAAGATTGGGTGATAATATTTAGTATTTCTCAAAGTTATATTACTTGAAGCTATCCTCTACACTTCTCACTTAGTATCTAGGCTCATAGGAGCAATGTTGAATGAATTTTGAGAGTTTCTGGTAATCAGTTCTATTTGCAGACCACAAGTTCTGATTTTGGGTTTTGGGAAAATATCATTCTGTAGAAAAAATTTATATAATTCTATAATGTTGTTTTTGTTTTTAAAATTAATAGATTTGTAATAAAATGTACGCATAGACACGAGTGTATATAAAGAAAAACACTAGAATGATGTATACCAGAGTGCTAACTGTAATTAATCCCAAGAGAAGGTCTGGGTAGGGAGAGATGATAGTTTTCTTTTCTGTTTTGCTTGCCTGTATTTTCTGCAGTCAGTATATATGACTTTTGTCAGATTGGTGGGAAAAATCATTTACATATTTTTAAAAGGAGTACCTTTCCATATGTTATCTTATTTGCCTCTCAGGCAACTCAGTGATATAGGTTCTAATATCACCCCTATTTTATGGATAAGGAAGCTTTACACAGTGCTCTTTAACAGACCCTGCCCTTCTTGGCTTCATTGCCTATGCTGCCTCTTTGTTACAAAAAAAATAACCACTTGCTGTGGTGGGAGGGGCCTTGTTGCCTGTTTACCCAGTCCCTTCATTTACAGACCAAGTCAAGGCCCTGAAAGCGAAAAGGACCTGCCTGAGACACACAGTTTTTTAATAAGGACAAGGCACCAAAATATTTTAGGGGACTGGGGTTGGAGGTGTGTCAGAAAGTTGGGGAGAATATCTGACCTCTGACTTTATCCGTTATATTGAGTCCCAAAGAGGAAGAGGAAAAATGCACCAGTGAATACAGGTTTTTTTTAAAGCCACTTATGGATTGACTGATTGATTGATTGACAGAGTTCTACTCTGTTACCCAGGCTGGGGTACAGTGGTGTGATCATGGCTCACTGCAACCTTGAATTCCTGGGCTCAAATTATTCTCCTGCCTCAGCCTCCCAAAGTGCTAGGGTAACAGGCATGAGCCTCCAGGCTGGATAACGGCCACTTTTAAAGAATGGCTTAAATGTTGCCAAATTCATGTTGCTTAGAATTTTTTTTTTCTTTTTCAGCTTTTCATACTAGATTTCATCTCCTGTATCTTTTTAAAATTCATTTTTTCATCTTGCTCATCGATTTTTTCCAGTTTGAATCTTATCCCTATATCCATTTATTTAGAACTATTGTGGTGATGACGATACTGGGAATTTTGCCTGCTCATCTGTGTTCTGTTTATATTCCCTGTGCCTGGTACTTAGTTACAGGGATGAAAGATGACTGGATTGTGAGAGTCGTGCAGCTAAAGTCTGACTTCAGGTCCTGAAAGAGTCCTGGGCTGGATGGCATGGTGAGGAGCAGCGCTTGTGTAATCTGAAGTCAGTGTGTGGCCCCATCAGTGTGGGTGTATTGCTTTCAGAGCGGGGAGATTCTAGAACACTGCAGTTCAAAGGGGCCTGGGGATCATTCAACTGAGCCTCTAGCCCTCATGACAGAGAGACAATGTCAATTACAAGGCAGGGGGCATCAGCATCCTGTTGCAGAAAGACCTAGGCTTTGGGGTCAGATGGATCTAGGTTTGAATCCTGGTCCTGAGACTAACTAGCTGTGTGACTTTAGGATGAGATCTCTGTATCAGCTTCCTCTTATGCAAGTTAGGGATAATAATAAGAGTACTTACATCATAGGATTATGAGGATTAAATGAGCGAGTACATGTAGAAGAGTACCCAGGACATAACAAGCACTGAATAAGTGCCAGCTGTTATCATTGTTAACAATAATAGAATATAAAATGCTGCAGCAGTGTTTGGTCAGTAGCATATCTTGTGGCATATCTTCCCCCCAGATGAGGTATGACTTTTGTTGTTAATTTAGGGCTGGCTGTAAATGCTTCTGAATGGGTTTCCCCCATTCAGGAGGAAATGCTATCCCATCACATGGGGACTGGTAATTCCTGGGCTGTAATTTTATGGACCAAATAGAAGGGCTTCTTTAAAGAGTAGAAGTTTGCAGATAATCTTGTGATCTTTTCATTCGTTCCATTAGACGCAAAACAGTAATTACAACAGATAACCTGGAGTTTACAATCCAGCTTTAGCCTTAGACAGCCTGCATTATTAAAGACCAATTTTTACCCAGAGTTCCTTTTAAAAAATATCCAACAAGTCTTGGCATAGTGGCTCATACCTGTAATCTCAGCACTTTGGAAGACTGATGCAGAAGGATTGATTCAGGCCAGGAGTTCAAGATAAGCCTGGGCAACATAGTGAGACCTTGTCTGTACAAAAAAATTTTAAAAATTAGCTGGGCACAGTGGCTTGCAACTGTAATCTGAGATACTTGGGAGGCTGACGCAGGAGGATTGCTTGATCTGTAATCATGCCACTGCGCTCCAACCTGGGCAGTAGAGCAAGATCTTGTCTCAAAAGAAAACGAAACAAAGAAACAAACAAAAACATTCAACAGCATTAGAGTAATTTCTTATAGAAAGAGTTAGTGTCTTAACTTTTATTCTGGGGCTTGCTCTAGGTGGTAACCACATGAAATAATGTTCACTATGACAAAGCCTCTTTTTCACCTTCTTTTTCTAAAGGTGCATAATTTGGGCACTGTTAACCTCTTTTAGGAGCCCTGTTTCTAAAGTATTTATTTTTGTCACTCTCTTCTGGATTTCCTGCTTTGGTTTTTTGACCTCCAGCAAAGAGGTAGAAACGAGTATGTGTCAAACAGTCTAGGCACAGAAAAAGAATGCAGTCCAGTCCTGTGTTTCCTGTTTCCTATGGGCTTATGAAAGCAGGGAGCCGTGGTCCACAGAGCCTTATGTCTTCCTGCTGTCCTTGTGCCTTTCCGTGAGTTTATTCTTTTTCTTTCTAATAGCTTTATTGAATTTATTTGACATACCATGTCTGTGAGTGTTTATGAGGAGTTCGACTTTGATTATTATTTAAACTCTTACAGGGTGGTAGAGTTTTGCATTTGAAGCCAGAGGGGAAAAGTAAAGGGCAGTCACATTAGTTAAGTGCTTGTCCTTCATGTAATTCATCCATCTTTTTTGAGCTGTTGCTCTGAGCCAGCATTGTGAAAGGCACTTGGGTAGTGGTTCAAGGACATGAATGAGGGAGCCAGGTTAACTGGGTGTGAATCTCAGCTCCACTGGTTATCACCCATGGGACCTTATGACTGCTTATTTAAATTCTCTTGTGTCTCAGCACCCCCCTCTACCAAGTTACGATACACATAGTATAGCAACCCTCTCATAGAGTCGTTTTGAGAATTAAATGAATAATATAGAATGAGATGATGATGATGGGGAGGGGTGATGATCTGGACTGAACCAGACACCTCATTGACCTCATGAGTGTGCATGTGTGTAGGGCTGAGGTGCTGAGGGATGGGGCCGGGGTGTGAGATGTGAATAATTAATTACAGGTAATATAATGAGTTTACAGAGGAGAGGAGGAGGGCACTGTGGGAGCCTAGAGCAGGGAAGCCCAGGCCTCTTGTAGTCAGAGGAGCAGACTGGAGGAAGTCATGTTGAAGTTGAGATCTAGAGGAGGCTTGGGGTGGTGGGGGAGGGTGTGAGGGTCAGTTGTGTTCTGTGTTCTGTGCAGACAGAACAATATATGTGAAGGTCTGAGAAGAAAAGCAATCCCATGGTGTTTAAGCAACTGTGGATTGCGAGGAGAGTGGCAGGAGACAGAGCTGGCAGTGACAGCAGGAACCAGATCATGGAAAACTTGAGAATTATTTTAAGGAGTTTGGGTGACAGAGAACCAGGGGCTGTCCTTAGGGGCTCCCATTCTTTCTTTCAAGCATCACAATTCTGTGGTATAGGTGTTATTAGCCCCATTTTGGTGATGGGGAAGCCAAGGCTTTGAAAAATTGTCATTTGCCCAAAGACACAGGCTTAGAAGGTCAGTGTAGCCAGGATTTGAACCTCGGTCTCTCTGGCTCCATTTGTTATGATACCATATGCCTTTGGAACATGAAGTCTGGCTCTTAGCTATATGATTTCAGGCCACCCTCTTAATATCCTTTAACCTCAGTTCACTAACCTGTAAAATAGATAATATGTAAGTAAGTATAAACCTTATATACTTGTAGAAACAAATTGAAATATATATAAAGGGCCAGGTATAGTGCTACCACTGCTTATGGACCCAGATTCTTACACAGAGAAATGTTTTTCCTTCACAGTCCCAATGAACTGGGATGGAACCCCATGAACTGCCACCTACATGTTGGCTTGGTGGTCAGTCATTTTTCCAAGGATTAATTGAAATTTACACAGACATCATCTTTGCACACAGGGAATTTACTCCCCTGGCTACTTGACATGTTCCGCTGATTGGGCTCTCCTCTCTGCCCTGCAAGCCTGCAGGCATTTGAGTCTGCTGGTAGGAGTGACCCTGAGGCTTCTCTACTCTTCCAAGCACCCTTTCCCCTCGTGCGCTCCCTAATTGCCGGTTTCCCTTCTCTCCAGAGTCTACTGGGCCTGTTCTGCCTACACCTTAGGAAAAGAGCTCCACTGTGGGCTCAAAGTGTTATTTAACTTTTCTCAGGTTGGTCTTGAGGGCAGACATTGTCTCTTCTCTGTATTTCTTATGGTGATAGCAGAGTACTATAATAGGCACCTCGTAGATTACAACTGCTTTTACCAGGATAGGGCTTTATGGGCATCAGTCTTGCTCTGTCACCCAGGCTGGAGTGCAGTGGTGTGATCTCCCAGCTCACTGCAACCTCCGCCTCCTAGGTTCAAGCAATTCTTGTGCCTCAGCCTCCTGAGTGGCTGGGATTACAGGCATGTGCCACCACATGTGGGTAATTTTTGTATAAGGTTCTTTTGTAAGTTTTTAAAAATCTTCATAGCAGGACACTGAAGTAGACAAGGCATTCTTTTAGTATGCCCTTTTAGTCATAGTCTTTTTAGCACAATTGGAAAAACTAAAGCCTGCACATAAGCAACATGCCGATTAATTTTTTTCTTTCCATAGGATAGACATTTACAATGTGTAACTCTGTCTCGGGGCAAGGAAATAGAGCTGAAAGGCATAATCCTATCCCTTAAGGATGAGGCAGATATTTGAACAAACAATTGTATACAGCAAGTAAAGTTTTAGGATAGAAGAATGGTGAAAGTGTTGGACTTTATTTGGCAAAGATCAGTGAAAGATTCAAAGAGAAAGAGATGCCGACATTGGACCATCAGAGACTTCAAGACTCAGAAGGGGTGCAAGGGGAGGCATCCCAGGCAGAAGAAATGGCACATAGCAAAGCCCAGAGGAGGGAACAGACAGGCACTTTTGGAGGCCCTGTAGCATCAGCATAGCTGGCAGGAGATGTGTAGGAGATAGAGGGGAAAGGTGGCTATGATCCCATTGGTAAGACCCTAAGACTTCCAGAAGCAGGAGACTAAAAGGGCCCTTCATAGTTACTTCCTCTTCATTCTCCTTCCTTCAGTCTCCTAGTCACTAGCACGTCTTCCCAGAGTCATACTCTATAAACTTCCTTTAAGCTCTGGATGGGCTCGCTGTTGTCCTTGCTTCTTTGCACCCCAGCTTGCCTGCACATAGATTTGTAATCTCCTTTTCATGCTAAAAGAAAACAGATTTATCACAGGAGGAACCTGAGACATGACAGCTTGGAGGAATAAAGGTTACCAGGTGAAAGGACATCTGCGTCATTTAGTCTCTGTGGCATGAGGTAGCTGAGAAGGAATAAAGTCCGTCTGTGACCAAACACCTTTGTTTCTCACTGGCAGGGTCACCAGAGGGGAGCTTTAAATTGCTCTTTAAATGAGTCAGACCTGTTCCTCAGGAGACAAAGCTGGTGCAGCTGGAGCTCTGTGGGCGAGTCTGTCTGGACCCCTCTCACTTTTGCCTGTGTTTGCCTTCCAGCTGTGTAAATGAGTATGGAAGATTATGATTTCCTGTTCAAAATTGTTTTAATTGGCAACGCTGGTGTGGGGAAGACGTGCCTCGTCCGAAGATTCACTCAGGTAAGGGAACCAGGAAGCGTGGGGTTGGGTTTCTCAGTCTAGCCTGAGGGACTGGGGGAATCCGTCAAGATGGATGGCCAGTCCCAATGCCAGCATCTTAGCCATGAGTTCCTAATTCACCCTTTGAAAGCTGCATCTGCTTTCTAGCCTAGACAAGGGGTTTTAAAACCACCTCAAGAGAGCATGGCCCTGGGGGTCTCCACCAACCCTCCCATACCTCTTCTTGCTTCCTTTAACGACAGAGGCAAGTGGTTTTGCTGTCAGTGTACAGTATCAAAACTAAATCATTAGATAAAAGTAAGTCACTAGTTAATAATCCCCAGGTGGAAACAAATGAATCTGGACATCAAACTGAACCTAAATATTGCAGATTAAACCAATCCAACTCTCTGCCTGTGCCCCCTTGCATCCTCCCAGGAAACTTGAATGAATCATTTTCATTTAGAACCAAATAGGTCAATTTTCTAAATCTCTTCAGTGGGAATGAAATGAGAATAGTGAAGAATTATCTGAACTGAATTGAGTGGTCCCTCTGGATTGAATTCTTATCATAAGATCAAAGTACAAGTTCCCTTTCGGACTTCCCTTTTCAGAATCACTGGTGGAGAATATATACTGCTTTTATATAGAAATGACTGAGAAATCATTCCAAAGTTGACCTTTTTTGTATGTTTTTCCCTGAAAAATATGAATGTTACCCTTTTTAGGACCATTACATACGTATCTTGAATTTTTATAAAGTACTTGTTCAGCAAGTTGGGACTTGCTCCTCTATCTAAGGCATAGGATAGCCTGGCTCTGTGGAGAGAGCATTGGCTTGGGAGTTGAGACATGGGTTTTAATCCTGGTTCTGGCCCTGGCTTGCTCTGTGAGCCCGGGCAAGTTACTTCCCTTTCCTGGGACTCCCTGTTGCACATTAGGGGCTGGGTGAGCTCCAAGGCCCCTTCCAGCTTTGACAGTCTGTGGTTTTGTGGAAAACGAGAGAGGCAGACTGAATAACTAACAGCTATAGGGCCCACAGTCACTTTGGAAACGTCAGGGTTTTTCCCTGGTACGTGAACACAGAATAGAACCCATGCTTCTTACTAAGCCTTGGCTTCGTGAAATCAAAAGTAACAAGCTAATAGGCATCTGGGCTCAGTCAGCCGCCTTGGAGATATATTGGAAACTCCAACTGGGTTTTACTTCTACCTAACATTAGTAATATTTTCTGCTTTTGACAAAAGGATAAGACGGCAGAGCTGTAGCAAAGTTTTCAGTTTCCTTATCAAAAGTTTCCTTGACCTTGTCTTAGTATTAAAATGTCACTTAGAGATTATTCAACCTACCTCCATTATTCAACCTAGCTGTCTCGCTTTATAGATGAAAAGCTCAGATCTAGAGGGGCTAAATGCCTTGCTTAGGATTTCATATTGTGAGATTAGATAGAGTGGCAAGACTAGGATTAGAACCTGGATTCCAGATTTTCAGCCTGATAATTTCTGTCTCCTATACATTCTAACTTCTGAGACCATTCTCTTTAAAAGCACAAACTTGGCCACGTGCGGTGGCTCACGCCTGTAATCCCAGCACTTTAGGAGACCGAGGTGGGTGGATCATGAGGTCAAGAGATCGAGACGATCCTGGTCAACATGGTGAAACCCCGTCTCTACTAAAAATATACAAAAATTAGCCAGGTGTGGTGGCACACGCCTGTGGTCCCAGCTACTCGGAGGCTGAGGCGGAAGAATCGCTTGAACCCAGGAGGTGGAGGTTGCAGTGGGCAGAGATTGCGCCACTGCACTCCAGCCTGGCGACAGAGCAAGACTCCGTCTCAAAAAAAAAAAGTACAAACTCTGTCATTAGATATGAAAATGTCTCTATTTTCAATAGTAATTTTTGCCAATAAGCACATTTTTCTTCCTTCTTATTTGTCTTTTGTGTCTACATTTTACCCCTCCTATCCCCTCATCTCCACCATAAACTCATTTCAGAGGCAGAATTATGTTTGTTTTTGTTATTTAGCAAACAGTTAAAATGAATTGGCTGTTTTTTAGGCACAAGGGTTTGGGGAAGGGAAGAATTTGTTTAATTTTTTGGCATTTGTTGAGCTGCAAAACATCTGGAGGTATAAACTTGAAACTTGGCGGCTTTTGTACCTGAGCCAAGCCAAAACAGAAGAAAATTGATTCAATATTTGAAAGTAAAGTTATGAATGTATGTTTACATCTTTTGCAGACATGCAGTAGAACATTTTGTTTTGGTTTGAAGTTCAATCTTTTAAGCTAAGACTTTAATTAAAGAACTCTTAATTAAAGGTGTCTGAGTCGTAGTTGCCAGAACTAATAAAGTCCATTTTACTTTAATTTCTGGAGAAACTGGGTGAAGAGTTCTTTTTTGATAGAATTTCTTGCTACCCCCAACTCCCTCCCTAAGCTTGTAGGAAACAATTATGTAACAGTAAATTGCATAAATTATACTTGTGACTTTGTTAAAATCCCATCTTTCTGGTTAAGTTTCCCGTTTGAAGTAAAGCATTTTGTTTATTTGGTTTAAAATGGCTTACATCAGCCTCAAACTCATTGAATTTGAGGCCCAGAGAGGGCAAGTGGTTTGTCTGAGGTTACAAAGAGATCCTAAGGCTGCTGCCTCCTGGTTTAGCGCTGTTTCTACCTCACTGTCTCCTTGATGACTTAATTCTCTTAGATGATCTTCCCAGTGTCATTGGCTTTGGTCCCGTGTAATTATATATGCATGGTACATTGCACTGAGGAAAACAGTGATCACCCTGAGGCAAAGGAAAATTCAGAAGCTTCAGGAGATCCAAAAAGACGTATCCCAAAACTGACTTATTCCTGCCTCTCATGCTGAGTTCTTACTTGTTTTTTCGTATTGTTTTCCACTCCTGCAGCTGTCCATGCTCAAGAGTGATAACTAGTTTTCAGTATCCTTGATTTTACCTCTCAGAAAGAACCTATCTGTTTGCCCCCACCTTCCAATTCTAATCTCATCCCTGTGGTTGCATGCCCTTCTTATCCTCATGTCCGATTTTTCTGTTTCATTCTTAAAATCACGTTCACCTGCCCTTTCTCAATTTTCTCCTTCACCTGTCTTTCTCTCCTTTTCCCTGTCCCCCTATCTCTTCTTTCAGCATTTTCCTCTCCCACTTTCTCCCTCCTTTCTCTTTCCCTCAAGATATACATACAAAGTTGCACAGGACTCCCTTGACAGGAGCCAGAGTTATCTTTTCTCCCTGTTAACTCAGCTGAAGGAACGACCTGGTGATGGGTGGTGCTGGGGAAGAGGAGAAAGACTTTCATTTAATTAAAGTATTTTCTTAGCTGTTCTTTCTATTATTTCTTCTTCAGGGTCTTTTCCCCCCAGGTCAAGGAGCCACAATTGGAGTTGATTTTATGATTAAGACAGTGGAGATTAATGGTGAAAAAGTAAAGGTAAGGTGCTAAATACTCACTAAGGTGGTCATGTGCCATGTGAGAGGTTAGGGAAAGTAGTGCTTTCGTAGCATTTATTAAATCTCCTAAATGAAACCCACATTGAAACAATGCACTCAGCCATAATAGCTTATTTTCAAACAGTTCTTCTAGTCTTTTTATGGGGGAAGGAAATAATTTTGGATGATGTGTTTACAGATTAGAAGACAGAGAATGGCTAAGGCAAGTTTATCCTGTCTCCTGTATGCCACAAGTGACATAAAGACAAGAAAGAAATTTCTTTTTGGATCTCTTGAGCTGGCCCAGTAAGCAGGTGCTACGTCCTCTAAACTGCAGCCCCACGAAAGAGCCTCCGGATTTCTACGTTTCATTATGGGTCATTTCATTATGAATCACTTATTTAAATGATCCCGTTTTTTATCATATTCTTTTTTTTTTAAATTTTCTTATCTCTGAAAAGGAAAGACACTAAATGAGGGATACAGGAAAGGATACATGCTGTCTACCCCCTGCTTCCTGCCCTTCCAGCCGTTGTGGCTTCTGGATGGTTTGGTACCTGGAAGAAGTGTGGTGTGTTCGCGAACAGGAGAAAGGAAAGAAAGTTTACTGAGTACCTGTGATCTGTCAGTGCCTCTGCTGGGTGCTTTTACATGTGTTATGTTTATCTTAGTCCTTACTGTAAACCTGTGAGCTAAGTGGTATTATCCTTGTTTTACTGGCTTCAGAGAGGTTAAAGAACTTACTTATCAATGGCTACACATAGATAAGTATAGGAAGGTGGGCAGTCAGGATATAAACCCGTTTCACCAACCAGTACACCCCACTGCCTTTCTGGGGTCTCCCCTGCCATGAAAGAAGAGGGGAAGAAAGGCACACTAGGCCTATCACCTGGTGCAAGGAAAGGAGAGAGGTGATGGAAAGAAATATGAAGCAAGACTAAATCACCTGGAAGGAGGGTGTTTGGCACTGTGCTCTACCTGTGGTTCAGAGTTACTGAAATTCCACCATGCACTCTTCAGAGCTAAGCCTTACAGCAAGAAGTGATACCCCATGCTGGGTACACTGGCTCACGCCTGTAATCCCAACACTTTGGGAGGCCAGGAGTTGGAGACATAGTGAGACTCCATCTCTTCAAAAGACAAAAAATTGTCTGGGCACGTTGGCGTGCACCTGTAGTCCCAGCTACTTGGTAGGCTGAGGTGAGAGCATTGTTTGAGCTTGGGAAGTTGAGTCTGCAGTGAGCTATGATTATGCCATTGCATGCCAGCCTGGTGACAGAGCAAGACTGCAGTGAGCCATGATCATGCCATTGCACTCCAGTCTGGGTGATAGAGCAGTTTTATCTCTGTGTGTTTGTGTGTGTGTGTGTGAGAGAGAGAGAGAGAGAGAGAGAGAGAGAGAGAGGAAGGGGAAAGAAAAGGAAGGAAGGAAGGAAGGTGGGGCAGGGAGGGAAGCAAAGGAAGGATAGCACATCAGCAACACAATGAAAACTGGCATTTTAGAGTTCTACCTTGATTCCCAACCTAAGCATCCTATGTTTGAGGTGCATTTATTTGCATCCTTCTCCCATACGTACATACTCTCCTTCCTTTGAGTGCCTTGGGAAGAGCAGAGAAGCTCCATAATGCTCTTCAGCATTTTCTAGATACTTGCCATCACAGAGAAGTGTTCAGGAGGAGGCCCTTGAGTCAGGGCCAGAAGCTCTCTCAGTGTCTCTTCCAGGCCTGACTCCTTAAAATAGCTCCTACTGCAGAGACATCCACACCAAATACAGCAGTAAATGGGGAGCAGGAATGCTGGAAGATAAAAGCAGGGTATGAAATCCATGTAAATGCTAACTAGAAAGTGAAAAAAAATAGTGTGTGGGGGGTGGTGGAGAGAAGGAGCTAGGCTGTGGGGACAGGAAGAAGAGTGTGCTCAGGAGGCATTGAGGGGAAGCGTCTTTTGTAGCGTTCTGTTATCCTAGTGGAGCGGAGTTAGTTACCCAAGAAGTTGGGTAAAGATAACTACTGTTTCATGCATTTTACTTCCAGATGTTTTGGTTTTCCATTCGTGTGTGTGTGTGTGTATGTGTGTGTGTGTGTGTGTGAGAGTTCATTTATTTTATCAGAAATACTAGTGCCTACTACCTTCCAGGCACTGGCCATAAATAAGGGTGAATAAGGAATAGTCCCTGCTGTTAAAGAATAGGCTTATTTTTCCTGAATTCCCAGGCATAGATATTCCATTTATTCTACTTTCTGCAAACCTTATTTTAAAGTGCTTAGTGCTTATTACATTCTGCAAAAATTGATCTTTTTATAACATCTGACTCCACCATAAGGCCACAGGCTCCCCAAGAGCAAGGTTTGTGTCTTACTTATATTTGTATTCACAGCACACTTTCTGTCTCCAGTACCTCTTCAGGCTTCTAGAACTTTATCTATAAAAAGTGACAGTTGGCCGGGCGCGGTGGCTCACGCCTGTAATCCCAGCACTTTGGGAGGCCGAGGCGGGTGGATCACGAGGTCAAGAGATCGAGACCATCCTGGTCAACATGGTGAAACCCCGTCTCTACTAAAAATACAAAAAATTAGCTGGGCATGGTGGTGCGTGCCTGTAATCCCAGCTACTCAGGAGGCTGAGGCAGGAGAATTG
>NW_022436974.1:18382621-18483878 GCF_009761245.1 Sapajus apella
AAAAAGAGCGAAACCCCCTCCCAAAAAAAAAAAAAAAAAAAAAAAAAGTGACAGTTGGCTCATCTCCCAAATCCAGTCGAAATCCACTTGCCTGTGATTCTTTCAAGCCCAGTATATAAAATAAAGCTACAGAATGGCCCTCTTCAACCACATTGATTTAAGGGCTTCATTAACATTTAGGCATATGAGGAATAACTTATTTAATCCTTTCTTAGAAAAGGGAAAAACTGCACAGTTGTCTTATTGTCATCCTTTTTTTTTTTTTTTTTTTTTTGGAGACAGAGTCTTGCTCTCTTGCCTAGGCTTGAGTGCAGTGGTGCAATCACAGCACTGCAGCTTTGACCTCCTAGGCTCAATTGATCCTCTCACCTCAGCCTCCCAAGTAGCTGGGACTACAGGTGTATGCCACCACACTCAGCTATTTTTTTTTATTTTTTGTAGAGATGGGGTCTCACTATGTTGCCATGCTGATCACTCCTGGGCTCAAGTAATCCTCCTGCCTTGGTCTAGAGTAATAAGCAAAACTCTAAACTCAGTTTAAACCATTTTAACCTTAGGATGTTAATCATAATAGAAATAGAAGATTTGTTGTCTCTCTCTCCAGTCAGATCTATGTTCATAGTTAGGAGTCAGGAAAGTATATATTTGTTTCTTCAATCATCTGTACATCCATTCATTCTTCCATCCTGTATTGTAGTAAATGTTTTGTGCCAAGCGCTGTGGTAGTAAAGCATCACTGCCCCTTAGGAACTTACTAACATCTAGCTCCATCTGTGAAATCTCCTTTAATACCCTACTAATCTGTTGAGCAAAATTGATCAATTCCTCCCTTGTGATTCCACAATCCTTTGTTCATTTCGTTAGCCGTCGTTCAACTGTTTCTACCCCATACTATGTACTCCGCTAGGAAGGTACTGGGGGTATAAGGTCAAATAGAAGACAGCCTTTGCTCTCAAAGAACTCAGTAGTAGAGTAGTAAGCCAATGATTGCAATACATGTGACAGTGAGGCAATGGAGGTTAAGTAGTGGTGCGAAGAAGAGAGTGGACAAGCAATGTAGCCCCAAGCTAGAGGCGAGAGTGGTTAGAAAGCCCACGGCTGCAGTATTGAAAACATTGACAGGCATGAGACTAACAGCAGGGGACACTTTCTTCCTTTTTAATAGAACGTCTTATATTCTACTATAGTTAATTAACTGTGTGTTTCCTTCCTGTAGACTGTGAGCTTTTTGAAATCAGGGATGATTTTATTCATCTTTATATCCTCCCTGTGTTTTATTCATCTTTTTATACTCCCTGTGCCTAGCACAGTGCCTTGCATATATTAATGTCCTATACATGCTGAAACGCGCAAATGAATTGCAGAGAATGGCCAAACCAAGCTGAGTAACAAAGGCAGTAGAATATGAATATCCTCAATAATCAACTGTTAGGTAGAAACAGCATCCCCCATGAGAAGGTAACATATCTTGTCATGGTCACACAATCACTTTTCTAGAAAATATTTCAGTGGCTTTAACCCTCAAAGTTGTTCTCAAGATGTGAGAACACACTGATTTCTAATGCCGAACAGTACCTAAATTGCAATCGCAAGTGTTTTAGGGGCTCAGTGCAGCTTTCAAACAATAGTCTGTTATTCTAAGACACAACCTGGCAGAGAGGAACCACGTCCCTAGGTTTGAGGCAGAGAAGAGAAATCGCCTTTGTCCCAGCAAAAACCATAACATCTTTATGGTGGCCTTTAGCATACACAGGCTTTCATGTATATCATCAAAGACCAGCTGCAACTTCAGATCAAGGAGAGCCTTTGTGTGCTGCTGATTCATGGCAGGGACTACGGGTCACTCAGCAGTCTCTTTAGCCAAGCTGTTATGAGCAGAGGGTGACACCAACAGATTCCATCCTCTTTGGATACAGATGCACATTTAAATTAGTCTTTGGTGGCAACGGCAGCGTGGGAGCATGGAATGAGTCCTCAACTGGAAATAGAAGGCCTGGATGCCAAGTCCTAGTTTTGTGAGTAA
Source organism: Sapajus apella (assembly GCF_009761245.1). NCBI lineage: Eukaryota > Metazoa > Chordata > Mammalia > Primates > Cebidae > Sapajus > Sapajus apella. The sequence goes on from NW_022436974.1 coordinate 18,384,645, forward strand.
CCAGTTAGTTAGGAACCAGAGTTTCCATTAACACGGGGAGGTGTATACTTGCCTACCTCACTGGGTTGTTGTAAAGATTAAATGAGACTGCCAATAAATATCTGATCACCTCCTGTTTGTCAGGTGCTCTGTTTGATGAGTAAAATGGACCCTGACATCTCCCTCGTGAAGCTTTCAGTCTAGTGGGAAAGACAGCTATTAAACAAATTATTACAAATTTTACAAATAAATGATTCAGGCGTGTCAGGTGCCATGAGGGACAATGACAGGATGTATTGCAAGAAAGACTGTGTGGAATGGGGGGTGGGGAACCTAGCCTAATCTGAAGGTTCTGGAATGCCTTCCTGAGGAAGCAGTCTTATGTCCCTGAACATGAATACACCTGAGACCTGCAAAATGTATACAATTAGAAGGAAAGTGTATTATTTTCGTTGATGTTCTTATTTTTCGAGACCCTGTGATTTGCTACACTTAGCAGCCTCTCAGGAGAATAGCTGTTTCAGTAGTTGTCTACTCTGTGCAGAAAATTCAGGGAGAATTAAGAAGTATTGTCTTTTTTGTTATTAGAATTATTAGTTATTAGGGCTTAGAACTGGTAGACAACTGCAGAAAAAGTGAACCTTTAGCAGGTTGTGTGTTAGTAACCACTTTTTGTAAAGAAATTATTAAAGCCCAAAGAGATTAAGTGACTTGGCCAAGGTCATAGAGCTTAAGAGACCTGAAGGGAAATTATATTGTCTGCCATGGCAGTATTCCTGTTTTCTTTAACAAAGATAATATTTTAATACATTCATTGGAATTTTGAACTGGAAAAGTGATGAGGCTGGATCTCCCTCCAGTTGCTAACTAAATGCCAACAGTCACAGGATAACAGCTTGCCCTGTATCGTGCCTTTTGTAATAAGGCATTGTGGTTAAGAACGTGGACTCTGGGACCACAATGCCTGGTTGAATTGGTTCTGGGACATACTGGTTATGAGATGCTGAAGAAGTTAATTAATCTCACTGTGCCTCAGTTTCTTCATGCAAGAAATGGGTATTGTAACAGTATCCACCTCATAGGGTTATTTTAAGGAATAAGTGAGTTACCACAGGTAAAATGCTTAGAATAGAGCTTGGCACATAATAAAGGCTTGATGAATTTTATGTTTTTTTTTTTTTTTTTTAAGAATAAAAGGGAAACTCTTAGCAAAGAAAAAACAAAACAAAACAAAATAAGCCCCTTTCCCTAACCAGAAACACACCCAACAATTCTTTTTTTTTAAGTGCTTTAAAAATTTTTTTTTAATTTTAGGGTAGAAAATAACCATGAAATTATTTGGGTAAAGGTGTTCCCATTTCCAAACTAAAACAAGGCAAAGCTTTTTTTTTCTTTTTTTCTCCAACCTGATCCTTTTCTACCTGATTCTTCTCTTATGCCTTTATAGCTACAGATCTGGGACACAGCAGGTCAAGAGAGATTTCGGTCCATTACCCAGAGTTATTACCGAAGCGCCAATGCCTTGATCCTCACCTATGACATTACCTGTGAGGAATCCTTCCGTTGCCTTCCTGAGTGGCTGCGGGAGATAGAACAATATGCCAGCAACAAGGTCATCACTGTGTTAGTGGGTAAGTAAGGGCTAAAGAGGAGGGAAATTGATTTGTGGGCATCAGAGGATTTATAATCACGTAAAGCTCATACGTTGGTACCTTCCAAGAATATAGTCCATAGCTAATCATGCAGTCAACCTTCAGTTCTTCTGTAATTGAAAATGAAATAGGTCCTTTCCCATGGTGACGGTTTAGAAAAATAAAGTAGAAAACATTGCTGATTGATTTTTCTATCAATGTAGGCTCTAGGGAAGAAGTTGGATGGCCATGAAAGTTATGTGAGCTGCTAAAAATTTTAAAAGTCTAATTACAAGATGACAGAAAGGGCTGTTCTAGAAGAAAACTATCTTTTAAGTTGATAAGGAATTCATTATTGAAGCAATTGTTTATTGCCTAAAAAATGGATTTTAGTTATTCTTCCCTCCTAACATTTAGCCTTCCTAACATTTAGGCTGATTTGAGAAATTCTATGTTTCACAAAGAATCCAGTAAGGGAAATGCTGTGGTTTATTTCATCTTGTAGGAGAATAAAATCTCTATTTAGTATGAGGGAAAGCATAAAACAACCATAGATTTTCTATGGTGACAGATATACGCATTGAAATGGACCAGATCATTAAACACTTCTCTATTTGTAGTGAAAAATATTAGTAACCATTTGATTGTTAACACATTTTCTTCCTAGACTGGGACGTTGCTATATAGTCTAGCAATACCTGAATTTTGGAAATTTGAGTAGAGAGCCTTAGAAGCATTGTTAAGTTACAAATTATGGTTAACAATAATAAGCTCAGTAAAGACTTTAGTGTTATAATTGGTATATATGTGTCAGGAATGATACTAGGAACTTTCTGTGTTGTGATCCCTAATTTACAGATAAGGGACCACGACTCAAAGAGGTGAAGTTCTTTTCCCAAGGTCGCACAGCATGTAAGATCAACTCCAAGCCCTGTAGCTGTCCAGCTGTAATAGGTTATGTTGTAACAAATTGCTGGACTTCTCCTTCAGGCTGCTGGGTGAAGCATCTGCGTTTCTATGAGCTAGTGCTCCCTGTAAATGCCTCTTGTACAGTGGTGAACCTTTGCCATGGAGCATTTGAGAGGTCTGCATTTGTACTTTCTATTTTACAGAAAGCCTTTGGGAACTTGAGTCAAAGTGTTACTACTTGGGATTTTATCTAAGGAAGTTAAGTGAAGATTTGAGGGGAGATAATTAGTTCAATTTGAAAGAGGAATTGGCTTTAAAAAAGTTTTACTATGGAAAATTTCAAACATACACAAAAGTATAGTAAATTCCCTTCTACACATCTCCCAGCTTCCACAGTTACCAACCCATGACCAATCTTATTTTATCTCTTCCTTAAAAATGCTGTCCACCTTCTCCCTCAGATTATTTTTAAGCAAATCTCAGATGTTGTATTAATTCATGTTTCAATATCTGTGTGTATCTCTAATAGATTTTTAAAAAGAAAACCTAACCTCAATGCCATTTTTACACCTAAAATATCTTTACAATTTCTTAGTAGCCTTAAAAACTTAGTATTCAGATTTCCCTGATTGACTCATGAATTTTTTTTGTTTGTTCAAATCAAGATCCAAATAAGGCCCAGAAGCCAGGCATGATGGCTCACACCTGTAATTTCAGTGCTTTGGGAAACTGAGACAGGAGGATTGCTTGAGCCTAGCAGTTCAGACCAGCCTGGGCAACATAGTGAGATTAGCCAGGCATGGTGGTATACACCTGTGGTCCCAACTACTCAGGAAGCTGAGGCAGGAGGATCATGTGACCCCAGAAGTTGAAGGCTGCAGTGAGCTATGATTGTACCACTGCATTCAGGCCTGGGTGACAAAACCAGACTCTGTCTCAAAAAAAAAAAAAAAAAAAGAAAGAATGCCAACTAAGGTCCATATGCTGTAATTGATGGCTATGTCTTTTCATCCTTTTTTCTGAAAGTTCCACTCCCATTTTTTTTCTCCCTTAGAATTTATTGCTAATGCATTGTTTGTCCTATAGGCTTTACAAGTCTAAATTTTGTTTTATCACCCCTGAGGTATCATTTGACATCACCTCCATCACCTCCATTTCTTGCAGATTTGTAGATAAGTCTAGAGGCCTGATGAGAGTCAGGGTTTCTTTGGTTTTCTTTTTAGATAAAACACTACATACATCATACTCTGAGGTATACTTCTCATAGGACAGGCAAGAAGAATGCTTGATTCTTTCTTTTTATTCACCACTTTTCAAGATAGCAAGTTGGTTCTCCAGTATCTTCTAACTGTTGACATCTGTTCATATTTGCAATATTATTATACATTTATAGATTTAAATAAATTTAATGGGCCGGGTGAGGTGGCTCACCCTTGTAATTTCCAGCACTTTAGGAGGCGAATGTAGGTGGATCATTTGAGGTCAGGAGTTTGAGACCAGCCTGGGCAATATGGTTAAACCCCATCTCTACTAAAATATACAAAAAATTAGCTGGGCATGGTGGTATATGCCTATAATCCCAGCTACTGGGGAGGCTGAGGCAGGAGAATCTCTTGAACCCGGGAGGTGGAGCTTGCAGTCGGCTGAGGTCATGCCACTGCACTCTAGCCTGGCGACAGAGCAAGACTCTGCCCCAATAAATAAATAAATAAATAAATTAATTTGATGTATTTCAGTCCCTTGCACTTATTATAATTGATGCAGCCATTGTTCCAACTTTGACAGTGGGAGCTTCTTCAAATGGGCTCCTGAGTCGTTTTTGGCATGACCACAGGAATGTTGGATAATTTTTTTGTTTTCTGGTATGGCAAGTGTTCCAGCCACATCTTGTGCATTTCTTACCCCAGACCTTAAATTAGCCCTTTCTTCAAGAAGTGCTTTCTTTTCAATGGGAAGTCATATTTAGAGGCCACAACCTTGGTGTTAGGAGTCCTCCTGTAGCAGGTTGGCCATTGTTTTCTTTCAGTGGACAGAGCTTGTGTGTATGTGCACATGTGTGTGATGTATTCTATAGTATCCACAAGAGGGTTGTCCTATGAGGTTCTGCTAGCATTCTGACTCACAAGACTGCTATAGACCACACGCGACATCATGTTCACTTACAAGGACACAGGACAGGAAGCACAGCTTAACAGCAGATCAGCATCTGGCATCCCTCGTCAGTGGAAGTAATCCTAGCAGCAGTCCATGTACCTTTCCAGGACCTCCTACCCAGTCCCCAACCCCCAGACAATTCTAGTGTGAGGGAACAAGGCTCATGTCAAACAAATGGAAGATCTGCCTTGGCCTAGCAGCCTAAATACCCCATAGGAGCCTATATTTATTATAACTCCACAATCATAACTCTCAGAGTCTCTTCCAGGGAAGTCACCACATTCAGGGAAGCCCAAAGTTATGGCTTTCCATTAGGTATTTACAAATTCATAGATAGAATTCCGAGGCCAGAAGTAATTTATCAATGAGGTGTCATTTTTACCATAAGCAGCGTTGCCAGGTAATAAAATTGACACATCTTTGTCAAGTTTCCTGGAGAATAAAGGTAGGTAGAAAACTTTTTAAAGATAAAATACATCATGAATTATTCATACTGATACTTCTATTTATAATTCAGGACTGCAGAAATTTTACTTAACCTCATTAATCTTATATTTCCTTTTTCCTATGCCAAAAGTCCCATGATCCTAATGATACCAGCATAATTACTCATTTGCTTTATCCCGTAATATACAGATAGCAACCTCAGAATAATAATACCAACAGTACCACCAACAAGATGATTACCTAAACAGTTCAAGATTTTGCCTTCAATTCTTTTTGTCCTTAGGCTGTATACCACTGAGGATGCACGGTTAAATTACTGTATCTCAAACACCTTGAAATAATTACTCTGTTGGCCTAGCTTGGTGACACATGCCTGTAATTCCATCACTTCTGGAGGCCGAGGCAGGTGGATTGCATGAGCTCACAAGTTCAAGACCAGCCTGGACACTGTGGCGAAACCCTGTCTCTGCAAAAAATATTTCTAAAATTAGCTGGACGTGGTAGTCCACGTCTGTAGTCCCAGCTACTTAGGAGGCTGAGGTGGGAGGGGATGGCTTGAGCCCAGGAGGCAGAGTTTGCAGCAAGTCAAGATCACACCACTGCACTCCAGCCTGGGCAATAGAGCCAGACCTTGTCTCAGTTAAAAGAAAAAAAGGGTTACACTCTGTGTGGTTATTCCACATATGATGAACGTGTTCATTTGTTTAATTTTGCTTTCAGTTTTTAGGGATTGCTTTTTAAATTTAATTTTGAAATTAATTGTGTAATTATAATAAAGCATTTTTAAGTTCCTAAAGTAAAATCTACAAAACAGAGTATATTCAGAGAAGTCTGGTTTCTATTCCTTTCACCTCAACCCTGTTCCTTTCCTAGGTAACCATTTTCTTTTAAATTAAGATGTTGGTTTATTCTTCTATTAAAAGATAAAGAAATAAAATATGCATATGATGTATGTATTCATATCCTTCCGTTTTTCTTGGATAGACAGTGCATGTTGTATATACTTTTCTCTGCTTTGCTTTTTTTTTTTTGCTTAATAGTGTATCCCAGTGTTTCCTTTGCATGGCGTTATATAGAAATACTCCTAATCGATTTTTACAACAGCAAGTCCTCTGTTTTGTGGATGGGCCATAGTATATTCAGTCAGTGCCCTACTGATGGATATTTGGGTTGTCTCCAGTTCCTTGCCATTATGAATGGCACTCATATTTTAAAGTAAATATTTTGGTAATCACAGTCACATTTGCTTTGCTTTACTCGCCCATCTGTCTGGTTTGACTTCAGATCTGGAGTTGAATTTTGATGCTTCTTAGCCTGCACAAAGTCAAATGATGATTCTTTATTTGATTTTACTACTGTTATAGGCAACAAGATTGATCTGGCTGAAAGGAGAGAGGTCTCCCAGCAGCGAGCTGAAGAATTCTCAGAAGCTCAGGACATGTATTATCTGGAGACCTCAGCCAAGGAATCTGATAATGTGGAGAAACTCTTCCTTGACTTAGCATGCCGACTCATCAGTGAAGCCAGACAGAACACACTTGTGAACAATGTATCCTCACCCTTACCTGGAGAAGGGAAAAGCATCAGCTATTTGACTTGTTGTAATTTCAACTAAAGGCTGAGGCATAGAGAAGCAAAAGGAATCAGCGACTGCCCTGATGGGCCACGAGATGCTGGGGAGATCTGGCGATGACTGTGGCTCCCGCTCTCAGACCTTCTGACTCCTGTGGGCTCCTGAGCTTACAAAAAGCATGGCAGGCCAAGGGCCTCGACCACAGGCCAGCATTAGCAGAACATATAATGGTTTCACCCTTTTGCAGTCTGGAGTTGGAGCAAGGAGAAAATTGCACTAGGCACTCCATGATCTGCAGAGCATGTTGCTTTTGTTTTTTTAAAAAGCAAGTAAAAGCGCATTCCCGAACAGAGTCCAGGGGGAAATGTACTGTAGGGATCCCTCCTGCACATCAGTGGGTGCATGTGGGAGCTGTTCTTTAGGGCTTCGGTGGTAATCTTCTGGGGGCCCTGGTTTTCTTGTCTACCAGATAAACCAAAACTGGGACGGCCAAGTACAGTCTCTGTGGTACGTCTTGATGACCCCATGGAGATTTTGCAAAGTGTTATTTCTCTTGTCCACAGGCACTTTCAAGAACTTTGGGATGTAAAAATGAAATGAAACCTTTACCCATGACCAACAGTAACAATCATTGTTTTAGTAATATATACAAGCTCCATGACTCCTTTTGGTGCTAATGATTCTGCTATTTCACAGACCAAACGTTTTAGTACATTGATGTCCTTAAATGTATTATATAGAAATAAAAAAATGGGGGAAGACCATGAATCAGCACTCTTTCTCAAAGTCTCATTACTACCTTTTTAAAGGTGGATTTTTGGGAAAAGAGAATACTTTTCCTTTTATGTTCCCCTCTGAATCTCTACCATTCTGTTCTCTTGTCTCTCCAGCCCTTTAAGTAAATGAAAAAGTTTGCAAACTGAAAAATAAATAAATAAATAAATGTTTTTGATGATATTCTAATATAAAAGCTTAGCTCTAAGACATTTTGAGTAGTATGAGGAAACAGACCAGATATGACCAAAATACTGTGGATTAAGGGACTGTAGTGCAGGGCTCCAAGCAGAGCACAGTCCTTGATAGTAGGTCACATCTTTTACTTCCTGGTACTCTCCATCTTGGACAGACCAAGGCTTAGGATTTTGTAGATTTTTTTAGTATGATAAGTGAGAATAGCAACAGATGAAAAGTCTCACGACCCATTTTTATATCTTTGATGATAACCTGAGAAAAATTCTGCTTGTGGAAGCAGATCGAACTATCATTTTTTCCCCTCCTTCTTGTAATAATGTTACCCTCAGATGCTTAACCATACGTTCTTCCTTTTTTCTTTCTCTTTTCCTCTGTTTTTCTGGTCTCTCCTTTTCTTCTTCCCTCCTTCCCTCCCTCCCTCCCTTTTTCCTTCCCTCCCACCCATATATGCATGTGTTACTGCGAATCTCCAATTCAAATGGAGGTGTATATGCCTTTACTTAGCCAATTTTAAAACAGGACTCAAAATGGAAGATGTGCTGCTGAATATATGTTTCTGTTTCTTCAGTGCCATACTTTGATAGCTTCCAATTTGTTCACTGATATAAATGCAAATTGGGAAAATAATTAAGCCTGTATGCTGTTGATGCTGTCAGATGTTTCTGTAGCTTGCTGCTTAGCATAACTGAGGGATGAGTAATGGAATAAGGATATGATGTGTAATTCCACTGTTGCTGTAGATGGTGACAATCTCAGTCCTGATATGTTGATGTTTGAAAGCTATTTAATTGTAAAGAAATGAGTCATGTAGAAACATGATGTTCATAAAGCATTTCTAGCATTTCTCTAGCAGATTCCAGATTGACCAGTCTCTTGCACATGGGATTATGCATATTTTTTAAGGGACTGATAACTTTTGATTGGCCTCACTGTGTTTTCCTGATCCTGTGGGAAAGAGAAAGGGATCCCAGAAGTTTGTTTTTCTTTTAGAATCAGTATCTGCAGGAAAGGAAAGTCATTTTAATAAAACCAAAATAATTTATAATAATCGTTGCCTTTCCCTCCCCATCCTCTCCACTAAGCCAGCAACTAAAGGTATTCAGAAATCAAGTTAATCCAGGTGGGTAAAATAACTTTTTTAAACTGTAAGGAAATGTTCCTAAGTTTAGATTCATTACCTGTCATTTAGGGCAAAAATCCAGTGCACCCAGCACATTATGACCCAACTTTGTCTCACAGTAGCAAGTGCTGAAAATAAAGTTGCTTTGTGAACTTGGAGGAAGTGGCTGTGTTAGATTGGACTGATTTAATTGCAGAATAACACCTTTTAGGGCCACACTTATGTTATTCATTAGGGGTTAGTCTTCTCTGTATATCCATGGCCAGACTGAGAATGGGATTAAAAAGCTGTGAGGTCTTGGCCTCTTTCTTCCCTGTTGCTCCTCCCAGCCTTTCTATAACTTACCATCCATGGCCCATCAGCAGAAACACATGAGAATGTGGGACTTTGTTTCTTTTTTTCTTAGTTGTGTGAATTCCAGATTAGGCCTTATGGATGCTTGTCTACTAATATATCTCAAGTTTGAAAACAATCCCTGACAATATTGTAGGTGCAATAAATATTAGTCGAATAAATATTTAAGTGCCAAGATCAGGGGGAGGCTTTTTTTGACTAAACAGAAATCCCTTTAAGTAGAACTTAATAAAGGACACTAATTACAGTCATCTTAATCCAGGCCAGGACCTAAATTTATTGGTTTGCCTAACAGTCTTATTGCCATGGCAGTATTTGCTAAGATGAGTCTTTAGATAAAAATGAATTCTCATTTAGTGGTGGATGAAAAAAGAGAAATTGCTTTATCATAGTTTAATTCGGCTTTGGTCTGCTAAGACTACCAGGGTTCGTGTATTCCTCCATTTTTGGTGTGATCTTTTTCTTCTTTCAATAAAGTTATTAAATATATGGCAAAACTTTTTTCAGTTTCCAATGAAAAATGCATGATACTCATGTCATGGAATCAGGCTTGGGGAAATCTATGAAATAAAAATTTGCTGATAATGATATTTCATTATGGCTTTGTGTAGACTATATCCTCAAAGGATTTTGTGCTTCTTTGCCCATAGAAGGCTTTTTCTCCCATTGTATGCTTTTATTAAATCTGTTGAATTATATTAATATTTTTTGAATTTGCATGGCCAATTACTTTTTAGTGGATTACTAACATTAGGCTGTGGGATCTTCCTGGCCTTTCTTGTTCCCAGTCTTTTAATCATTTCATGTTTTTATCTCTCCCTGAGTAAAGTGGCAAGAAAACTAAAATGAAAGTTAAATAGATTGATTTGACAATGTGTCTGTTCTTATTTAGAGTTTATAAGGAGGGTAGAAATCATTGACCAAAATAAGATTTTTGGATCAAGATTATTTACTTTAAGCCATTTAGACTTGTTGGCCAGAGACACCACATTTAACAAAGGACTGGGTTCTTAACTTCTTTCATTCATGAATATATATACCTTGGGAGGACACTGGTGACAGAGTTATGCCAATGATTTGCCATATTACCCTCTAAGCTAGCCTGTAATTCTACCAGATCTCACACAAGTTTCAGGTCATGACTCATACTGAGTAAATATCAGTTGTAAATGGTTTTGAATTGGTCTTCCTACTAAAGTGAAACATCTCCCTTTAAACCAAGCCACATGAATGAAATATCATAATCAGAAAAAAGTGTTTCTTTTTTTTTTTTTTTTTTTGCATAGCAAACCAATGGCCTTCTCCACTAAGCCAGCAACTAATGGTACTCAGAAAACAAGTTAATCAAAGTGGGCAGAACTTTTTGAACTGTGAGGAAATGTTCCTAAGTTTAGCTTTATTACCTGTCATTTAGGCAAAAATCTAATTTTTTTTTTTTTTAATTTCTTAATCCTGTAGAACCCTGTATTTCATGGTAATGAGTATTTAGGGATCATTGCTCTATTAGTCTCTGGGAGAGATCGTCTAGGGTTTGCCATTCCTTTTTTTCTAGAATTTTGTTGTTGTTTTAACTGCAACTGGTTACTTTTCTCAACCATGGTCCTGACATGTTTATACTATGATGCTTTTGAGACTTAGCTAAAGAATTAAAAGCCGTAAAACAACATTTGCTTCTCATCCTTCAGTCAAATGTGTTCCATTTAAGCAGTATGGTTAAATACTAATTTTGGGATATGTTTTCTTTACTTTCTTTTTGGATTTCATTTCTGTGACATGAGCCTATTTGTGTTTGGAAGGAAAGATGCCTTCCTTTACATTCTTTACACTGGTAATTTTTTCATACTGAACTAAGAAATTATCATCCCTTCAAAACACATTAATATAGCAATGTTAGAGTAAGGGAGATAGCATTTCATTTCCTCTCCTTAGTCCCATTACGTTGGAATGTTATTGTCATTTCCAGAAGCCACACTTTGAAATTAAAAATGAATTGAGGCATTACCAGCCCGCTGAAAGAATTTTATTTTTATTTTTTTTTTTCGCCACTCCCCTCCCCTGAAGAAATTTTAAATGCAAGACATTTAAAGAATATTTGAAGGATTTGGGGAGATTTTGGTTAGGAAAAAAAGGGGACTATAATTAGTGCATTAGAGCAAGATGCTCTGTGGTTCAGAGGGGTGGAATGAGGCCCACTGAATGAGGCTGTAGGGACACAGATTTGGGTTCCATGTCAGGGAGACAGTTCTCAAAAAGTTGGTTCACTATGGGACAGGTTGCTTCAGGTAATAGCCTCTGTCAAGCAGAGGCTACGTAAGAGGCTGGCAAAGATGTGGAGAGGATCCAGTTGGTTGGAGACTGGAGCAGGTAACTTATTAACCTAAATTCCATGTTGTGTGTAGTATTTTGTCCCTCATAACATGTTTGATTAAATATTTGTTAATCCATAGCTAATGATTTTTTAAATGGGGCCTTGTTCTTCTGCCACAAGTGCATCCCACCTTCATCTTTCAGGGAAGAGGTTGGTTGCATGTTGTTAGGCCAAGAGACTGGCCCTCCATTATGCCCCATGGTGGACTTGCCTTGTCAGTCCATTCACTGATGTCCTGTTGAAATCACAAATTGGTTCTTGAGTTAAAAAACTGTTTTAGTAGAAGTTACATGAAATTATTTATCACTTGCCAAACATAGGCCTTTAATAAATAATGGGTGTCTCCTTCATGATTTTAGGATAGGCCTTTTTAGCAGAGCAGAATCTTCTGTTAAAGTTCTCACAAACAGATCAACATGAAGTTTTGCAGTTCCCAAGAGAGACGGGCTGGTGGGTCACTGATGTAAAGCAGTCCACAAGATCTATTTTAGAAAAGTCTCAATGACATTTCCTTAGTTTGTTTGATTTTCTTGAGAATACATGAGTTTAGCTCATCGATAGGCTGAGGAAAAAAAAATTTTTTTTAAAAAGAATACATGAGTTTAAAAGAACTGCTTTATGTAGAAAGCAATAAAAACAAGTATTTTTGACTTGAAAATCAGAGGTAACTATAAGCAATTTATATTGCTTATATATATAACTATAAGCAATTTATATTGCTAAATAACTTTCACACTTGCTAGACTGATAGACGGCTTTTCATTGATCTTTTTTTTTTCTTTTTTTAAGTCATGGTCTTTAATCAGTATGGTGAGAAATCTGTTTGTGTTTGGGTGAGACTTCTTTGACTCCTTTGGACAAGAGGTCAGAGCACAAAAGCTAGTCACCACTTTGACTTCTTGAGGTATGAGCCAAAATTTTACTTTCCCATTAATTTAAAGCAGAATTTTTGAAGATGCTGTGTTCTAGTTCCTTATGGAATCTTTGGTGGGTGGTGACTTTGACAGTTCAGAGTGATGTGGCGAGTGATATGGAAGGGAAAACACTAGGTGTGAGGAGACCTAGTATGCCACAAATTGGCTGCGACTTTAGGCAAAGCACAATATTTTGAGCATCAATTTTTTCATCTATGAGATAGACCTGTCAGGATTGTTGCGAAAATTAGATGAGATAAATTGAAAGTACAATGCTTGGTAAATAGTAAGCACTCAAATATTAGTTCTTTTTCTCCTTAATTAAGAGCAGACATTGAATGGTCTGATGCCAAGTGAGATCCTTAAGAGACAAAACAAAGAAACTTTCCTAGCTTCAAAGAAAAGAACTCCATTTCTGAAAGGGTGCCTTAAAAGGAAGTCATTAATTTGATCCATCCTTTTGCCTTTGGGCATTACTGTCACCCTCCATTTCTTTACATACTTCAGGAAAGGTGGTCTCTCTCCCAAAAGGCAATTCCAGGATTGTAAACTCATTATCAGGAAACTTAATCTTAGAACTGAAATACCTCACAGTGCAATTTAAACCTCTTTCTTCTTGATCCCATTCTTCATGGGAAGAAAACTGGGTGGATCCCTATCTTCTTTTTAAGGAGCCACATTTGCCATTTATCATTGCTGTTTTGCCTATTAAAAAAAAAAAACAGTCAAAAAAAGCTCATTAAAATGATAATTATTTACTTAGTGTATGTCAGGATAGGTATTTATTACTCTTAGCTTCTTATTGGTATCAGATGTAGATCATAGTCTTATTGTTAACTCTTCAGTTATATACATACACTTTCTTTAGTTATATAATTGATAACAAAGTGTGCTTCTGAAGAATTATTCTGGTTGTATGGCTCTTGTTTCCTCCCCTTCGTTAAAAATGGAGTCATGAATCTCAGTTTTGTGATCTGCTTTTAATTTCATATATGACATTTTTTGATGCCCATAATTACTAACATCCAAAAGGGTTTCTTCCCTTTTCTACATGTGCACTAAGTTCTAAAACAAAAATTGGAATACAAAATACCTAATAAAGCAAAAATTCATGTACACAAAAGCAAAAGATAATCTAGTTTGTTAAGATAATTTGTCACTAACTGGTTGAATAACGCACAGTTTTTGTTTAAAATTACACAGTTAAGCCTGGATTAATTAACAATAGTAAAACTTGACAAGTCTTTTGAAAAACAGCTGCTAAACATATTGCTTTCTGGAATGTAATCATTAGCAACAAATTCTCTCTTATCCTATACAATTGCAAAATGCTAGTGGAACTTTCTTGTAGGCTATTTGACAATGAATGTTAATTGAATTATTTTTTAAAAATGTAAAATCCTTTGGTTCAATTCATTCACTTCAGAGAACAGTAAAAATCTAAAAAAAAAAAAAAAAATCCTCTTATCCCTTTAAAGCCTGTTTACGCTTTCATGTCCGTGTTGTAGAAAATTTCAAATGCTGGCTTCTAATTTCTACTCACTGAAGTGTCTTCCAGACATACCAGATGGTTGGAGCTCCTTTGATAGTACATAAGGGAGCTATATAAATGTATTTGAACTAACTCATAAGCAAAATTTCTGTTTCCAGAAAAAAAGAAAAAAGAAACTGCTCAAAATTTTGATAATACAGGAGTAAAAAGAGTTTTTTGATAATCTGAAGGGAAAAAGTGTGACCCATATATCTTGTACACACTTTTAATGCATGAATTTTAGTATAGAGATGAAATAAAATGCAAAATATATAATTCTGAAGCTCTTAGCAGCTAGTTAAAATATTTAGAAAAGCTGCTTTATGAAGACTTAGAGAATCCTTGATCTCCCCACCTTTCCTATCACTCCATTAAAACATGGATCTTTAATATTAATAAACACATAGTTTTAACTAATAAACAGGTTAATTACTGAGTTTTATGAACTCGATTCTTCATATTTGCCTATTGGTTTTAAGCATAGGATATCAGTATTATTTGTATACAGCAGTATATAAAATTTAACCAACTTCAATATAAGAATAGTACTTGATTTTAAATGTTAATATGCAAATATTAACAGTATACTACATCATATTTTATGTGTTCATATACTGATTTTGTTTTACTTAACAAAAAGTCTATTAGAAATATAACCCACTGATGACCTGAGTCCAATTAGCTGAAAACGTTCTATAGAAAGATGATTGTATGAAAAATTCAATCAACATTAAAAAACGGAAGTGAGGAAGGAACAGAAACTTTAACAAAATATTCTTAAACGAAGTTGCATCTCTTTTTAAAATTAAGATACAATTGGTGCGCCATACAGTTCACCCTATTAAAGTGTAAACTTCAATGTTTTTAATCATATTCACTAAGTTGTGCAACATCACCACTGCCTAACTTCAGAACATTTTCATCACCTCCAAAAGAAACCCCATACCATTTGCAATCACTCCTTCTCCTCCTTCCCCCAGCATCTTGCAACCACGAATCTACTTTCTGTCTCTATAAATTTGCCTATCCTGGACATTTCATATAGTCAAACAATATTGTGGCCTTTTGTGTCTGGCTTCTCTAAATAAGCATAATGTTTTCAAGGCTCATCCATGTTGTAGCATAAATCAGTACATTGTTTTCATGGTTAAATAATATTTCATTGTATGTATATGCCACATTTTATTTGTCCATTTATCATTTGCTGGACATTTGGGTTGTTTCCACGTTTTAATTATAATAATGCTGCTATAAACATTTATGTAAAAGATTTTTGCATGGGTTATGTTTTCACATCTCTCTTAAAAACAATTAGTCCAACAAATCAAATCATTTATGTTTATTTAAGTAGAATCTCTTGCAATTCTATTTGGAGAGTGCAACTTATGATCTTGGTTTAATTGATCAATTAGGAGACCCCTGAATAAAGACTAACTCCCCAATATATCCATAAGAATTTTTCTATAAGCCTGTCATTTAGACATGATAATCATTGTCATGAAGACTATTTTAGTCTTGCAGAAATTGTCATCACACGGAGGATTTCTTGTCCTCTGCATTGTAAAGGACAACTACAAATCATGCTGGAGAAGAGTACTCATTAAATCTTTTAGGATTCAATGAAGTAGCATTTTAAATATGTAAGTTATTTTATATATTGTCTGTCTTTTAAAGTTTGGACTTTACTTGTTGAAAAAAGTTTGTCAGATCGCCAAACCACATGACTGCCCATTCATTGTAGCTTATGTTTTTATTATTAAGGAATAATTCATACTGAAAGTAAAAGAATGTATTTTGTGTGCAAAGGATGAATGTATTAAAAACTTTTTATTTGTAACAATTTTTTTAAAAAAGCTAAATGGAAATTGCTTTCTCATGTACTTGTATATAAATAAACATTTCCTCTTGCCCACATTCGGAGAATCATATGCCATCAAAGTACGTAAAAAGCAAACTTTAAGTGTACTAATGGCTTTCAGCATGGTGCCAAGTGTGCCCTGGATCTGGGGGATCTAGGGGATCTGGAGACCTGAGTTTAAATGTTGATTTTCTAATTGGCCAACTTGGGACAAGTCATTTAACATAATTGCACTATGGTTTTTTCTTTTATAAAACAAGGGGCTAGTTTAGATAATCCTTAAGGCCTCCTCCGATGAAAAACACTAAAAGAGACTACTCTGCTATATTCAGGATGTGAAAATTATATGCTAATTATATCTATTGGTGAGAAAGATCCTTTATCCTATCATATATATTGGAAGGAGTATTACACTGAAAACTAGGAATCACAAATTCTAGTGCCAGTTCTGACATTGAGAAGCCATAAATTCTAGTCCCAGTCAGAATGATGTTGGATTAATCACTTCAAACTTTATTTTTCCCAACTACAAAATATGGACACTAGATTAGATAGCTTCAAGGTCCCTTCCAGCTAAAACACATTATATGATATCACTTGAGATTTTTTACGTAATTATTAATGAGACTTCTCATCACTAGTAGGACATTCATTCCTTCACCCATTCATTTATTCACCATTTATTGACATACACCATAGGATGGGCACAAGAATCTTTTAGATGCCCCCATCGCCACTGCAGAAGTCATAGATTTGCACCTTTTCTTGAAATTCATTTCCACCCCAATCCTTGCCTCTCACACTCTGTCTTGAGCATGCATTTCAGAGATGAATGTCCTTGATTGAGTATAGTAGGTCATGGAACATGATAGAGCTAACATGATGACAAAGGGGTCAAACCTTTGACCTTGGGCTCTCTGCGTAGTATTCTTTAGTTAATTGAACATGGGCAATCTGTAACACTTTCTGCCATTATTAGTTAATATTTATAAAGTATTGGGCTTTGAAAATCATTTGCTATAATTTTATGTTATTGTCCTATGGCAGCTTATCTGCAGTTGGTATGAGGCTCTTAATTTTGCTGTTTTAGCACCTTCACTAAAAGGATGTGTTTGCAGAAATTTCTGTTCTAAATATGCACGTTGTGGGTTTTTTTGTTGTTGCTGTTTGAACCACATGGAATTTGTGTTCTTATAGGTCAAAAACCGCCAGATAGTGGCAATTTTATATCATTCTCATATGATCTTGTAAGTCATAGCAGCAAAGACTGGCAGGCAAATGCCACTAGCTGTAGAAAAATCTTAAAACTTGTTTTTTCATTCTGTTTTGTTTTTGCCACTAAGGGAATTTGGACAAGTTAGTTCACCTTGTACATTGGTTTTTCCACTAGTTAAATGGAACAAATTGCAAACTTGCATAGAATTTTAAAATGCTCATTCATATAAAAATCATTACAGATCACTGAAGAAAAGCACAAATACAGTCTATTCCTAAAATATCAAAATGTTTAGATCACTGTGCTTCTCACACGGACAGTGTAATTCTACAGATACACAATTTTTTGGCAAATTGGAAATCAGTATTTTGAAAAACATTGAGGATCACTATTATTGTTATTATTATAGGATGAAGTCTTGCACTGTCGCCTGGGCTGGAGTGTAGTGGTGCGATCTCGGCTCACTGCAACCTCTGCCTCCTGGGTTCAAGCAATTGTCCTGCCTCAGCCTCCCGAGTAGCTGGGATGACAGGTGTGTGCTACCTAACATGCCCAGCTAATTTTTTGTATTTTTAGTGGAGACGGGGTTTCACTATGTTGGCCAGACTGGTCTCAAACTCCTGACCTTGAGGATCACTATTACTAATTGATTCAATTATTCCATGCCTGCTAACTGGCAGATTATAACTGATATATACTACCTATATGCCTCAAAACATATCTGCAACTGAGAGGTGAAACTGGAGCTATAGTTAAACCACAATCACATGGGTGTACTTTCGGCCAGGTGCTCACATCTGAATATTTCAAGACCTGTAGTACATTTCAGGAACTGAAATATCTTATTTCCATTGCTGGCAAGAAACCACATGTTAATAATATAAGACTTCTTATCTGTATTTTAATGCTTGGAATTTACTCCAGCCATAAAATGGTTGCATTTTCACATTTAGGTCAAAATAAGCTTGGAGAAACAGTCTGACTTTGATCTTAGAGATGAACCCACAAGAATTAACAACCGTATGAGGCCTAACACTCTACAAAGTTTACTGATGCTCATATTTATACTTAAATACTTAATCTTTATTGTAATTCTGTGAAGTACTTTCAGCTCCTGAGGTACAATGTATAGATTTTGAGGCAAGGCAAAGATTAAGACACAGCTTTGAACATGGATATATTTTGGGCAAAGTGAATGAAGAGTACAAAGACTTTAGGCCAAAGTACCTATAATCCTTTGCAAGTTATTTAACCTGCTTTCATCTCGGTTTCCTCATTTGTTAAATTAGGATCTCAGTGCTTGTCTTCATTTGTTTGTCAGTTACCTGTTACTTGCCAGGTGGTGTTTTAGTCACTGGAACTATAGCAGTGAACAAAAAGTAGTAAAAAGTACTTTTGTGGAATTTACATCATAGCATGGGAGGGGTAGAAAATAAAGAAATGTACAGTACATCAAGTGGTGATAATTACAATGAAGAAAATAAGGGCAGGCATGGTGGCTCACACCTGTAATCCCAGCATTTTTGGAGGCCGAGGTGAGCAGATTGCTTGAGCCCAGGAGTTCAAGACCAGCCTGGTCAACATGGTAAAATTCCTTCTCTACAAAATACAAAAATTAGTTGGCATGCTAGTGCACACCTGTAGTCCCAGCTACTCAGGAGGCTGAGGTGAAATGATCTCTTGAGCAGGCTGTCAAGGCTGCAGTGAGCTGTGATTGTGCCATGGCACCCCAGCTTGAATGAGGGCGAGAAAGAAAAAATAAACGAGGGAAAGGTCATGATGGTGGAGTGTTGCTAATTTGTGTAGGGTGGTCAAGGAAAGGCTTCACTGATAATGTGTCATATGAAAATAGACCTGAGCCAGGTGTCGTGGCACATGCCTGTAATCCCAGCTACTTGGGAGGCTGAGGCAGGAGAATTGCTTGAACCCGGGAGGCAGAGGTTGCAGTGAGCTGAGATCACACCATTGCATCCAGCCTGGGTGACAGAGTGATACTCCAATACTCCATCTCCAAAAAAAAAAAAAAAAAAAAGAAAAGAAAATACACCCAAAAGAAGTGAGGGAGGGAACAGTATACAAAATATTAGTGAAATGTGTTCTAGGCAGAGGGAACAGAATGTGCAAAGGCATTAAGGCAAATGAATTCCTGGTGCTTCAGGAGCATCAGGGATTCTGGTACAGGTGAAACAAAATCATTGAGTGAGGGGCAAGGATAGATGATGTTTGAGGGGGATACTGGTATAGATCACAGCACCTTGGAGGCCATTGCAAGGACTTTGGTTTTCACTTAGCATAAAATGGCAGCCCTTGGAGGGTTTTGAGTAGAGGAGTGATCTCAATTTATATTTTAGTATGGTCACTCTGCTGCCCTGTGAGGATAGATTATAAAGGGGCAAGGGTAGAAGAAATGTAACCATTTAGGGAAACTACTGCTACAATGCAGGTGAGAAAGGGTGACTTGTACCATAGAAGTAAGTGTGGAGATTGTGGGAAGTGCTCATGATTCTGGCTATATCTTATTTAACTTTGTATTATATCATAGAAAGTGTCAACATAGATAAAAACAGAATAGTGTAATGATACTTTATGTACACATAATATCAACTCATGGTCAATAATTGCAATAATTATCAACTCCTGGTCATTTTTATTTTATCTATATTCCCCCCATTTTCTCCATTCCGTATTATTTTGAAGCAAGGCCCATGCATCATACAATTTGTTTCTTAATTTTTAAATTTCAACTTAATTTAATCATTTTTTTAAAGTGATGGGAGTCTTGCTTTGTTGCCTAGGCTGTTCTTGAACTCCAGACCTCAAGCATTCCTCCCACCTTGGCCTCCCAAAATGCTGGGATTACAAATGTGAGCTTCCACACGTGGCCTATCATACAACCTAATCCAGAAATATTTTGGTATGTATCATTAAAAGACAAGAGTTTTAAAAACAACCATAATATATTGTATCTGAAAACTTTTAAATAAATCTTTGATATCCTCATACATGGATTCTGTATTTTATTTATTTATTTAATTTTCTTTTGAGACAGAGTCTCACTCTGTCGCCAGGCTTGAATGCAGTGGTGTGATCTTGGCTCACCACAACCTCCGCCTCCCAGGTTTAAGTGATTCTCCTGCCTCAGCCTCCCAAGTAGCTGGGACTACAGGCATGTGCCACTATAACCAGTTAATTTTTATATTTTTAGTAGAGACAGGTTTTCATCATGTTGACCAGGATGACTTCCATCTCTTGACCTTGTGATCCTCCTGCCTTGGCCTCCCAAAGTGCTGAGATTACAAGAGTGAGCCACTGCACCTGGTGGATTCTGTATTTTTTAAAATGATAGAACCTATAGGTCTATTTATTTTTTTTTAGAGACAGGATGTCTCTCTGTTGCCCAGGGTGGAGTGCAGTGGCATGATCACAGCTCACTACTGCCCTGAACTCCTAGGCATAAGCAATCCTGCTACCTCAGCTTCCCAAAGTGCTGGGATTACAGACACCAGCCATTATGCTAGGCCTGGTTGGTGTTTTTTTTCCCTAAGATAGTGCTAATAATTTGGACACTGACAGCTGTTTTACTAACCAGTGGGTTATTAAGAGCAGAATTATTTCCCTTTAGAAAACTGTTTGAGGCAAAAACAAAAACCCATCCATGTGGTGGATGGGCACAGTGGCAAATGCCTATAATCTCAGCATTTTGAAAGGCCAAGGCAGGCAGATTGCTTGAGCCCAGGAGTTTGCCTGGGTAACATGGTGGAACCTTATTTCTACAAAAAATATAAAACAAACAACAAAAAAATAGCCTGGCATGGTGGTGTGCACCTGTTGTCCCAGCTACTCAAGAGGCTGTGGTGGGAGTATCACTTGAGCCCAGGAAGTTGAGGCTACAGTGAGCTGTGATTGCACTACTGCACTCCAGCCTGAGTAACACAGTGAGAGACTGTCTCAACAACAAGATGACAATCAAAAAAAAAAAAAAACAACAACAACACATAGTGAGGGCTGGGCATAGTGGCTTGCACCTATAATCCCAGCACTTTGGGAGGCCGAGGTGGGAGGGTCACTTGAGACCTAGAGTTCAAGACCAGACAGGGCTACATAGCAAAGCCCCATCTTTGCTCACAACTTTTTAATTAACTAAGTGTGGCAGCATGTGCCTGTAGTCCCAGCTACTTGGGAGGCTGAGGTGGGAGGATCACTTGAGCCCAGAAGTTTGTGCCTGTAGTGAGCTATGATTGTGCTACTGTACTTCAGCCTGGGCAACAGAGCAAGACCCTATCACAAAAACAAAATGTGGTGGGATGCTGACATATGTGGCATATTGGTTAGGATTATTTGGCTATATGTAATTTTTGAAACCTGATAAAACAAAATAAGGTTTTGTTTGTTTGTTTGCTTGTTTTTTGTTGTCATGTGAAAGTCTAGAGGTTGATGGCCTGGGACTAGTATTGTGGTTTCATGATATTGTCTATGCAACATTTCCATTTTTATCTCTCTGGCCAGGACTTGGCCTGCAAGGGAGCATGGAAAACATATTCTTTAAATAGGGAATAATGCTACTCTAAATAAAATAGGCGTTTTGTTACAGAGAAGAAAGCAAAGAATGGATATTTGGGTAGGCATTTAGCAATTTTTGCCTTAACATTTGTGGAAAGAACATGGTTTTATAGACAAAAGACTGAATTCTAATTCTACCATATACTGATTGTGACCTTGAACAAGTTATTTTGCCTCTGTGTCTCAGATTTTTCTTCTCTAAGAATTGAGCTAATACCACTGACCACACAGTGTTCCAAGGACTAACTGAAAGAATACAGGGCATTCCCAGGTGTTTGCAGTGGAACTGGGAAAACTGTAGGGTATGGTCCAGCTGTGTCGCATGGAGACAAGCCAGACCAGGGAACAGTTCTGAAGTAAATTCTTACTTAAACTTCAGCTACCCGACCAAATTGATATTTAAAATGAGAGAATTTCTGCCTAGCCACTGGGTATCAATATTTGTACATGCAAAGTCATCTTTAGGGGTGGGCAAGATAGCCGACCAGACCCAGCTAAGTGGAACAGCTCCCACTGAGGGACTGAGATGACTGGCGTGGTCTTAACAGATCTTCAGAGGGAAGGCACCAAGAGTGAACAGAGGGAAGACACAGAAGATGGACTGAAGGAGGAGAAAACTGGGAACCCTGCATGGGGCTACTGTGCACTGGAACTTGTTCCTGGTCCACAATGGGTCCAGGGGAATGGGTGAGTTGAATCGGCAAGGACCAACCTATTCTAACCACAGGCCTCTGGAACCCTGGCAGGAGGAGAGGCCTCAACCACCACGGAAACTTGAGTTGGCAGGAAGGGCTGCTTAGAGAAGTGGTAGGGGCAGTAAGCCAGCTGATGTGGAGCCCAGAGAGTTTATTTCCAGAGTGTCTGTAGCAGAGCACAGCCAGGGACACCCTTTCCCCTAGGCTAAACTTATTCTCACAGGAGACTTTAGCCCTAGGGAAAATGTTGGACCTGATCTCTGCCAGGTGATCTTGCCTATCAGCTGTGGCTGGTCTGACCTGAGCACCCCTTGGACTGTTGGCCTTTCCTGAGGCCTCAGCCTGGCCATACCTGCTTATAGCGCACTCTCACGTGCCCTGGGGGCCCGCACCATAGCTTCTACACTGACAGACTATGCTTGCTCAGTGGAGAGCTCTAACAGGGCAGCCCCTATGGCCATACACCAGCTGGCATTAAAATTCAGGTAGGCCACATTCAAATTCAGGAAATGCAGAGAACCCCAGTAACATACTTCACAAGAAGATCATCCCCAAGATACATAATCATCAGATTCTTCAGGGTCAAAATAAAAGAAAATAATGTTAAATGCAGATAGAGGGAAAGGCCAGGTCACCTATAAAGGGAAGCCCATCAGACTAACAGCAGAACTCTCAGCAGAAACCCTAAAAACCAGAAGAGATTAGGGGCCAATATTTAACAATCTTAAAAGAAATTCTAATCCAGAATTTCCTATCTGGCCAAACTAAGCTTCATAAGCAAAGGAGAAAGAAGACCCTTTTCAGTCAAGCAAATGCTGAGGGAATTTGTTACTACCAGACTTGCCTTGCAAGAGCTCTTGAAGGAGACACTAGTTATGGAAAAGAAAGAACCTTACCAGCCACTACAAAACAAAAATGAAGTACACAGACCAGTGACCCTATAAAGCAAGCTCATAAACAAGTCTGCAAAATAACCAGCTAGTATCATGATGACAAGATCAGATTCACATATATCAATACTAACTTTGAATGTAAATGGGCTAAATGCCCCAATTAAAAGGCACAGAGTTTCAAGCTGGATAATGAACCAAGACCCATTGCTGTGCTGTCTTCAAGAGAAGCATCTCACATGCAATGACACACATAGGCTCAAAATATAGGGATGGAGAAAAATCTACTAAGCAAATGAAAAACAGAAAAAAGCAGGGGTTGCAATCCTAGTTTACAGCAAAATAGACTTTAAACCAAAAAAGATCAAAAAAGACAAAAAGGACATTACATAATGGTAAATGGTTCAATTCAACAAGAAGGTGTAACTATCCTAAATACATATGTACCCAACACAGGACCACCTAGATTCATAAAGCTAGTTCTTAGAGACCTTCAAAGAGATTTAGATTTCCACACAACAATAGTGGGAGCTTTAATACCCCGCTGGCAATATTAGACAGATCAATGAGACAGAAAATTAACAAAGATATTCAGGACTGGAGCTCAGTACTGGATCAAATGAACCTTGTAGACAGTACAGAACTCTCCATCCAAAAGACAACAGAATATACATTCTTCTCATCACCACATGACACATACTCTAAAATCAATAACTTAATTGGAAATAAAACACTGATGTGATCCTCATCAAATGCAAAAGAATTGAAATCATAACAAACAATCTCTCAGACCATAGAACAATCAAATTAGAAACCAAGACTAAGAAAGTTACTCAAAACCATCCAATTACATGGAAATTGAATAACCGCTACTAAATGACTTTTAGGTAAATAATAAAATGAAGGCAGAAATCAAGAAGTTCTTCAAAATTAATGAGAACAAAGATACAACATACCAAAATCTCGGGGACACAGCTAAGGCAGTGTTAAAAGGGAAATTTACAGCATTAAATGCTCATGTCAAAAACTTAGAAAGATCTCAAGTTAACAACCTAACATTACAACTAAAAGAATTAGAGAAACAAGAGCAAACAAATCCCAAAGCTAGCAATAGAAAAGAAATAACCAAAATCAGAGCTGAATTGAAGGAGATTGAGACATGAAAAACCATTCAAAAGATCAATGACTCCAGTAGTTGTTTTTTTTGAAAAAAATAATAAAACAGAGCACTAGCTAGACTAATAAAGAAGAAAAGAGAGAAGATACAACTAAACACAATCAGAAATGACAAGGGGGATGTTACCATTGACTCCACAGAAATACAAATAATCATCAGAGAATATTATGAACACCTCTATGCACATAAACTAGAAAATCTAGAAGAAATGGATAAACTCCTGGGCATATACACCTTACAAAGACTGAACCAGGAAGAAATTAAATTCCTGAACAGATCAATAATGAGCTCTGAAATTGAGTCAGTAATAAATAGCCTACCAACCAAAAAAAGCCCAGGACCAGATGGAGTCACAGCTGAAATCTACCAGATGTACAAAGAGCTGGTACCATTCCTGCTGAAACTACTCCAAAAAATTAAGGAGAAGGGACTCCTCTTTAACTCATTATATGAGGCCAGCATCATCCAGATACCAAAACCTGGCAGAGACACAACAACAAAAAAGAAAGCTTCAGGCCAATATCCTTGATGAACATTGATGCAAAATCCTCAACAAAATACTAGCAAAGTGAATCCAGCGGCACATCAAAAACCTTATCCAGCATGATCAAGTTGGCTTTATCCCTTGATGAAAGTTTGGTTTAACATACACAAATCAGTAAACATGATTCATCACATAAACAGAACATTCATCACATAAACAGAACTAAAGACAAAAGCCGCATGGCTACCTAAATAAACTAGGTATTCAAGGAAAATTCCTCAAAATAATAACAGCCATCTATGCAAAAACCACAGCAAATATCATACTGAATGGCAAAAACTAGAAGCATTCTCCTTGAAAACCGGCACAAGGCAAGGATGCCCTCTCTCACCACTCTTACTCAACATAGTATTGGAAGTTCTGGCCAGGGCAATCAGGCAAGAGACAGAAACAAAGAGCATCCAAACAGGAAGAGAGGAAGTCAAACTATCCTTGTTTGCAGATGACATGATCCTAATCTAGAAAACGCCACAGTCTCGGCCCCAAAGCTCCTTAACTTCAACAAAGTCTCAGGATACAAAATGAATGTGTAAAAATCACTTAAATTCCTATATATCAAAAACAGTCAAGCCAAGAACCAAATCAGGAATGCAATCTCATTCACAACTGACACAAAAATAAAATAAAATAAAAATCTAGGAATACAGCTAACCAGGGAGGTGAAAGATCTCTACAAGGAGAGCTATAAAACACTGCTCAAAGAAATCAGAGATGGCACAAACAAATGGAAAAACATTCCATGCTGATGGATAGGAAGAATCAAAATTGTTAAAATGGCCATACTACTTGAAGCAATTTATAGACTCAATGCTATTCCTATTAAACTATCACTGATATTCTTCACAGAATTAGAAAAAAACTCTTTTAAAATTCATTAAGAATTTTAAAAAGAGTCCAAATTGCCAAGGCAATACTAAGCAAAAAGAACAAAGCTGGAGACATCATGATATTAATACCTGACTTCAAACTAAACTACAGGGCTACAGTAACCAAAACAGCATGGTACTGGTACAAAAACAGAAACATAAACCAATGAAACAGAATAGAGAACCAGAAGGCTGCTCACCTACAACTATCTGATCTTTGACAAAGCTGACAAAAACAAGCACTGGGGAAAGGGTTCCCTATTCAATACGCAGTGCTGGATAAATGGCCAGGAATATGCAGATGATTGAAACTGGACCCCCTCCTTACACCATGTACAAAAACTAATTCAAGATGGATTAAAGAATTAAATGTAAAACCCAAAACTGTAAAACCCTGGAAGACAATCTAAGCAATACCATTTTGAACACAGGAACGGGCAAATATCTCATAGTGAAGACACCAAAAGCAATTGCAACAAAAGCAAAACCTGACAAATGGGGTCTAATTAAACTAAATAGCTTCTGCACAGCAAACGAAACTATCAACAGAGTGAGCAGACAACGTACTGAATGAGAGAAAATTTTTGCAAACTATATATCCAACAAAGGCATAATTTCCAGCATCTATGAGGAACATAAACAAATTTACAGGAAAAAGACAACTCCATGAAAAAGTAGGCAAAGGACATGAACAGACACGTTTCAAAAGAAGACATACATGCGGCCAATGATCATATGAAAAAAGGTCAACATCACTATCATTAGAGAAATGCAAATCAAGACTACAATGAGATACCATCTCACACCAGTCAGAATGATGATTAAAAAGTCACAAACTAACATTGGTGAGGGTGCAGAGAAAAAGGAACGCTTATACACTGTTGGTGGGAGTGTAAATTAGTTCAATGATTGTGGAAGACAGTGTGGCAAGTTCTCAAAGACCTAAAGACAGAATTATCATTCAACTCAGCAATCCCATTACTAGGTATATACCCAAAGGAATATAAATCATTCTATTTTAAAGACACATGCCTATATTCACTGCAACACTATTTATAACACCAAAGACATATAATCAACCTAAATGCCCATCAATGATAGACTGGATGAAAAAAAAATATGATACATATATACCACAGAATACTATGCAGTCATAAAAAAGAATGAGCTCGACTAGCTGGGCATGGTGGTATGCACCTGCAGTCTCAGCTGCTTGGGAGGCCGAGGCAGGAGGATGGTTTGAGCCTGGGAGATAGAGGTTGCAGTGAGCAGAGATTGCATCCTACAGATAGGATCTGGGTGACAGAGCCAGATCCTATCTCAAACAAACAAACAAAAAAAGTGAGACTGTGTCATGTCCCTTGCAGGAACATAGATAGAGCTAGAGGCCAATATCCTTAACAAACTAACACAGGAACAGAAAACCAAATATGGCATGTTCCCACTTATAAGTGGGAGTTAAATGATAAGAACACATGGACACACAGAGGGGAATAACACACACTGGGGCCTATTGGAGGATGGAAGGTGGGAGGATCAGGAAAAATAACTAATGGGTACTAGGCTTAATATCTTGGTGATTAAAATAATCTGTACAACAAACCCCCATGACACAAGCTTACCTATGTAAAGAATCTGCCCATGTGCCCCCGAACTTAAAAGTTAAATAAATAAAAAAGAAAAAATACAGTTAAAATGCCATAGTGTCTGGTACATAACAGGCATACAGTAAACGGTTAGTAATATTATGTGTATAAAATAAAAGATTAATTATCTAGCAAGCCATTGAAAGATGGTGTCTAGTTAATTATGCTGAATGGCACTCAATTACAGGTTTAATATCAGAATCACCATATTCACTTTCTTGTGTTATATAAGAAAGAAATACTCCAAGATAGAGTTATATCGTCAACGGCATTTATTGACTTCACTTAACTTAATCATATCCATTCAGCTTGTTCAAATTAATAGTTGTTCAAATGCTTTCAGTCAATCTGCCTTCATCTGTTACCAGCCAAACTGAAAGCCCTGAAACAAGCAATCTCTTTAAGGCTGCTGAAATACAGCTATTTTGTCAAACATACAATACCCTAAGCTTAGATCTTAAAAAGGGTGATAAATGCTTCTGCAGCAACTGCTGATTTTGGGGCCTCTGTTTCGACACCTTGCATATTTTTTTCATGATTCTTTTGATTGGTTGGTTTAGAAACTATTGAAGTCGTAGCCCATAGCAAGTATATACAACACCTGGATCCAATTACAGGTACTGTTGAATCTATTAATCCAGCTCTGAGCCCTTACAGTTACTTTCACAAAATGAAAGGCTGCTGGTCAGACCTGGGTTTTACAATGCCATGTTATTTTCCATTCAAAGCAGACAAGGGGTGGACAAACACTTGACTCTTGGCACAACTGGTGCCTCTAGTTAGCAGAAAATGCTGCAGACTGTGAAGGAGCTGTACAGAAGGGCCAAGTGGTCATGTACTTCTGCTTGGCACATTAAGGGAACTACAGGAAATAGACTGGATCCTATTAGAGGAAAGGTGTGAGTTTTTACAGGTGAATTTATGTTTCTCCCTTGGAGGCAATTTTTTCTAAACACATCACAAATTACTCTAGGCTAAAAAGCAAGTGATGAATCAGAGAAAACCACTGCAGAATACCTAACCTATGCTTGACCTTAAGTTATTCAAGTACGTGCAGACATTGAACAAGAAGGTAGGTGTTTCACAGAGAAATGCCTAGTTTGAGAGATGGGGGTTTATGTAGCATCCTCCTTTAGCTTCATGAGTGGCAGTGCAGGATACTGGAAAAGTTAGAGTTCTGGTTCTGCCACTCCTTGGTGACATGGCCTTGGCCTTGAGGAAGTTACTTGATCTCTGTAAACTCAGTTTACAGAGTTTATAAAGATATTTTCCTCAATCCTCATAGGTTATTTATAAGGAATAAATGAGCAAGTATGTAAAATACCTAAGAGATGGCTCAGAGGGAGAGGCTCCACATGTAGTGTCTTTTGCTTTCCTCCGTATAAAGCACATATTCCATTTTTTAAAAAAAGTGATTTTTAAACATCTTTAACATGAACTAAAACATGAATACAGAAAAAATATATTATGTAATGAACTATTTTAAAGTAAACACCCTGGTATTTGCGTTAGGAAATAGAACTTTGCCAGCCACCCCTTAATCTCTTCTTTCCACGTCAAAGTAACTACTATTTTGACTTTCACAGTCATCAAGGAAGTGATGCACCCAAATGTGTATCTCAAGGCACTTAAGTTTAATGTTGCCCATTAAAAACAAAAACAACTATTATACATTTTTAAATCATTTTAGTATAAAGGTTCTTCCTTTACCCATTTCTTTCCCTTACAATCATCCGTGGAAGAACGTGAAGTGTTTGACTCACAGTTTCTCACAGTCTGATTTTTCCTGATTTTATATTTATTGTGGAGGTCTGTATGTTCTGTCAGTTGTATATTTTTCATATTGACAGCTGGATGCCTAACCTAAGATATATAATTTTATATATAAAATAAAAAATACAAGAAAATATTTAAAACAAAAATCATTGGATAGGTAGAAAAGTAAATTGGACACACCTGAAGAGATGAAAAGAAATCATATAGAATGAAGCATAAACAGATACAAAGATGAAAAACATTGAGAAAATGTTAAAGAGACATGGAAGATAGAGTGAAAACATATAACATTTACTTGAAATTCTAAAATTGGAGAAAAAAGAAAATGGGGTAGATGTGATATTTTAAAAGATTATGGCTAAGAATTTTTCAGAATTGATGAAAGGAGCTAATCTACAAATTCAGTAAACAATGAATTTCAAGAGGGATGAATAAAATGAAATCCGAATCTCAACACATCATTAGTAGAACTAAGGAACACTAAAGACAAAGAGAATAAACACATTTGGAAAGAAAAAAATTAAGTTTACTCTCAAAAGCAAAAGGCAGTTAGATAGAAAGCTGGCTTCCTAACAGCAATGAGAGCCGGAGGACTGGCATTGTGGTTGGAAAAAAAATAACTCCCAATCTAGATTTCCACATTTAGCTAAAGCATCTTTTAAGATTAAAGGCCAAATAAAAACATTTTCATACAAATGAACAAGCAAGCAAGCAATGAAACAAAAATTGAGTTTGTCATTAAGAGAACTTAACAAAAGAAATTCTAAAAGATATATTTCAGGTCAAAGGAAAATTATATAAGATCTGAGATTAAAGATACATCAAAGTATGGAAAATAGTAAATATGTGTGTAAATCTAAAAAAAAAAGAAAGAAGGAAAATGGCAGAAATTAGTATTCATTGGAGTTAAAAAATGTAGAATTACATGACAAACATAATTCAAGAGAAGAGTAAATGGAATAAAATAATTTAAGGTCTTTGGGAAAAGACTGTAAGTACTGATTAGCTTTATACTTTGATTAGCTAAGTTTGCATGTTGTAATTCCTAAGGCAAAAACAAAAGAAACAGCATTTAACTTTCAAACCTAGAAGAAAAAATAACAAATAATAAAATTAACAGAAAAAGAAAAAAAGAAAGGAGAAGAAACATTAAATAGGCAGGACAAATTGAAAATATGAAATAAGATAATAAACATAAACACAAATATATATATATATATATATACTTTTTTTTTTTTTTTTTTTTGAGACAGAATTTCGCTCTTGTTACCCAGGCTGGAGTGCAATGGTGCGATCTCGGCTCACCGAAGCCTTCGCCTCCTGGGTTCAGGCAATTCTCCTGCCTCAACCTCCTGAGTAGCTGGGATTATAGGCACGCGCCACCATGCCCAGCTAATGTTTTGTATTTTTAGTAGAGACAGGGTTTCACCATGTTGACCAGGATGGTCTTGATCTCTTGACCTCGTGATCCACCCGCCTCGGCCTCCCAAAATGCTGGGATTACATGCTTGAGCCACCGCGCCCGGCACAAATATATTTTAATTGTTGCATTGTTAATGAACCAAATGTTCCAGTTAGAAGACAAAGATTGTCAGACTGGATAATAAAACAAAGCCCAACTATAGGTTTACAAAATGAACATCAAAAACATAAGGATACAGAAAGACTGAGAAAAGAGTGGTGGGATCTCTCACAAACACTAACTAAAATAAAGCTAATGTAGTATAGTCATAATAATTAGATTTTAGGACAAAAAGCATTAGTAGTGATATAAAAGAACTTCTTTGATGAAACCAGGAAGACACAAGATTGAATTTGTGTCTAATAACATAACCTCAAATAAGTTAAAATGGACAGAACTAAAAGTAGAAATAAAAACATTCACAGTCATAGAGTTTGTGTGTGTGTCTGTGTGTGTGTGTGTGTCTGTGTGTGTTTGCAGAACAATTGTTGCCTAGAGACGGAGATTTTAACATCTCTTTTAGTAATTGATAGAACAAGGGGAAAGATCAGTACAGATATAGATAATTTGAACAATGTAATTCATAAATCTAATATATGCACATAAAATACTTTGACCATAATGTAATCTAGGTAGAAAACATTCCCAAAGACCTAACTAGAAAAAAATTCTTTCTGTTTAGAAATTAAGAAACAGCCGGGCGCGGTGGCTCAAGCCTGAAATCCCAGCACTTTGGGAGGCCGAGGTGGGTGGATCACGAGGTCAAGAGATTGAGACCATCCTGGTCAACATGGTGAAACCCTGTCTCTACTAAAAATACAAAAACATTAGCTGGGCATGGTGGCGCGTGCCTGTAATCCCAGCTACTCAGGATGCTGAGGCAAGAGAATTGCCTGAACCCAGGAGGCGGAGGTTGCGGTGAGCCGAGCTCGCGCCATTGCACTCCAGCCTGGGTAACAAGAGCGAAACTCCGTCTCAAAAAAAAAAAAAAAAAAAAAGAAATTAAGAAACACATTTTTAAATAATTTCTGCGTCAAAAAAACCACATGGAAATTATAAAACATTTTGAATTGAATTGAAATAAACAAATTAACATACAAGTTTGGTCTCAGAAAAAAAAATTATATAGAAGATAGACTTTGGATTAAACAAGGTATTATTCCTGGGCGCAGGGCAAGAACTCAGGAGCCACCGAATGGTGGGGATGAAAGAGCTATAACACAAGCAGGGCTGATACATGCCTCTTGCTCACCATATTGAGGGCAACAAAAAGGAAAGAAGAGCTGCGGCCCTTTGGGGAGCCCAGACTTAGTGGCTCCTCCAGCCAGGGCTGTGACACCCTCTTTGGGCCTCTGCAGTTCCTGGCATCTCCAAGCTTCTGGACACCACCATATTCCCCATGTCAGCTGTGGAAGTAGCCTGTGGGACGCCTGGTCTAGCCACCGCCTTACAGGGAGCTGATGCGCATGCTGGTGCCTGGAGCTGCCCATCCTGCTGCAGCCAACATACCTGGCTGCGCACAGTGGCTGGACCTCATGCTCGCTCACTCATTCACACACCCCTTGCTGCTCCTCTCATCCTTGACAGGCATGGGATTCAAACTGGCAGTGTGAGCTGAGTGCAGGAGGCCAAGCTGAGTGGGCCCAGTGGGCCTGAGAAAAACTCTGGCAAAGGTGCCACTGGCTACAGAGGTTTCTGGCTGGCAAAGCAACACCCCAAGGATCCCATAAGAGTGCCATGCTGATTTGGTTACTATAGCTTTGCAGTAAATTTTGAAGGAAGTAAGATGAGCTGAAAGAAAGTTTTTTGTTGTTGTTGTTGTTCAGGATTGCTTTGGCTATTTGGAGTTTTCCATGGTTCCATATAATCTTTAGGATTTCTTTTTCTATTTCTTCAAAGAATGTCATTGGTATTTTGACAGAGATTGCATTGAATCTATAAATTGCATTGCGTAGTATTGTCAGTTTAACAACATTAATTCTTCCAATCCATGAGTATCTTTCCTTTTTTTACGGTCTCTTCAATTTTTTTCATCAATGTTTTATAGTTTTCCTTGCATGGATTATTAGCTTGTTTAAATTGATTCCTAGGTATTTTCTAAACTTTATAGCTATTATAAAAGGAATTGCTTTCTTGATTCTTTGTCATATTGTTTGGCATATATATATATATATATATATCTTGGCATATATAAATCCTATTGATTTTTGCATGTTGATTTTGGATCCTGCAAATTTACTGAATGTTGATCAGTTCTAACGGTTTTTTTTTAAAAAAAGTCTTTAGGTTTTATTTCTTTCTCTTGCCTTAGTGTTGTGCTCAGGACTTCTACTACTATACTGAGCGGAAATGGGCATCCTTTTCTTGTCACAGACTTTAGATGAAAGGCCTTCTTTAATTTTCTAGTACAATGTTAGTTGTGGGTTTGTCATATATGGCCTTTATTTTGAGGTATGTTCCTTTTATACTCAGTTTGATAAGGACTTTTATCATAAAGGACATGAATTTTATCAAATGCTTTTTGGCATCTGCTGAAATATTCATATGGTTTTTGTTCTTGATTCTATTAATGTAATGTGTGGTGTTTATTGATTTGTATATATTGAGCCATCTTTCAATCCCTGTGATAAATTCTACTTGATTGGTGAATGATCTTTTAAACGTGTTCTTAAAGTAGGTTTGCTAGTATTTCATTGAGGATTTTTGCATCTATGTTCATCAGTGATATTGGCCTGGAGTTTTAACTCTGTGTCCTTATCTGGTTTGGTATCAGGGTAACATTGGCCTTGTAAAATGAGTTTGGAAGTATTCCCTCTTCTTCAATTTTTTTGAGTTTGAGTAGAATTTGTGTTTGTTCTTTTAAAAATGCTTGGTAGACAAACACACAAACAAACAAACAAAACACACACACACACACACACACAAAATAAAAAATAAAAATGCTTGGTAGAATTCAGCAACGAAGCTCTTGGTTCTGGGCTTTTGATGGTAGACTTTTTATTACAGCTTTGATATCATTACTTTTTATTGGTTTATTGAGGTTTTCTATGTTTTCATGGTTCAATCTTGGTAGGTTATATATGTCCAGGAATTTACCCATTTCTTCTTGGTTTTCCAGTTTGTTGGTGTGTAGTTGTTCATAATAGTCTGATTCTCTGTATTTCTGTGGTCTCCATTGTCTTCTGTTTCTAATATTATTTGTCTGGGTCTTCTTTCTCTCTCTTTTTTGTTGTTAGTGATATGGTTTTGATCTGTGTCTCCACCAAATCTCATGCTGAATTGTAATCTCCAGTATTGGATGCAGGGCCTGGTGGGAGACGATTGGATCATGGGGGTGCATCCTTCATGAATGGTTTAGCGCTATCCGCTTGGTGCTGTTCTCATGATGGTGAGTTATCATGAGATCTAGTTGTTTAAAAGTGTGCAGCACCTCTGTCCCCTACTCTTGTGTGTGCTCCCACCAAGTTTGCCTTCTGCCATAAGTAAAAGCTCCCTGAAGACTCCCTGGAAGCAGATGCTGCCATGCTTCCTGTACAGCCCGAGAACCGTGAGCCAATTAAACCTCTTTTCTTACAAATTACCCAGTCTCAGGTATTTCTTTACAGCTGTGTAAGAATGGATTAATATAATTAGTCTAGCTAAAGGTTTGTTGGTTTTGTTTCTTTTCAAAAACCATTTTGTTTCATTGATCTTTTGGGTTTTCTTTTTTTTTTCTTTCATGACTACTTTTGTGCCATCTTTTGGGTTTTCTTTAAGTCTCTATTTCATTTGTTTCTGCTCTGATTTTTATTATTTCTTTCCTTCTACTTATTTTGGGTTTGTTGTTGCTTTACTCGTTCCTTAAGGTACATCATTAGGTCATTTATTTGAAATCTTTCTACTTTTTGTCATACAGGTGTTTATTGCTATAAACTTCTTAGTATTGCTTTTGCTATATATCATAGATTTTCATATACTGTATACTCATTTTCATTTGTTTCAAAACATTTTAAAGTTTCTTTCATTTTTTTTGAGACGAAGTCTCACTCTATTGCCCAGGCTGGAGGGCAACAGTGTGATCTCAGCTCACTGCAATTTCTGCCTCCTGGGTTCAAGCAATTCTCCTGCTTCAGCCACCTGAGTAGCTGGGATTACAGGTGCACACCACCACACCCGGCTGATTTTTCTATTTTTAGTAGAGACAGGGTTTCACCCTGTTGGCCAGGCTGGTCTTGAACTCCTGACCTCGTGATCTATTGCGCCCAGCCTGAAGTTTCTTTCTCAATTTCTTTATTGACCCGTTGGTTGTTCAGAAGAATGTTGTTTAATTTGCATGGAAATTAATTTTGTAAGGTTTCTGAGGTTCCTCTTGATATTGATTTGTTTTATTCCATTGTGGTCAGAAAATATACTTAATGTGATTTTTACCTTTTTTTAAAAATTTGTTCAGGCTTGTTTTGTGACTTAAGATATGGTCTATTCTTGAGAATGTTTTATGTGATATTCAAAAGTATGTGTATTCTGTAGGACCTGGGTGAAATGTTCAGTATGTGTCAGATAGGCCTTATTAGGTGTTTTCTGTCTAGGTAATTTGTTCATTCCTAAGAAATGTCTTCTATTATTATTTTTAGAGACAGAGTCTCACTCTGTTGCCCAGGCTGGAGTGCAGTAATGTGATCATAATTCACTGTAACTGTGAACTCCTGGACTCAAGTGATCCTCCCACCTCAGCCTCCCAAGCAGCTGGGACGACAGGTGTACATCACCATGCCCAGCTAACTTTTACATTTTTTTGTGGTGATGGGGTCTTGTTGTGTTGACCAGGCTGGTCATGAACTCCTGACTTCAGGTGATCCTTCTACTTCAGCCTCACAAAGCACTAGATTGTAGGAATAAGCTACTGTGTCCAGCCCCCCACATTATTGCATTTCAGTTTATCTTTCCTTTAGCTCTATTAATGTTTGCTTTATATGCTTGAAAGCTCTGGTGCTGGGTGCATAAATATTTTTAAAGGTTATATCCTCTTGCTGAATTGACCTATTCATCATTATACAGTGACTTTTTTTTGGTCTCTTTTCATGTTCCTTGATTTGTATTCTATTTTATCTGATACAAGTATAGCTACTCTTGTTCTTTTTTTGGCGTTCAATTGCATAGAGTATCTTTTTCCACCCATTCACTTTTAATCTATGTATGTCTTAATAGGTGAAGTGGGTTTCCTAGAGTTAGGCCTTGTTTCTCTATCCATTTAGACACTCTATAAGAGGCACCATCATTGGGCTGGGCATGTCAGCTCACACCTATAATCCTGGCATGTTGGGAGGCTAAGGTGGGAGGATTACTTGAGCCTAGGAGTTCAAGAACAGTCTAGGCAACATAGGGAAACCCTGTCTCAACAAAATATTTTTAAAAATTGGCCAGGAATGGTGGCTCAGGCCTGTAATCTCAGTACTTTGGGAGGCCAAAGTGGGCAGATCACTTGAGCTCAGGAGTTTGAGACCAGACTGGCCAACACAGCAAGACTCTGTCTCTACAAATAATAATAATAAAAATTTAGCTGAGCATGGTGGTGCACAGTTGTAGTGCCAGCTACTCTGGAGGCTGAGGTGGGAGGATTGCTTGAGCCTGGGAAGTGGAGGTTCCAGTAAGCCAGGATTTTGCCACTGCACTCCAAGATCTGCCTAAAAAAATAAAAGAGGCATTATCTTTTTAGAACAGGCAAATAAAGAGGCACAAAAGGACAATACGGAGAGAAGATCAGAAAGTACCTCTGAGATCTGGGTGAGTGGATATCCTGTCACAGCTCCTATGCTTCAGGGAGACTGAGGCTTTGGAATGTCTTCCTCAAGTTTCCCCCTAAATTCTCTTCTAGTGTCTGGTACTAAGCAAAAGGTCCACCCTGAGCCTGGACCTGGTCCTATCTGGGAGCTAGTTGCCAGAAGTGCCTCCCTTGATTTAATTTTCTAAGTCTCACTTTTGTGCCTGGGATAGTGCCATTTATCCCATTTGAGGCATTCTCCAACCCTCTACATCATGTTTGGTGTCGTCAGGAGCTTGGGACTTGCACCTATGAAATCAACCTGGGTCTTAAGAGAATGGGGTCATTCCCATTGGCTGAGGCAATAGTTCTTTAATATGACATTACAAGGCTGGGCTGCCAGAATGGTGCTGACATATTTTTTAGGTGACTATCACAAGTTCAGGGTTGTGGCTACCAAAGGTCACCATTGTTCCTTGGGATTGAGTTGTGTGTGTAGGCCTGTGCATTGGCCTTCCCGGGTCTGTGAGGGTAGTGGCAGCTGCTATTTACCCTGTCTGCCTCCTACCACTGACACCAGGAAGGTTACCCTTCCCCCTTCTGCAGACCATGCCTATCTCCTTTGAGGCCTTTTAAGACTGCTGGTCCACAATGCCAGTGGACACTTCCAATCAATATCCTCTAATTTCCAATTGATACTGACACCGTACTTTCCAGATTAGGCATTAAGCCATGCTGATGGAGGAATAGACACTCTTTGCACAAATGAAACCACTCTTCTTGCTCTAACCACAGGCCTCTTGCCTATCCTTCCAGAGTGCAGCAAACACTGAAAGAGATCACAGTCTAGGAAAGTACTAATTGCATCCTAGAATGTTCAAGAGACTGCATGGTTGGAAGGCATGTTCAATATTTAGTCCAAATGGTAAATATGACCAGAAAATTGATTATTATTAATTTTCCTGCACACTCTGAGTGTGACTTGGTTTTTTGGTAATCACCAGCGAAGTACAGTAGCAACCTTTGAGAGATCATTGGAAATGAGTATTCACAGTAGCACAACGGATGCTACATCATAAAGGAGGAATTAGCATTAAACAAATGACATTTTGGAACTGCTTAGGCAAGATCTATATAGTTCAACGCTGTTTCTGAAGTCATGACATTGTAAATACTAACAGCATTGCTGCTCTTTTATCACAGAGGGAGATATGAAATTAGCCAGGAATAGCATATCTGACAAAAAGAACACAGAGACTACTTCCTAGTCTGAAAGACTAGGAAACAGTTTAGAAAGAAGAATCTTTGTATGCACTGATTGGACAATAAATATACACCAGTTTTTTGGAGACAGGGTCACCCAGGCTGGAGGGCAGAGGTGCAATCTCAGCTCACCAGAACCTGCACCTTTTGGGTTTAAGCCATCCTCCTACCTCAGCCTCCCAAGTAGCTGGGACTACAGGCATGTGCCACCTTACCTGGTGATTTTTTTGTAGAGATAAGGTCTTGCCATGTTACCCAGGCTGGTCTTGAATTCTTGGACTCAAGCAATCCTCCTGCTTCGGTCTCCCAAAGTGCTGGGATTACAGGCATAAGCAACGGGGCTTGGTTTATTGTTCTTCTCACTGGAAAAATAAATTCTTGAGTCTGTAGTGATAGAAGGAAAAGCAAACTCATTTACCACCACTGACTCTTTACTCTTAAAAAAGGATTTAAAAAACCTGAATCCCATCTAGTCTTTAGGCCTAATTTTCAGGAAATTTGGGGACTGGGCTAGGGTAGAGGAACAACGTACTGTTAGTATAAGGAAATAAACACACAAGTCAAGAATTGGGGCATTCTACAAAACAGTGGTTTGATTTTTTTTTCATAAAGCTAATATGTAAAATAAGAGGTGAGGTTGTAGAAAAACAGATGGATGAAACTTGATGAAATTCTGGTTAAATAACTTCAATAATTATACTTTGGGGACAAGTAGAAAAATTTGACTGGGCTGAATATTTGATGATATTGGGGAATTACTGCTATTTTTCCTTGGTGTGATAATGATACTGTGGCTATGCAGAAAAAAGCCTTTAAGAAAATTTACACTGAA
The DNA here is from genome assembly GCF_009761245.1 of Sapajus apella. Taxonomy (NCBI): domain Eukaryota; kingdom Metazoa; phylum Chordata; class Mammalia; order Primates; family Cebidae; genus Sapajus; species Sapajus apella. The sequence continues at coordinate 18,423,119 of NW_022436974.1, forward strand.
GAATTTAGGGGTGAAATGTCCTGTCTGCGACTGACCTTTAAATGGTTTAGCAAAGCCAAACTGTATCTATATACACACACACAAACCAAACACACACATAACGCAAAAGGTAAGATGTTAAAAATTATTGAATCTAGATGGTATATAGAGATACCATAACACTGTGGTAGCCTTTCAACTTTTTTTTTTTTTTTGAGACAGTCTTGGTCTGTCGCCCAGGCTAGAGAGCAGTGGCGCAATCTTGACTCACTGCAACCTCTGCCTCCTGGGTTCAAGCAATTCTTGTGCCTCAGCCTCCCAAGTTGCTGGGATTACAGGCATGTGCCACCATGCCTAGCTAATTTTTGTATTTTTAGTAGAGACAAGGTTTCACTGTCTTGGCCAGGCTGGTCTCAAACTCCTGACCTCAAGTGATCCGCCTGCCTGGGCCTCTCAAACTGTTGGGATTATAGGCGTGAGCCACCGCGTCCAGCCTCTTTCAACTTTTCTGTTTGTAAATTTTCAAAATAAAAAATGTGGGGAGGAACAGATACAGTAGAGCAAGAAGGTAAAAATATATGTGGAATATTTGGTACAAGAGTTCAAAGATAGGTTTACACCTATCTTTGTCTAAAGATAGATAGGTCAATAGTCTAAATGGAAAGATTAGCACTTAGATGGTGAGTACCATTTTCTATGACTAGAGGAAAGCAGCTGTGGGTGAGTACATATACAGACATGTGGGTAGGTATGGTAGTGGGAAGTTGAGAAAATATCAGGTGATCTCAATATTCTCCATGAAGTAGGAGGCAGGGAGAGTGGCAGCTGGTTTGCAGCATGAAGGAAGTGTTGTTTTGGAATGGTTGTTGTTGGGAATGGCAAAGGAACCTGACCAGGGATATGTGAAAGATTTCACAGGGTGCAGTAGAGCTGTTGCTAAGACTTGAGTGTCTGAAAATTTCTTTTCATTTTTGTTCCTATTAGCACCCCGAGCTTATCTCCTATCATAGAACTTAACCAGATTCTAATTGCCTGATTACTCCAACTGATCAAGAGTTTGAGGGAAGGGGCTTTTTATCTTCAGTTTCCAGCACTAAGCATGGTGCTTCGCATGTAGAGTAGACATTCAATGTATAGTTATTAAATAAAATAGTAACAGTTTCACATATAACTTCTAAATAGTAATTTTTTTTTAACGTTTCTTCTTACCCTCAGCTCTCCGATGGGTTAACTGCTTTTCTTCCATACTCCCATAGCAACGTAAACGTTTGTCATGCCCATTACAAACCCATATCATTCCATTTTCTCCATTGTACTGAAATTATTTTTATATATCTGTCTTATCCAGCAGATTAAATTATTTTGAGATCAGCGATCTTGTAGCTTTCTATCCCAAACTCAGCACACTCGCTGGCCTATAATATAGCAGGCATTTTCTGGTCTGAGCTGAATTAAGAAAGACTAAGTTTTGATTTGCAATGGCTTTATTTCTGGATGTATATGTGATTTTAACAAATATTAATACTTTCAGAAAACAATCTTAATATTATTAAAGTACAATAAACAGTATAAAATAAAGCACTCAATTATGTAATCATAGCATACTAGATAAAACCCTGGGGAAAATAATGGCATTATATTTTAAAAGGCACAGTAGCACTCAGCACAGTCCCCTTTTCAATTTGTCTCTCTCCAAGTCTTCAAAATGTAAAGAATGCTTTCCATACCACCAAAGGCAAACATTTCCAAACAGATCTAAAAGTTCAGGAATTGGGTTCAGGTGACTTTTTATGAAAACAATTCAGGCGACCAAGCACTTTTAGTTTCACACACTGAAGGTGAGCCTTTTTCTGAAAATGGAAGGCAACATTTGACTTCTGAACAAGAATTAAGTCCAAGAATAGGGTGCAGCTGAGGTGTTTCTAAGACTTGAACGTCTGGACATTTAGAAATCCAGCTTGAACTTTTATAGTTATATTTAGGAGTATTCTCTTTGGTAACTATTGCTGCAAGCACCTTCTTTAATTTCTTCTTAATTAAACCTCTTTTGGTTCCTTGTCTAATATGTTTCAGTTTCTTTCTTGCTAAGTCTTGTTGATCAGGGAAATGATGGGCAGCAAGGGATTTCCCTAGACCTATGACTTGGAATCCAAGCATATCTGAAGGAAATATTTTTTGTGTGGTAGGAGGGACCCATTCGTCACTATCAGTTTCATGGCACTTAGCTAAAGGATGGTGGTTGAAAACTTCTGTTTGTGATATACCAGATATAACAGGGCTTCTGATTTTCTGGCTAGGTGTTTTTATATATTTTGGACAGCTTGGGCTGGCTTGCTGTTTGTCATTTTCAGGAATAATCCTTATTTTTTCATAGTTAGCATCAAGATCCGAATAAAATACAGGTATTTTTTTGAAAGCTCTGTTTATCCCATGAATTCTAGTTTGGTGGAACCCTGAAATTGGAGTTGACTGTGAACACGGAACAAAGTCTTGACTATTTTCAAAGTTATATTCTGAATCTGATTGAAAATGAGGTGTTGGAGAGCTTGTTCTTGAATGCCTAGAGTCAGATGGGTTTTGCAAGGATAACTTCTGTGAAGGTTGGATGAAGTCTTCAGAAAGTGACCTCAGTGAAAAATCAGACTCTGAAGGATGACTTTCTGGCAAAGACATTCCCCACTGTAACAAACTATCCTGTGATTTTTTGGTAATCTCTGTTGCAATGTCCATTTCTTTAGCAATATCATCAAAGAGGTCAGCAGAGGCATCATAGCTACCTTGACGGCCAATTGAATTGCTCTGTGTTAAGTTGTTAGTGATATGTCCACAAGGGATGTCTTTCAACGTATTTGTACTTCTATTTGGATTACTGCAAAGAGATTCTAAAGGATATGTAAGTTTCCTGCAAATTGTAAAACTGTCATCTTGGTTCTTTGGCCACCTATAATATTGTTTATTTTCTAATTTGCAAAGATCAGACACATCATTATACTTCCTACAACACAGAGCTGTCAACTTTTCATTCATTTCTGAAAGTAATTTTTCTCCACGTCCATTCAAGTATTTATTTAGACTAGAATGGTCACTCTCTGAAGTAATGGGCCTAAGTAGAATTTCATCACTGTGTGGTGAGATTCTTATAGTCTTAAGAGTAACTGTTGATTCTAAATCTTCTGAAGATGAAAACAGAGCTGACAGTTTTGGTAGAAAATATTCTGACATACCTCTTCCATTATGATTTACAGAGACAGCCTCTACTTTGTTATCTGGTTGTGACTCCTTTTCAACACTGGGACTTAGATTTACTTTACAGTTGAAAAAAAAGTTATCTTTGCCAGAGTTTGCTTTGACTATTGCTTGGGATGATCTTAAAACTATAGGTGGTGTATGCAGGGCTCCAGTAGTTCTCTGGGGAGTCACAGATAACATGCTGTGGTCTGCATGAAATTTATCGATGTCATTATCTACATGATGTTTCCTACTACTGACATCTGCCTGGGTTATAGCAATCTCACTTTCAAGAACTGCCAGAAACTTGTTCAGACTTTCAGAGAATGGTAGATCATCCCATATTTCAGGGTCACAATCCTCGGAACTGCTGGCTGTCTCTTCAAGTCTGAGTAACGAAGGTGAACAACATGCAGATCTCTTTTGAAGGCTAGTGGGAGTATCTATACCATGATGCTGGAAACATGGTGGCTCATGCTGCGACCTGTTTTTAATTTCCACTGTACTGTGGAAGGAATCTGCATTACTTGACTCAAGGGGCTCTTGCATTTTCAAAGAGTCATTAACTCCAGTTTCATGATGACTGCTGTGAACTGTACTCAGCTCCTTAGCTTGTAAGCCAAGTTCTTGACCCAACTTTTCTGCTGTACTCTTTTTATCCATATATGAAACAAGGCTCCATGAATCCTGAATAGGATCATGGCAGCTATTGAAACCAGCGGCCTCTGCAACGGAGATGGATTTTCTGTTCTGGCGAAGAGTACCAAAGGCCTTATCTTGTTCTGAAGCTGAAAAATCATCATCTGTTAGCTGTGAAACAATGGAACTGAATTCAAGTGATGGCGGCCAGAATTTTGAACAAGTATCCTTGCTGCAGGACTTGAAAAAATAAGAAGTGCTGTCAGGAGTATGTATGCTGCTGAGATCACTACTTGAGTGATCTAAAGCAAGTAAGTTACTATTAGGTGCCTGAGAGTCACAATGAAGTTTCCTGAAATTAAAAGTCTGCAAAAGTTGATAGAAGTAGTCAAAGACAGTAAAGCCTGCAACGTCTGGGTCTGGTAGAACGATCTGACAAGCGACTAGTGCTTTGGGTTTTCTTTTGTAGACAGAGCATTGCTGTAAGTAGTTATTGTCCTCTGAACCTTGTCCAGACTGGTTTTCAAAATTCTGTGAAAGTAGTAAAGAAATTTAAATAAGAAAAAAATTTTCTTCCTTTTACTTAAATATGAAACAAAGATTTAGCTAGGTGCAGTGGCTCATTCCTGTAATCCCAGCACATTGAGAGGCTGAGGCAGGCAGATCACTTGAGCCTCAGCAAACTGGGCAACATGGTGAAGCCCGTCTCTACAAAAAAACCCACAAAAATTAGCTGGGCATGGTGGCATGCACCTGCAGTCTCAGCTACTCGGGGCTGAGGTGGGAGGATCACTAGAGCCTAGGGAGATCAGGGCTACGGTGAGCCATGATCTTGCCACTGCACTCTAGCCAGGGTGACAGAGTGAGACGCTGTCTCAAAACTAAACTAAACTAAAATAAACAGATTTAAAAGGTTAAAATAGATACAACTATTACTCCCAGCCTTCAATTCCAATTTCAATTCTGTTAGTGTTATAGGCAAAGTACCATATTTAAGAGAATATAAACCTTAAAGAGCTTTAAATTGATTTGAAGAAATTCTAGTTCCAGCATTTACTAGTAGTGTTGAGACACCGGACAATTTATTTAACCTCTCTGAGTCTTATTTTTCTCATTGATAAATTAAATATAAAAATACAGGATTACTGTTTAGCAATAAAATGGAAAACTGCACAATGCTTAGAAAATAACAGTGGCTCAATAAATGGCAACTTATATTTCTCATTAGTTAAGAAAGAGAGGAGGGGAGGGGAAAAAGGGGGAGGGCAAAAGAAGAGAGGAGAGAAAAGAACTGCTTACGATTTTAACAAAGTAAAGCTCTGTAGCTGTTGATTCTACCTTCCCTTTGGATTTTTCTTACTATTCTATTATGGAGTCCTTTATTCCCTCTTTTAAAACCCTGATTCCAGTGTAGAAAAAATGTCTCTGTGTTCCCTTTAGCATAGATGAGACAGAAAACTATTACTCCTTCTGTCAGGCCTCCATGTGCAAGCCCAGACCTTGAAAGTCTAAAGTCCTGCCTGCCTTGGCAGATCACCACCCCTCTACCCTGTGTTTGCCATTATCCCTGATGGCCCACAGGGGAGATTCCCCTGACATAAGCTTCCCCTCACCCCACCCTGCCATCTTAACTACTCTTATCCCACTGGCCATTGTAACTGAATATGTTAATGTATACTCCTTGTCCCTACTCCCACCACTGAAATTTACCTTACTCTGTAACTTCCCACTGCTCACCCCAAACCTGTAAAACCAACTCCTATCCCATTGCCCTTCGCTAACACCCTTTTCGGCCTTAGCCCACCTGTACCCAGGTGAATAAACAGCCATTTTATTGGCTCACACAAAGCCTGTTTGGGCATCTCTTCATTCAAAGCGTGTGTTTTTAACACCTTCAAAGTCAATACATTCTTTTAACGTCTTCTACAGTCATTTTTATAATTAAAGAGCATCCTTCTTAATATAGTTTTAAGATACTTTGCCTTCAGTGTTCCATTATTCTCTTTTTAGAGATGACAGAATTAAAAAGCTAGAGAATTGACCCAAGTTTTACTACAGAATTTTGAATAAAATCTGGAGGGCAAAATAAATACTAAATACCAAAAATCAAATAGCTAACATTTCTAAATATATAATAAATTTATATATTTTAAGCTCTGAAAGCATTTGAAGTAGGCTTCCCTGACTTTTGAAAGAGGAAGTTGCTACCCATGGTGTTTTAACAGACCACCTATAGGCTATTTTTACATAGTTTAAAGTGTTTCTACAGGCCTTCACATTTACATAACTCCTAACAACTATTTATAAAATTCACATAATTCATTACAATGGAAATATTAACAAATTATTAAAAGGAAAGCCAGTCTCAATTACCGTCACTCCAAAAATAAAGCTTTGTCCAACAAAGCAAGTTTCAACTGCTTTAGTTAATAGATCCTGAGTTGTAGCATTGTCCAGTGTTTCTGGAATTGTATTAGGATCCTGAATGTACCTTGATTGAAAAAAAAAATGTGAATAAACTTTGAAATTTAATCATGCTATAAAGTCAGAGACACAATTAGTTTGAAAATGCAGCATGAACCTTTTATAGAGAAAAAAAAGTCACTTTAAGAGCTATGTAGTTTGTTCTCTCTAGTTTCTCATAGCACAGAAAACTCAACAAAATCAATTAATCAAGTGTGAGTAAAGTAGATATCTGCCTAACCATCAGGTCTGGCAATGATTATAGGGAAAAATAAAAGCAGCAGAGGGAATAGTGATGGGCTCTCTAGCCCTTTACTTCAAAGCAGGAAAAAGTCTTCCCTTTTCTCTGATAATCCTGGTTGTAGTCCTTTTATTGTCACAATCACAAAAAAGTGGACAGAGATTTCTTGCAAGTGATTAGGGGAGCAGGGCAGAAGACTGAGAGGGAAGAAAAGCTTTAATTGCTTATTCTTATATTCTCAGGACAATGTCTTAAAGGTCAAACTATGCAAATGAAGTTATAATACAGATAAAAAATAAGAAGATTTCAATTTCTGATATGCAAATATTCCCTCAAATAGCTTCTCCTGCCTCAGGGGAACCTAACCATTTGAATGCCAACTTCAATTTGGATAATTCTTCAATTTGAAATGATGTTACTTTCTTACCCTCTATTTCTCTAACTTGGATTAGAGATTTATAATTTAATATTCAAATTACAGATTAGTTACCCTGAATAAAAGGAGACTGTTTTAACATAATCACAGTATGTATTCAGGAAACAAACAACTTTCTTACTTGCTAGTCTTTTAAAGGGAACTGGTCGTCTGAGGTTGAATGATCATCTTTTCACAAAAATGCATATTGCCTTATAAATTTGTATCTTCAAATTCTAAGGGCAGCTAGGAAAAAGAATGTTTTAAGTATTCTTACCTGTGCAAACCAGTGGCAGTAAGACCAAAAAATGTATCTAAGCAACTTCCAAATACAGTAATAACATACAATTTGTTTGATTCTGCAACTTTTAAAGAAAGTTTGTATCTGTAATTGGCATTTCCAGATTCACCAGTGGAGCCACATTTTGGGCAATTAGACCTAAAAAAGTGGGGAAAAAAGTGTGGAGATAATCATTAAGTGTTTTTTTCATATGATGAAAAATCCAGAACAGTAAAAATTTAAAATAACATTTTCTGTACAAATGCTCCCATAGAACTCACATTCTTCTTAAACTCTTTCAGATCAATTTCTTTTAAATTTCTCTATTCAGAATAGTTAGCTTTACTGATTTAAATTAAATAGCTCTAAGTTGACAGATATACATACTAAATTGATAGAAAATGAAAAGAAAATGTGCATGAAGGAGAGGATGAAAAGTAAATTTCAAAATATTTAATACATATTTATACGCAAAGCACTTAATTGCATTTTCTCACAATAATGAAAATTAATTTATTGGAATATGTTGATAACTTATCAGATTATAAAATTAGATATGAAAGCCATGCAATTTAACTTGTTTTTAAGATAATCTGTAATGATGGCCAAGGGCTTTCCAGTGAAAAAGTATACATCTACATGACAGTGTAACTCTATTGCCATGTGCTCATTGTCTGACAGTTACTAAATTCTTGATTTCTTCATCTATAAAGTCCAGAGCTGAAGGAGGATTAAAATAGACAAAATAAAGGGTCTAGTGCAAATATTGCGAAATTAGTGTTAGTCTGCTTCTCCCTCATAACTATATGAAGTATTGTGATGATTATTGTCACTTATACTGTTTCCTTCTTTTCTAGTTTGCAATGTATTGTAACTCTGATTTCCATCTATCATGTTCTTAATCCCCCCAAGTTATGTTAAGTTTAATAGACAGAATAGTATCAAAATTTTTTTGAAATAGAACAAGCACCTAAAAACATCTTGTGGTAATGGCTAATACTAGAACTTTGTTTTTTCTTCAGGTTGCTAAAGATCTTAAAAAAGAGTGGCAAAATGCAAACAGAAAGCAATGTGAAAAATGCTTGGATAAATCTGATTGTTGCCAGATAGCCACTAGGGGGAGTCCAAAATCTGTAGCTGTCAAAGTGACACCTTTATTACATCTGTTATAATTTTTCTGACATACTGAGGATGGATCTGTACCAATCCATTCATAGAATCCTACACAAATCTGCTGGAGTTTGTGCTGTAGGTTAGCCATAGAATGAATTAAGGGTAACTGACTCACTAGGGGATAAAACCCCTTTAGTACCAAATTTTAGTGAAATGAACTGTTTAAAATATATATTGGAAGTTCTTTAAAGGCTATGCAATAACAATGCATACAGGTTTAATGTAAAATTCCTAGCAAAACTTAGACTAATTAAAATGCATTAGCATTAAATTTAAAAATGTTTTCAACATACATTATTTCATTTTTATAGGTAAAATTTACACATGGGGAAATTTGAATTTTTATCTGAGAAGACAAAGTTGGTAAATTTATGACCCAAACCCAAAGCTTTGAACTCCTATCATGAAGTTCTGATATTATGACATGATAACTATAAGACCAAATGGTTAAAATAAAGAACTGCTTGCAAAGACAGTATCAATAATAGCCTCAAAAAATTATGTCTATTAGTGTTAATACATTTACATATTAAACTATATACACTTTTACAAAGTACATTTATATAATGAAGACATTTATTTATACAGCTTCCTCTAACCCTTTTAGGAATGATGGTGGACTGAAATAATGTTAGTAATGTGTAATACAGATTAAAGCTTCTCAAACATTAATGTGTATACAAATCACCTGGAGATCTTGGTAAAATGAAGATTCTGATTCAGGAAAGCTGGGATGAGGCCCAAGGTCCTGCATTTTTAATACACTCCCAGGTGATGCTCATGCAGATGTTCCTTAGGCCATACTTTGAGGAACAAGGGTATAGACAACACATTCACATCACCATCCCCTGATTTAACTTCTGGAGGCACCCCTATTTCTAAAATGTCATTTGTTACAGAATAACAGTTTTCAAACTTTTTGGTCTTGCACTCCTTTATACTCTTAAAAAAATTATTGAGAATACCAAAGAGCTTTTGTTTATGTGAATAATATCTATATATTTTTCAATTTAAAAATATTTACTTGGGCCGGGTGTGGTGGCTCACACCTGTAATCCCAGCACTTAGGAAGGGTGTGGCAGGCAGATTGCTCAAGCTCAGAAGTTCGAGACCAGCCTGGGAAACATGGCAAAACTGCGTCTCTACAAAAAATACAAAAATTAACCAGCACAGTGGCACGTGCCTATGGTCCTAGTTACTTGGGAGACTGAGGTGGGTGGAGTGCTTGAGCCCAGGAGGCAGAGGTTGTGGTGAGCTACGATAGTGCCACTGAACTCCAGTCTGGGTGACAGAGGTGGACCCTGTCTCAAAAAAAAAAAAAGTACTTGCCAAAATATTGTATATATTCAAGGTATACAACATGATCACTTGAAATACATACACACTGTGTAATGATTACCATGGTCAAATTATTTAACACGTCATCCGTTACCACTCATGCTGTACTTAAGATCCACAGAATTTACTTGTTCATCTTATATTTGTCTATATATATATTTTTGGTTTGTTTTGAGACAGGGTCTCACCTCACTCTGCTGCCCAGGCTGGAGTGCAGTGATGTTATCATAACTTACTGTAACCTCAAACTCGTGGGCTCAAGAGATCCTCATCCCTCAGCCTTCTGAGTAGCTGGGACCACAGACATGTGCCACCATGTTGGCTAATTAAAAATTTTTTTTTGTATAAATGGGGGTCTCATTATGTTGCCCAGACTAGTCTTGAACTCCAAGGCTTAAGTGATTCTCTTGTCTCAGCCTCCCAAAGTGTTGAGATTACAGGCGTGAGTCACCACACCTGGTCTCTATCTCTTTTTCTCATGAAATGAGAAATTAAATGAAAGTAAATTAAAACTGAGAAATCTAAAAAAATTTATTAATTAAAAAAACAGACCCATTACACGGTTAACATAAAAACATATTTTTATGAAAAAGTTGTTTTTCAAATTTTAAAAATTAGTAAGAAGAGACCAGCATTGTTTTACATTTTGCAAATCTCTTTAGCATCTGATTTCATAAAAAGACAGCTGGATTCTCGTATCTGCTTCTCTGCTCAATCTGTTGTGATATTATATGTCATATAGCCTCTGGGAAACTCCATTATGCACTCATGAGAGGCTCAGAGCGAAAAGGCAAATAATGCCTTAGAATTATGAAAATAGATTTGCGCTCAAGGAGCCTCTGAAAGTACCTATCTGAAATAATAGCTGTAATTTGCTATCTTTTTTGTTTGATCCCAGTTAAAACACCAAGTTTCATTTGTTTATTTTAAAATTTTTATTTATTTGTTTTTTTGAGACAGGGTCTTGCTTTGTTGCCCAGGCTGGAGTACAATGGTATGATCTCAGCTCACTGCAGCCTTGACCTCTTGGGCCCATGCGATCCTCCCACCTCAGCCTCCTGAGCAGCTGGGAGTACAGGCATATGCCACGCTGCCTGGCTAATTTTGTTTATTTTTGGTAGAGGATAGGTCTCACTATGTTTCTCAGGCTGGTCTCAAACTTTTGACTCAAGCAATCCTCCTATCTTGGCCTCCCAAAGTGCTGGGATTATAGGTGTGAGCTACTGAGCCCAGCCTCATTTGTTTATTTTTCTAGAGTACTTATATATATCCCAGATGCGGAAGAATTAGTGAGATAAGTAATCCTTAATGTTTTCTTGGTCTTGAAAACCTTAAAAAATCTGATGAAAGAAATGGAGTCACTTTCTTTCCCCAAAAAACATATATGAACACAATATTCTACATATTTTGGGGACCGGAGGATTCATACACACTTATAATGTATCCACAGATTCCAGTTTAAGAATATCCTGACTATATGATTATATAACATCCCTTTCCAAGTTTATAGACCCAGATTAAATATACACAAAGTAATCAGACATATTTTTAAAAAACATATCTCTTAACGCTTCCATATATCATTTTTCTCACAAAAGAAGAAAACTATGATCTATTTGTGTGAAATTAAATTTGACTTGCTTAAGTAAATGATACAAGCTTTTTGGGTAGTTGGGAATTGGGGAGTGGATGGGGAGTCTCTGATTGATGAGTCCTATTTTAACTAGGAAAAGAAAGTTATTAGAGACAGATTTCTAGGCTCAAAGGGATTATGGGTCCCATTAGTCACCTAGAAGGGCAATTTCTATCTGGGCTGGATGGATAGCTTGTCTGTATAACTAAATCCTTTCTCTTGTTTATAATTTTTGGGAGTGTACAGATATACACTATTGTGTGTGTATGTATAGTTATTGCTTCATATGAAGCATCAAACTAACTCTGCACACATATATTTTTATAGATGTATATCTATGTCTGTATGTTTATATAATGAAATCCCCTTTCAAATGAAATTTAACCTGGAACACTAATATAAGGATGAGAACAGAGATCTTGTTGAAACTAATGTGGGGGCCCTGGAGTCCTACCTACTACTCAGTACTATGCATTATTATTACTCTAATCCCATCTCCCTCCAGAAGCACTTCCATGGAGCCCCAGGGCTCTGGAGAATACCTATGGATTGAAAACAACCACTGATCTTATCTTGGAGGTTAAGAAAAGAAAAAAGTTGCCGGGCGGGGTGGCTCAAGCCTGTAATCCCAGCACTTTGGGAGGCCGAGGTGGGTGGATCACGAGGTCAAGAGATCGAGACCATCCTGGTCAACACGGTGAAACCCCGTCTCTACTAAACATACAAAAAAAAAAATTAGCTGGGCATGGTGGCGTGTGCCTATAATCCCAGCTACTCAGGAGGCTGAGGCAGGAGAATTGCCTGAACCCAGGAGGCGGAGGTTGCGGTGAGCCGAGATCGCGCCATTGTACTCCAGCCTGGGTAACAAGAGCGAAACTCCGTCCCAAAAAAAAACAAAAACAAAAACAAAAACAAAAAACAAAACAAAACAAAAAAAAAAAAAAAAAAAAAAAAAAAAGAAAAGAAAAAAGTTAATTCCATAAAGCACAAAATACTTATTATAATTATAGTCACTAAGGATTTCAGGTTCAAAGAAAATATTTAGGGAGTGGCCTCTTCTTCAGTATCTCTAAGATCTTTTGCAAAGGTAAGAGCATGGAACTACTCTGTCATAAACTTGCTGTGCTATAGCAACGGGGAATTGAACATGAGGAATTTCTGTTTCCTATGTTGACTTACAGCTGATTCCAAGTATGAAAAAGGGAAAGCAAAAACAACACAAGAAAAGATAAGCACCAGGATTTAGATCATCATGGCAGATGGGAGGCAGAACTAGATTGCAGCCCCGACTCAAACCGACAGAGCAGCATGCGGAGGCTCATATCATGAATATTAGCTCCAGAACAACTGCAAGAACAAGCCAGGAATCCCAAGAAGACACACAGACCCTCTGAAGGGAGTGGACTGCTCCTGTAGGACCTAGGAGACACCCCAAATACCATGCTGATACCCATGGCTGAGAGACCCATAGACGGTTCACATCACAGGATCCTGTGCAGACAACCCCCCAGTACTAGCCCTGAGCCAGCTAGACTTGCTGGATGGCTAAACCCAGAAAAGAGATAACAATTACTGCAGCTCGGCTCACAGGAAGCCACATCCATAGGAAAAGGGGGAGAGTATTACATCAAGGAAATGTCTCGTGGGACAAAAAAATCTGAACAACAGCCTTCAGCCCCAGACCTTCCCTCTGACAGAGCCTACCCAAATGAGAAGGAACCAGAAAATCAACTCTGGTAATAAGACAAAACAAGGCTCTTTAACACCTACAAAAAAAATCACACTAGCTCATCGCAGTGGATCCAAACCAGTAAGAAACCCCTGATTTTACCTGAAAAAGAATTCAGAAGGCTAGTTATTAAACTAAGTAGAGAGTTACCAAAGAAAGGCAAAGCCCAATGCAAGGAAATCCAAAAAATGATACAAGAAGCGAAGGGAGAAATATTCAAGGAAATAGATAGCATCAAGAAAAACAACACTTCAGGAAACACTGCACACACTTATAGAAATGCAAAATGCTCTGGATAGTCTCAGCAATATAAATGAACAAGTAGAACAAAGAAATTCAGACCTTGAAGACAAGATCTTGGAATTAACCCAATCCAACAAACACAAAAAAGAAAGAATAAGAAAATATGAACAAAGCCTCCAAGAAGTCTGGGATTATGTTAAATGGCCAAACCTAAGAATAATCAATGTTTCTGAGGAAGAAGATAAATCTAACAGTTTGTAAAACATATTTGGGGGAATAACTGAGGAAAACTTCCCTGGCCTTGCTAGAGGCCTAGACATCCAAATACAGGAACACAAAAAACATTCAGGAAATTCATCACAAAAAGATCATCGCATAAGGCACATTGTCATCAGGTTATCTAAAGTTAAGATAAAGGAAAGAATCTTAGGAGTTGTGAGACAAAAGCTCCAGGTAATTTATAAAGGAAAACCTATCAGATTAACAGCAAGATTTCTCAGCAGAAACCCTACAAGCTAGAAGAGATTAGGGCCCTATCTTCAGCCTCCTCAAAAAAACAATTATCAGCCAAGAAATTTGTATCCAGTGAAACTAAGCATCATATAAGAGGAAATATAGTTTTTTTCAGACAGACAAATGCTGAGAGAATTTGCCACTACCAAGCCACCGCTATAATAACTGCTAGGCCAGGTACAGTGGCTCACGCATGTAATCCTAGCACTTTGGGAGGCTGAGGCAGGTGGATCACCTAAGGTCAGGAGTTCGAGATCAGCTTGGCCAACATGGTGAAACCCCATCTCTACTAAAAATACAAAAATTAGCTGGATGTGGTGGCAGGCACCTGTAATCCCAGCTACTCAGGAGGCTAAGGCAGGAGAATCCCTTGATCCCGGGGTGGAGGTTGCAGTGAGCCGATATTGCACCACTTCACCCCAGCCTGGGTGAAAGAGAGAAACTCCATAAAAACACAAACAAACAAAAAGTAAAAGGAGTTCTAAATCTTGAAACAAATCCTGAAAACACATCAAAAACAGAATCTCTTTAAGGCATAAATCACACAGGACCTATAAAACAAAAATACAATTTAAAAAGCAAAAACAAAACAAACAAAAAAATCCAAGGTATACAGGGAACAAATAGCACCATGAATGCAATGGTACCTCAAATCTCAATACTAACATTGAATGTAAATGGTATAGATGCTCCACTTAAAAGATACAGAACAAGAGAATGGATAAGAACTCACCAACCAACTATCTGGTGTCTTTCAGGAGACTCACCTAACACATAAGGACTCACATAATCATAAAGTAAAGTAAAGGAGTGGGAAAAGGCGTTTTACGCAAATGGACACCAAAAGCAAGCAGGGGTAGCTATTCTTATATCAGACAAAACAAACTTTAAAGCAACAGCAGTTAAAAGAGACAAAGGACATTATATAATGATAAAAGGCCTTGTCCGACAGGAAAATATCACAATCCTAAACATATATGCACCTAACACTGGGGCTCCCAAATTTATAAAACAATTACTAATAGACCTAACAAATGAGATAGACAGCAACACAATAGTGGGGGACTTCAATACTACACTGACAGCACTAGACAGGTCATCACAACAGAAAGTCAACAAAGAAAAAATGGATTTAAACTATGCCTTGGAACAAATGAACTTAACATATATACCAGAAATTTCATCTAACAACTGCAGATACACATTCTAATCAACAGTGTATGGAACTTTCTCCAAGATAGACCATATGGAAGGCCATAAAATGAGCCTCAATAAATTTATGAAAACTGAAATTATATCGAGCGTTTTCTCAGACCACAGTGAAATAAAACTGGAAGTCAACTCCAAAAGGAGACTTCAAAAACATGAAAATACATGGAAATTAAATAATGTGCTCCTGAATGATCATTGGGTCAAAAATGAAATAAGATGGAAATTTAAAAATTCTTCGAACTGAACGACAATAATGACACAACCTATCAGAACCTCTGGGATACAGCAAGGGTAGTGCTAAGAGGAATATTCACAGCCCTAAATACCTACATCAAAAAGACTGAAAGAGCACAAACTGACATTCTAAGGTCACACCTCAAGGAACTAGTGGAACAAGAACAAACCAAACCAAACCCAGCAGAAGAAAGGAAATAACCAAAATAACCAAAGCGGCATTAAATGGAATTGAAACCAACAAACAACAAAAAAATGCAAAAGATAAATGAAAACAAAAACCTGGCTCTTTGAAAAGATAAAATTGATACACCATTAGCAAGATTAATCAAGAAAAGAAGAGAGAAAATCCAATAACCTCATAAAGAAACAAAATGGAAGATATTACAACTGACACCATTGAGATACAAAAGATCATTCAAGGCCACTATGAACACTTTTACACAAACTAGTAAACCTAGAAGAGATGGATAAATTCCTGGAAAAATACAACCCTCCTAGCTTAAATCAGGAAGAACTGGATACCTTGAACAGATCAATAACAAGCAGCAAGATTGAAATGGCAATTAAAAAATTACCACCAATAACAAAAAAGTCCAGGACCAGATGGATTTACAGCAGAATTCCACCAGACATTCAAAGAAGAATTGGTACCAATCCTTTAGACACTATTACACAAGACAGACAAAGAGAGAACCCTCCCTAATTCATTCCATGAAACCAGCATCACTCTAATACCAAAATCAGGAAATGACATAACCAAAAAAGAAAACTACAGCCTGATATCCCTAATAAACATAGATGCTAAAATCCTTAACAAAATACTACCTAACTTAATCCAACAACATATCAAAAAGATAATCTACTATGATTAAGTGGGTTTCATACCAGGGATGCAAGGACAGTTTAACATACACAAGTCAATAAACGTGATATACCACATAAACAGAATTTTAAAAACAAAAATCACATAATCATTTCAGTAGATGCAGAAAAAGCATTTGACCAAAATCCAGTATCCCTTTATGATTAAAACTTTCAGCAAAATTGGCATACAAGGGACAAACCTCAATGTAATAACAGCCATCTATGACAAGCCCACAGCCAATATAACACTGAGTGGGGAAAAGTTGAAAGCATTCCCTCTAAGAACTGGAACAAGATAAGGATGCCCACTCACCACTCCTCTTCAACATAGTACTGGAAGTCCTAGCCAATGCCATCAGACAAGGGAAAGAAAGAAAGGGCATCTAAATTGATAAAGAGGAAGTCAAACTGTCACCGTTAGCTTATGATATGATTGTTTACCTCGAAAACCCTAAACACATTCCCTCAGTAATATATGCAGAAAACAGGTTATATTCCCATAGACTATGTTTCCACAGGCAAGGACTATGTGCCATGGGTTTTATATTCTGAAAGCGTCCAGTCACAAGTCCTTTCCCAGAGCATTTTAAGCTCTAAGAAAGAGAGGGGAAGGTGTCATTCTGAATACACATTCCACTGCTAATTTGGAAGTAATATGGTGATTATGAAGGTAAGCAGAATTCAGATTGTTTAGGTTTGAATATGTTTCTGCCTCTAACTAGTTGGCTGTGTGATGATTTGTGGTAAGCTTCAGCTGTCTCCTTTAAAGGTTGGAATTAACAATAGCATTCACTTCATAGGACTGTTGTATTAAAAGATATAATGTCCAAAAAGCTCCTAGCACAGTGCCTACTGTACAGTAAACACTCACTAATGTTGTCTATTGATAATACCAGTCTAAATAAGTAACAATGGCATTATTGTTCAACCTAAATTTTTGTTGCAGATTTTCTTTAAAATAAATGACTGAAGAGTTTAAAAAAGACTTTATATCTCTATATTATTGATAATGTATCAGACAGTGTTCTAGGCATGTTATGTATATTAATCCATTTAATCCTTACAAGAACCCTATGAGGCAGATATCACTTTCTGAGCCATTTTGAGGCTCAGATAATTAAAATGGCTTGCCTGAGGCCACACAGCTATAACAGGCAGGGTTGTGATTTGAATCAGGCAATCTGTTCCAGAGAATGATGCTTTTAATCATGATAATATCCTGTAATAAGGTAAAGTATACTTATAATAGACTATAATAATAATAATAGCTACCATTTTGGAAATCCTAATATATGTTATGTATTAGAACATTTTGGTGCATTATCTCTAACTTTACAATTATCCCATATTGTGGGTACCATTATCCCATTTTACAAATAAGTAATTAGACTCACAGAAGTTAAATATCTTGCACTAAGTCACATAGTTAATGAGTGCCTGAGCCTACATGCAACTCTGTTGTGTTCTCTAAAGCTTGAAATTGTTCCATTACAGTAAGTCCTCACTTAATGTCAGTGATAGGTTCTTGGATACTGTGACTTAAAGCAAAACTACTTATAGCAAGTTCTCAAATAATGTCATTATAACGTTGATGATAAAAAAATTGGTTTAATTATACATCATTCTGCTTAAAGTTGGGGTGTCTAAGAATCCGACAACATTAAGTAAGGACAGTATACCACACTGCTTCTAAGTATAGATCCTGATGAAAGGCAAGTAGCCCATTGGTTTTAGTTGTTTCAAATGACAGGCAGGAAAGTGAAAATGGGTGAGCCTAAGACAATCTAAACACTATAATGCCATCACTTATTCATTCATTTAACGAACATTTGTTGAATATTTTCTATGAACCAAGCCCTAGGAGGGATGCCAAGGATTTAATGATGAATAACACAAACAGGGTCTTTCTCTTAGAGCTTATAAGTGAGTACTTGAGAGAGTGACTTAATGAACGAACAATGTAATAACTACTTCAAGGATTACTTAGAGTCTAGATGTCAGTTAGAACTGCCAATGCCTTTCTGCCTCCCCATTCAATGCTAACTAGACAAAAAACTAGTTAGGAATATTGCTGGCACACTACTCTTTCCTAAATACTTCTAGCTACTTACTAAGTATTCTTATCTTCTCTTCCATGCAGAGAGACAGTGCTATGGAGAAACTTCAAATCTAACCTCTCACTTCTACTCTATAAAGATCAGAGGAAGATTTTAGGCTCTCAGATATAGCTGGCTTTGCATCTGAGCATGATAATAAAGAATTATATGTCAAACGCCTTTCTAGTGCTAAAGGATAGATATTACTATAACATCGTCCCTGGTCTCAAGGAGTTTATTTATTTATACTAAAAACTATTCTGTGGATCATGTAAAAATAAACAAACAATAAAAGCCTCCTATATTATTCCCAGGGATATCCCAGAAATGGACTATGTTTTGTACCGATATTGGGACTTACTCTCTGATAAGTTATTTTTCTTCCTTGAGCCAGGTATTTATCAAAGGAGTTGACAGTAACTTAAAACTTTTCTCTAATAATAGATGATTAGCAGTGAAATCTGTTCTGGGATTTACAGAGGAACCAACCCATAAGAGAATCTAATGTCCTGGTTTGGTAAATTTGGCCACTGTCCTTGAGCCACAGGAAATCTACAGTGTGCACTTATATTTCCTCTCTCACTTACAGCCTTTATTTTTACCTTTTGGAGACTACGATTAACCTCGATAAGCACTTCTGACATGATGGATATATAAAACTTGAATTCTGGAGAGCAAGTACTGAGGCAAGAAGAAATTTTCTTCTTCTATTCATATGTTCACACTGTGGCCTGCAAAACAAAATAGTCATTGAGATGACTGGCAAATCATTCATTGCAGTGCATATTCATTTCTTAGGAAAACCACTTAACCTCCATGGCTAAGCTAACAGATGTCATTTGTTTCTCTTTCAAAGTAAAGGTGGTACTAATGTATCAGATAATTAATTTTTTTTCTGCTTAAAATATTAATAGGAAGAAAATCAGATTTAAAACAGAATGGCTTAAGCAAATTCTTATATCCTGTTTCTTAATAAATGCGCCATCCCAGAAATTCAGGAAAGATGTCATTTAACTTGTTTCACACCTTTACAAAAAGATAAAAAACTTGTGCCTACCATCAATATGAAGGAAATTACAGGCTGAACATCTTCAATCTGAAAGTTCAAAACTCAGAATCTGAAATTTTTTGAGTGCTGCCATGATGGCACAAATCAAAATTCCACACATAAGTACTTAACACAAACTTTGTTTCATGCACTAAATTATTAAAAGTATTGTGGCCAGTTGCGGCGGCTCATGCCTGTAATCTCAGCACTATGGGAGGCTGAGGCAGGCGGATCACCTGAGGTCAAGAGTTCGAGACAGGCCTGGCCAACATGGTGAAACCCCCATGTCTACTAAAAATACAAAAATTAGCCGGGCATGGTGGTGGGCGCCTGTAATACCAGATACTTGGGAGGCTGAGGCAGGAGAATTGCTTGAAACTGGGAGGCAGAGGTTGCAGTGAGCCAAGATTGCACCACAGCACTCCAGCCTCAGCAACAAGAACAAACTCTGTCTCAAAAAAAAAAAAAAAAAAGAGTATTGTCTAAAATTATCTTCGGGTTATGTATATAAGATGTACATGAAACAGACAAAATTTATGTTTAGATTTGGGTCCCATTCCTAAGATATCTCATTAATTATATGCAAATATTCCAAAATCCAAAATTCACAACACCTCTGGACCCAGAAATTTCAGATAAGGTATATTCCATTGGTACATGAACTTACATGAAACCTTTAAAGAACTAAATTGGTAGAAACGGTTATTGCTTTATTAGATTTCAATGTGCTCATTTTATACATCTTGAGAGAAAACAGAAAAAGCAAAATGTTACATGTCAAAGGATAACTCAAAGTGTTTTAATATTCTTGTATAAAACACATCAAGAAGGCCAGGTGTGGTGGCTCATGCCTGTAATCTCAGCATTCTGGGAGACTGAGGTGGGAGGATCACTTCAGCCCAGGAGTTCGAGACTAGCCTGGGAAACACAGAGAGACACTGTCTCTACAAAAAATATAAGAGAATTAGCTGAGTGTGGTGGCACGTACCTGTAGTACCAGCTACTGTGGAGGCTAAGGCAGGAAGATCACTTGATCCCAGGGGGATCTAGGCCACAGTGAGCTATGATTCGTCATGGCACTCTAGCCTGGGTAACAGAGCAAGACTCTATCTCTAAAAAACAAACAGACAAACAACAACAACAAAAAAACAGAGAAGTAAAAAAATAAAATACAGACATATCTCCTTTTATTATACTTCACTTTATTATGCTTCACAAATATTGCATTTTTTACAAATGGAAGGTTTACGGCAATCCTGTGTCAAGCAAGCCCATTTTTCCAACAGCATGTGTTCACTTTCCATCTGTCACATTTTGGTAATTCTCACAATATTTCAAAAGTTTTCGTTTTTATTATATCTGATGGTGACTTGTGATCAGTGATCTTTGATGTTACTCTTGTAATTGTTTTGGGGTGCCACAGACTGCACCTGTATAAAACGAATTTAATCTATAAATATATGTTCTGACTGACCCACCATCTCTCTCCCTCTTGTTGGGTCTCCCTATTCTGAGATGGAACAAAATTGAAATTAGGCCAGTTATTAACCCTCCGATGACTAAGTGTTCAGGTAAAAGGAAGAGTCATGTGTCTTTGGTTTTAAAACAAAAGACAGAAATAAAAATTAAGGTTAGTGAGGAAAGCATGTTGAAAGCTGAGATAGGCCAAAAGTTAGGTTTCTTGTGCCAAACAGCAAAGTTGTGAATGCAAAGAAAATGTTATTGAAGGAAATTAAAAGTGCTACTCCAGTGAACACATAAATAAGAATGTAAAACAGCCTTATTGTTGATATGGGGAAAGTTTTAGTGGTCTGGCTAGAAGATCAAACCAGCCACAACATTCCCTTAAATCAAAACCTAATCCAGAGTAAGACCCTAACGCTCTTCAATTCTATGAGGGCTGAGAGAGGTGAGGAAGCTGCAGAAAAAATGCTTGAAGATAGCAGAGGTTGGCTCTTGAAGTTCAGGAAAAGAAGCCGTCTCCAAAACATAATCCATGACTTGCTGCAAGGTAAAGCAGCAAGTACTGATGCAGAATCTGCAGCAAGTTATCCAAAGATCTAGTTAAGATAACTGATGAAGGTGGCTACACTAAACAATAGATTTTAAATGTAGACAAAATTGCCTTATACGGGAGGAAGATGACATCTAGGACTTTCATAGCTAGAGAAGTCAGTGTTTGGTTTCAAGGCTTCAAAGAACAGACTAACTTTCTTCTTAGGGGCGAATGCAGCTGGTGACTTGACATTGAAGCCAGTGCTCATTGGCCATTCCAATAATCCCCTGGCCCTTAAGGATTACACTAATTCTACTCTGCCTGTGCTCTAGAAATGGAAGAATAAAGCCTAGATGACAGCACATCTGTTTAGAGCATGATTTACTGAATATTTTAAGCCCACAGTTGAGACCTATTGCTCAGAAAAAAAGGTTTATTTCAAAATATTACTGCTCATTGACAACACACCTGGTTACCCAAGAGTGCCGATGGAGATAACACAAGGAGACTGATGTTTTTATGCCTGTTAACAGATCCGTTCTATACACATGGATCAAGGAGTCATTTTGACTTTCAAGTCTTATTATTTAAGAAACACATTTCTTAAAGCCATAGCTACCATTTATGTTGCTTCTGATGGATCTGGGCAAAGTAAGTTGAAAATCTTCTGGAAAGGTTTCACCTTTCTAGATGCTAATAAGAACATTCATGATTGATGGGAGGAAGTCAAAATATCAACACTAATTGGAGTTTGGAAGAAGTTGATTCCAGTCCTCATGGATGACTTTGAGGGGTTCAAGCCTTTAGTGGAGGAAGTGACTGCAGATTTAGTGGAAATAGCAAGAGACCTAGAATTAGAAGTGGAGCCTGAAGATGTGACTCAATTGCTGCAATCTCATGATAAGGCATGAACTTATGAGGAGTTGCTTTTTATGGATAAATAAAGAGAGTAGTTTCTTGATATGGAATCCACTCCTGGTGAGGATGCTGTGAACATTGCTGAAATGACAACAAAGGATTTAGAATATTCCATAAGCTTAGCTGACAAGCAGTGGCAGGGTCTGAGAAGATTGACTCCAATTCTGAAAGACATTTCACTGTGGGTAAAATGCTATCAAACAGCATTAAATGGCATAGAAAATCTTTTCTGAAAGGAAGAGTCAATCAATGCAGCAAACTTCATTGTTGTCTTATTTTAAGAAATTGCCTCAGTTACCCCAACCTTCAGCAACGACCACTCCGAGCAGTCAGCAACCATCAATGCTGAGGCAAGACCCTCCACTACATAAAACTGACACATCGAAGGCTCAGATAACCATTAACATTTTTAAATAATAAAGTATTTTTAATTAAAATATGTATTTTTTAAGACATAATGCTATTGCATACTTAGTAGACTGTAGTGTAAATATAACTTTTATTAATATATGCACTGGGAAACCAAAAAATTTGTGACTTGCTTTACTGCAATATATTGCAGTAGTCAGAAACCCAACCTACAATATCTCCGAGGTATGCCTGTGGCAATGTTCCCTCTTTATATTTTCTTTGTAAAAATTCAGCTTGAACAACATGGTGAGACCTCATTTCTCTAAAAAAAAAAAAAAAACCAAAAAACAATTAGCCGGGCATGATGGTATGAGCTTGTGGTACCAGCTACTTGGGAGGCTGAGGTGGGAGGATCGCTTGAACCCAGGAGGTGAAGACTGCAGTGAGCCGTGTTTATGCCACTGCACTCCAGCCTGGGTGACAGAGTGAGACTATTTCTCAAAAAACAAAAAACCCAAAATTAAAAGATTGGTCTGTGGCTGGGTGTGGTAGGTAGCTCACGTCTATAATCCCAGCACTTCGGGAGGCCCAGATCACCTGAGGTCAGGAGTTTGAGACCAACCTTGCCAAAATGGTGAAACCCTGTCTCTCCCAAAAATATAAAAAACTAGCTGGGTGTGATGGCATGGGCCTGTAATCCCAGCTACTCGGGAGGCTGAGGCAGGACAATCACTTGAACCCCAGAGGCGGAGGTTGCAGTGAGCTGAGATCATGCCACACTTGCACTCCAGCCTGGGCGACACAGTAAGACTCTGTCTCAAAAAAATAAGGTTGGTTTGTTTACTAATTTTTTTAATGGATTAGGTTATTTATAGCATAAAATACTTGCTTTAAAACAAAGGGCTTTGTAACTGTTTGAGATAAAGCTATATTAAGAAACTTTCATTTGTAAACACACGGCAAAAGCTTTCAATTTCTGAAAATGAGTGATGCTGTTTTTGATACTGGCATGAGCAAATTCTGACAGACTGGAAGTCACTGGTTTTAAAATAATAGAATCTTTTCGGTATAGTACTCCATAAAGATGATCAGAAATGTAGAAACGTGGTGACTATGGACGGGAGATGTTAAAGTGATACTAATCCTGATAGTCAATCAAAACAACATTTCTATAAAAATAAAATCTTTGCACCTAAGGTAATAAGATGAAAATTTGCAAAGATGAAAGATAAATAATTCACATAAATCACTGATCTGTGCTATTAAAAGGAGCACAGAAAAGAAAAAGCTAATCCTAATTTTTTGCTATCCCTGTTGGGACTCTTATGTATACATTAAGGTTCTGCCACAAGCAGATCACATATTCCTAGATTTGGTTGTCACCTTAGGCTACATGGCAATCTCTAAGGACACAGTAGGGTAGGTAATATAGATACAAAGGAAAGGCAGAAAGAAGGATAAAAGAAAACTGCCATTATGAGTGCTAAAACCTCAAATTCCTTGCCATCGCAACTGTCAAAAGACAAAATTACAACAATTTTGTGAAACATCTTAATTGGCTTTATTTATGATTCTGTCAGTGGAGTTTGAACAAAAGCAACTCCATCTTGTCTAGAGGCTGGGTAAAATGAAGCTGAGACTTACTGGGCTGCATTCCCAGATGGTTAAGGCATTTGAAGTCACCAGATGAGACATGAAGTTGGCATAAGATACAGGTCATAAAGACCTTGTTGATAAAACAGATTGCAGTAAAGAAGCTGGCTAAAACCCACCAAAACCAAGATGGTGATGAGAGTGACCTCTGGTTGTCCTCAATGCTACACTCCCACCAGTGCCATGACAGTTTACAAATGCCAGCTGTCAGGTAAGGAAGTTACCCTATATAGTCTAAAAAGGGGAGGCATGCATAATCCAACCCTTGTTTAGCACATCATCAAGAAATAACCATAAAAATGGGTAACCAGCAGCCCTTGAGGCTGCTCTATATCTTTTATCCCTTTACTTTCCTAATAAACTTGCTCTTACTTTATGGACTTGCCCTGAATTCTTTCTTGTGCGAGATCCAAGAACCCTTTCGGGGGGTCTGGATTGGGGCCTCTTTCCGGTAACAATTCTAGAACTGGGAAATACTTTATTCTGTAAAATAGAATAAATGTCCCGGGGGCTGAGCAGAGAAGTTTGGTTTTATAGACAGAGAAGAGCTGAAGAAAGTAGAAACAAAGAATAAAAAGCAGCTTGGTCATTTCAAAGTTACTTTCTTCCTAAAGTAGGAACAGAGAAACAGAAAAATATAGGAATAACTGGTTAACATAAGACTACTTTTTGTTGTAAGCATCAAAGTTTATTTCTCGCTCCTGAGTTCTAGGAAGGTCAGATAACAATGTAGTTTTGATTTGGTGAGGTGCAACTTTGAAGCATAAATTACTCCATTTTGATTTTTAGTCTGGTCCACTGGGGTGTAGTGTAGGAGCTTAGCACAAAACAAAGACCTCCTATAACTTTTAGTTAACACAACAAATACTGTTATGTCAAAAAAGGTACCTTCCTTCCACATCTCTAAAATCTAATTTAGAGTGGGGTATAGTATGGTGGTACATCCACCTGTGATTTAGGGGAGCTAAAAGAACATAAAGCTCACTCCTGAAGATGCTGTCTCTTACCTGCTTAAAATCCTGCTGTTTAGAACGAAGTCTCAACATCTCATAATGATCTGTGCAGCCCTGGGTCATCTAGATCTTGCCAATCCCTGATCTCACTTTGTACTATTCTCCTCCTTAATTACTGTATTTTAAGCCATGCTGGCCTTCTTTTCTGCTCCTCAAGCGTACCAAACAATTTCCCTTCTTAGGGTTTTGTGCTTACTGTTCTCTTTACCTAGAATATTCTTCCCTTAAGTCTTGGAAGAGTTGGTTCTTTACCATCCTTCAATCTTTAATGTTATCCCCTCAGAGAGTCCCACTTTAGCCCAAGTAGGCTCCTCCTTTCTCTTAGTATATATGGCACCACCTGTTTTATCTTTTGTGGTACTATTCATGCTGGAGAGTCATCCTATATATGTCTTTGCTTACTTATTTTTGTTCATTCTATCCACCATTAGCCTAAGTTTCATAAAGACAGGGACCTAGTCCATCCTGTTCTCTACCGTGCTCAGCATATACTAAGTTTACAATAAATAGTTATTGAATGGGGCCAGGTGTAGTGGATCAGGCCTGCAACCCAACTGCTTTGGGAGGCTGAGGTGGGATTGCTTGAGCCCAGGAGTTTGAGACCAGCTGGGGCAACACAGCGAGACCTCATCTCTACAAATAAGAATAAAAAAAATTAGCTGGGCATGGTGGTGCACACTTGTAGTTCCAGCTACTCAGGAGGCTGAGATGGGAGGGTTGCTTGAACCTGGGAGATTGAGGCTGTCATGTGCAGTGATTGCGCCACTGCACTCCAGCCTGGGCAACAGAGACATATCTCAAAATTTATTGAATGAATGAAGAACTATAAGCAGAATCTTGCAATTTAAGAAAATTTTTATAACAGATTAGGCATATGGCATATGATACCAGAATTTTCTTCCTGTTTCATTTGAAGTTCCCTAAAAAGTCTTTCTTTGTTAACAAATAGAATGGCTTCTCTTTTTTTTTTCTACACCATATACTATTTTACCTTTGTAGTCCTACCATTTGTTTTGTCTATTGTAGTGTATCGTCTATTTGGTTTTATTCTCCCTAATGCCTATTCTCTTAACTTTCTCTTTTGCTCTTTATGTGCCAGTAATTTATGCTAAGAGAAACAATCTGAGTTGTGTTCCTTGCTTCCCTACCCCCACAGTATGTTTCACATTTCTATGCCTTTGCTTTTTTCCATTCTTCTCTCTAAAATGCTCTTTCATTCTTTTGGTAATGCTTATTCTTCTTTAAGATCCTTCCTAGAAGTCTTTTTTTCTATGACATTTTCCCAGAAGCTAAATTACTCTTTAATTCATCACATGCCACATTATATTAAATTTATCTGTTAATACTTTTTTTTTTTTTTTTTACTGGACCCAGAGTAAGATCTTAGAAGGACTATCTGCTTATATTTTCAGTGCAAAGCTCGGAAATTGTCAATCTGAACTTCAGATATTAATCTTCTTCATGACTTGCAGTTCCTCTTCCTAAGCCACAATTTTGCCACATAGCATTAAATATAAAACACAATTTTACCAAATCATAAGATTATCTTATATTTGTATATAAAATACACAAACTAGTTTCATACACAGTATCTTATTTAGTACTTATTTTAATCATTACTTACATCTTATTCTCACTTCTAATTTTTTAACTTGTAGTCATATTGTGAGCAGAGACTATTTTCTTTAGGGCTCTAAAACAGAATTGTACACTGTACCACAACAATATGGGCATTCATCAAATCATATTCTTTACACAATTGCTATTCAAACTTTAGGAAATGGAATAAATTTGTAACATGACTAGTACACTGGGCTAAGTAAAAATAAGATACTGTCTATCCTAAAAAAATTTACTAATTGGGCAGACAACTCACGAATAAATGAAAAACTTAAGCAGGAAATTTTGGATTTATTTATAAATTAATTGTGCCAGCACTTACTACTATGCTTTTAAAGGTTGCTTACAGTGTCTTTAAGGGTTTATTGCCCTCTAGTGGATCATATAAGTAAGTCTAAAAAAATCTATTAAAAACAGCAAATTTGAGAACTGTAATGAAAGGGATCATTAGTATTTTTACTATTTGTATTTCACCTGGTGGACCCCAGCAAATGGCAAAAAGGCCTCCCGTTTATTGTCTGCTGGACAATAACAGAATAAGATCCTTTCAGACAGTTACTGTTAACTATTTTCTTTGGTGTTTTCATAGTATTTCCTTCATATTTGCCACCTAGTTTATTTATTTATTTTTGTATTTATTTATTTTTTAACCTAGGCTCTGGGGTGTTTTATAGTTTGTTTTATTTCTCTGTCTCTCTCTACTGCTTGACTTGCAGTATAGTGACTGCATGTCTGATGAATAATTAAATGAAACATAAGAAATAAGTAAACACTAAAATTACAAAGACATGATGATATACTTGGGAACAATTTCATACATCATATCTTTGCAATTTCTCTTTCTTCTCAGATTTATTGAGAAGAATGATGATATAGTATTACATTTCTTTCAGCTCCATCACAGAAAATCATATTCCAATTTAATACGCTAACACATTTATTTATTCATCAGTTATTAACTGTGCAGCTGCTAAATGCCAGGTAGGGATAGTGTGATTGATGGACAAACAGACAAGGTCTCTACCTAGTCACTAGACTTACAGTCTAGTATAAGAGACAGACATTACATAAACAATCACAAAAAATGTAACTTCAATTCTGGCAAATTCTACACAGGAAATGCATACAGTGCCATGAGAAAATATAACAAGGGGACTAATTTAGTTTTTGATGGGAGGGATGGGGAAAGAGAAGAGGATAGTTAGGAAAATATATAATCTAATTTTTAAAAAGTATTTTCTCAGTGTGGTAATGTTAAGGGTGATTTTTATTTCCTTTATATATCTAAAATATTTTCTAAGTGTATCACTTTTATAATGAGAAAAAATTAATAAATGTAATAAAAATACTGGATATTCATATACAAAGAAAATCTTGATTCCTTTAAATCTCTCACACATAAGAGTAGAAATAAGGAGGGTACAAAGAGAGACAAAAGTATAAATGTTGGGGCAGAACTAATTAAGGCCTCAGTTGGCCTTTGTTTTGAAAGCCCAGGGATTACCTAGGTCAATATCCAGGAATGAAGGCTCCAATAGACTTATGTTTATCGAAATATGTGGGGTCCATGTGGACACACTATAGTACATATCTAATTTACCATGGAATATTCTGGAATACTTGCTTTCTCTCCTTTTAGACAAGCCATATGGGGAGTTGAACCATAATCCAAAGATGTTTTAGTAATTTAACATGAAAAATTACCATCACAGGGAAGGGACATATCAGAATCCCATATATGTACATTTGGTACTACTATATATTATACTTAAATCATAAACAGAAAGTTGCTTGAAGAAGAGCTGTGTGGTGAATCAACTATTTAATGGAATCAAGCTAATGCTTGATGCATCTTTTTCATTCTAGAGATGGTTTTGTCAGTGGTATCAGTTATATAAACTCATTGATTATAACCTCTGCATCTCATTTTCATACTAGACAAGTATTTCTCAAACTTTATATCAACATCACCCAGGAGGCTTGATAAAACAGATTGCTGGGCTCTAACTCCAGAATTTGATTCAGTAAGTCTGGGATAAGGGCCTGAGAGTCTGCATTTTCATAAGTTCCCAGGTAATGGCCAAATTGTTCACACTTGAAAACCAATAGCCTCAGTTACTCACTGCGACTATCTGACATTCAGTAACGCCTGTGATAAACATGGTTACAGTTAAATCCCAGAGGCCTGATAGCATCTCAGTCTCATTTAGATTTTATAATTCTTTGCTCTAATCCATTATTTGGTGACCTTTCAGTTTAACCACCTTATAAGCAAGTTCTCAGAAGGCATCTTAATCGTTTATGAAAAAAAAGTGCCCATACATGCACATACCAACACATCTTTTTTCCTTCTTTGGGCTAGACTAGAAAATCTAGAATAACTGGACTAGATTAGAAAATCTAGACTAATTCTTATTATATATTAGATCATAGAGAAAAAGTTCAATTAGTATTTAGTGTAAATTGGCATCTGGGAATGGGGCTGAAGAGAAAAGTGTAAGATGTGGATTCTATCTTAAAGTTCATAATCCAGTTTGAGTTCATTTGACTGCTTTACGTTTGCAAAGTGCTTTTCATCATTATCTGATCCACTAAGAGAATTAAATAACTAATTAAAGGTCAGGAATTAGGAGGAATCAGGTCTGAAACTCATGCCTTCTGATGAGTAGCTTATTAGTCTTTCTAGTCCATTACATTCTTTGCTCAAGCTTTACACTTGAAAGAAACTATGTGTATATTTGCTTCAAGACTGCCAAAGCATGAAATCACTCCTTTAAAAAACTAATGGCATAAAGCAAAGAAAGTATAACTAACTTTTCTCCTTTTCTTCATTCCTCTCCAAACTGCTCTTGCCTTGCAAGAAAACCTTTGTGACCTTGTTATTCTCCAATTTTCTATTTTATATTTTACAGGCCAAGAGGCCTCAGCTATGGGAAGGGTTGCTATTTTGAATTGTTTTCTTAACACTATCTAATGGTCTCCTCCAAGGGCACATACTAGTTTAATTTTTCTAAAGGCAGTCACGATAAGTCCCTAAAAAATAATTTTGTGACATGAACACAAAAATTCTAGAAAAGTAAGACAGGCAGGCAAGAGAGTGAAAATTAAGCAAGCAAAAAACAGGCCAGGATCACGACTGTAATCCCAGCAATTTGGGAGGCTGAGGCAGGTGGGAGGAGATTGAGACCCTACTGGCTAACACGATAAAACCCTGTCTCTACTAAAAATACAAAAAAATTAGCCAGGCGTGGTGACACGTGCCTGTAATCCCAGCTACTCAGGAGGCTGAGGCAGGAGAATCGCTTGAGCCCAGGAGGCGGAGGTTGCAGTGAGCTGAGATCGGGACACTGCACTCCAGCCTGGATGACAGAGTGAGACTCTGGATCAAAAAAAAAAAAAAAAAAAAAAAAAAGAGAGAGAAAAGAAAAAACAAAGAAAAACATGAACCAGGAAAATCTTAGTACAGTTTTTCTGTTGACTATCATTTGTGGGACATTTATTACAGGGATGTAGAAGGTAACAGGGTTAAAGAGAGAAAAAACAGGCTCTTGTGTTCAAGGAATTTATAGTCTATTGGCTAAGACAGTCAATATATAACTATCAATGAAATGATAATACATGCAAGCTCTAGACTTCCATACCTTAACTGCTTACCTGAGAGCCAACTCTATTTGATGTCTCATAGGGATATCAAGGTTTAATAGTTAAAAAACCTGAATTCTTAGTTTCCTCTCAAACCTCTTTGCCTGCAATTTTCCTCCATCTCAGTAAATGGTACTACTCACTAACCAGTAACTCAGGTCAGATACCTACGAGTCATTTGTCATTCCTCCCTTTCCTTCATATCCCACATCACACTCATCAGAAGGTATTTGAATCTACTTCCATACCTAGAAACTATCATTCACTTTTCCGTCATATGTTCTGCCATCACCTTAGTCCAAACCACCATTATCTCCTGCTTATGGTGCTGGATTAACATCCTAACCATGATCTGGCCCCTGTCCATCTCTCCAGACTCCTTTCATACAACTGTCCTTTCTAAATATATTCCAGCAATACCGGTTTTTCCTTAGATTCTTTAACATTAACATGCCAAGCTCTTTCCTGTCTCAGGACCTTTGCATGACCAGTTCACTCTGTTTAGAATGTTTTTCCTTCCCTCTCTTGCATGGTTGGATCATGCTCATCTTTTCGGCATCAATTTAAATATCAATTCCTTAGAAAGGCCTTCTTAGGCCAGTCTAATTCATAGTTTCCTCGTTAATTCTCCTTAATTCCATCCATAAAAGGTAAGTTCCATAAGAACAGGAATTTACCTTGTTCATCATTGGATCCCAGTACCTAGCAGTGCTTGGCACAGAGGAAAGAGGTACTTAAGTATCTGCAGAACAAACAATTTTTTGGTGCTCTATGATCCAGTCTTGCGAGGTCAGGAAAGGGTTTCTGATTTAAAAGGCTTTGCGAATTGAGTAAGAATTAGCCAGGTGGGACAGGATCAGAAGATGGTTTGGGGTGAGAGAGAGGACAGTATCCTTCAGGAACACAAGACATTCTATATGGCTGGAGTGGTGGAAAGCCACTGGGGCTGAAAAGGCAGGCAACAGTTAGACGGGAAAGAGCCTGTAAATCATGTTAAAGAGTTTGGGCTTAAACCTAAGGGCAAACAGGAGCGACTGAAAGGTCTTTAATGGGGAGTGTCTCAGTCAATATGAACTTTATCAGCCCGGCAATGTGGAGGCTGGACTGGAAGGTAGCAAGATTGAAAGCAGGAGAACCAGCTGAGGCGGGGGAGTATTGTCACAGCTATGTAGCAGTCATAGGGTCGAACCAAAATAATGTCAGTGAAAAATGGAGAGAAGTAAACAGATCTGAGATATTTAAGAGGCTGGTAGAGACTGGCTAGGTGTGAAAAGGAAAAAAACGTTCAAGTTCTGGCTTAAGCACATGGCTCAGTTAAGTATGGTCCCTCTAAGCCATCACAGGAGTTGGGAAGACCCCCTTTCGGCACGTACTACTCTGCACAGCCGCAAGCTGAATAAGTATTTGAACATCACAGAATCAAGAGTCGCGCCTTTTCCTCTCTGCATTTCCGATTCTAAAAGCTCACTCCGCGACTACCTCGATGGCACAGTAAGCGTTCAATAAACGTTCGCTGGGTGATAGTCACAGCACTGAGTCTAAAATAAAATTACTGACGTTTATACTCTTACCCTCATGGCTGCCGGTTTACGGAGAATGACTTGTAAAAAAACAAGTGCGAGCTCTGGGTCGCCTTCAAAATGAAGTTAAAAGCCATCTTAAGAGTCTCCGGCCCTTGGGCTTCCCAAGAGCCCCTTTACTCAGTTCACCTGAGGCAGAAGACCAGGAGCGGGCCCAGGCGACGCACAGTGACGCACACCGCCGGGAGCCTTCCAATCGAATCTCCCGCGTCCTTTTCCGCCGGAAGTAACTCTTGGGCCGGGCTTATTCAGAACCAATCAGAAAAAGGCGCCGCAGAGGGTGGCGCTTAGCCAAGAACTCCTGCAAGCATCAGGAAACGACCATTTTCGTCAAACTGCAGGTAGAATATTTCTCCCCGACAGGTGGAGCAGTAGTACAGTCTGTAAAGTTGGTTTTGGAGCAGCGCTGAGCCTCCTGGGGCTAGAGATCCCCAGAAAGTGTGGAGCGGGCGAGGGCACCCTGAGGTCTGGCGGAGTGACTGAATGAGGGAATGGAAGCTGGATGAAAAGGGTTGAGGGAGCTGTCGAGGCCAGACTCGGCGCCGTCCTAGGGGCTAGCACTACTCAGGGGAGCGGGGAGGAAGGGAGCGGTGGCAGGAGGGTGGTGGGGCGCGGACTTGGTTTTCGGGTGCCGGAGAAGAAAGGGGGCGTTACTTGAAAGAAGGGACCGGGACCCGGCGGGATTTAGGGGCGATGAGGAGACCTTTGTAATGGATAGGTTGTGCGAGCAACAAGAGTTTGGGGTGACCCAAGAACGGAGTATCACAGGGAGTGGTTAATCTCCATGATGGAGGTGGGTGCAAAGAGCACAGTCTTTGGAGCTGGACCCAGCGGTCTGCGACGACGTGCTCCGCTTCCTGCTATCGGAGTGATCTAATGCAAGTTTCTGCACCTCTCTGAGCCTCAGTTTCCTCATCTGTAGTTGGGAATAACAATCATATAGGACGCACAAGATTGCTGTAATGGTTGAGTTATAGGAGATGATGCCTGTGCCACCCTGCCTCGAGATATACTGGCCTGTAGTGAACCTTCAATAAATAGTCATGGTAGCTGTTATTGCCATTATGTGGGATTTGCGGGGGGCAGGAGGTGTCGCAGTGGAATTGAGGCAGCCCGGGCGGGGTTTGGCTGTGATGATAATGGTAGGGATACAGGGTAACCTGAAGGACAGGTGGGCGTTGGGGGCGCTATAGATAAAGCGTGGGATACAGCAGTGAGGTAGGAGGAGGCCCTAGCACGCTAAGGGCAGACTTGGGGAGGCGACCGCAATGAAGGTGAGTGCTACGGAGCAGATGGCGCGAGAGGCAAGTGGAATGGAGGCGGTGCCCTCGGGGATCGGGACAGAGTGACTGGGGTGACCTGGTTTGGGCGGTGACTGAGGAGCTGGCTGGCTTTGGGTTTCCCCCGGGAGGAGCAGTTTTGCGGCGGGCGGAGCTGCGGGCTGGGCAGGGCTTACGCTGTGTGCTCTGCCGGCCTCCTTTTCGCCCTCCCACACGCACTGCAGCCACCAGCCTGAGCCATGGGCCGCCGAGCCCTCCGGTTCTTGCTCCTGTCGTTTCTGGCGCCCTGGGCCACCATAGCCCTCCGGCCGGCCTTAAGGGCCCTCGGCAGCCTACACTTGCCAACCAACCCCACATCCCTCCCAGCCGTAGCCAAGAACTATTCGGTTCTCTACTTCCAGCAGAAGGTAAGGGAGAACGGGAGCTTCGCTGTCCCAGGCCCAACCGCCAGGAACGCCGACCCGTAGAGCCCGGGCAACGGAGCCCACCTCGAAATTCACACCGCTTGATGCCTAGGATCTGTTCGGTTTTTGGCTTACATTTTCCAGAGGTTGGCCTGAAATCCCAGTTCTGTTTAAATTTTCTCCTTCCGTCACCAATAATTTAATAGTAGTTCTGGACCTATACTCTTGATTCAGGCTGTTCTGTAATTGGCCACGACAGTCACTTCAACTCCCCCTGCTCCCAGAGGGTGCCCCAATCCGAACTCCCTTGACCTTCCTTCAAATTCAAATTATTAAATGTCACCTCTGGTACCTAGTCTGCGGTGATAGTCATCCTTTGCCCCAAGGCAGCCCTAAATACAAAGTCTAATATCTTTACCTATGGATAATATCTGATAGTTATGCAACCTAAAAGCCAGCCTCTCATAAGGGGTCAGCTCAGAGATGATTTTGTAGGCCTATTTATTGTTGACAGTCCCTGTTCCCCATAAAAGTGAATATATGTAGCCTGTGCTTGTAAAAGGAGTGCTCGGAGTTTGTGGTGGGGGTGGGGATTAGCCTTTCTATGGTCATGAGTTTAGAGGTTTAAATAGGCTTGATGCCTTTGTGCTTGGCTGCAGCATGAGGGATTCCCCCACAGGGTTGGATGCAAAAGTACATCCTCTGTGAAATGACAAGAAATTCTGACAGTTCTGCATTTCTGAAAGTCTGTGTAAAAATTGGAAAATATTTGGAAAACGCTGGGATTAGAAAGAGTGCAAGGGTCTGAAGCTTAGCTTTAGGAGTCAGTCAGATAGAACCAGATTCCACCTTGCTAGCTCTGTGACCTTCGGCAGGTTACAGTACTTCTCTGAGCTTAATTTCTTGATCTCTTGGGGTTTCTGGTGATGGTTAAATGAGAGCAGATAATGTTTTCCTAGCAGAGTATCTGGCCTCAAGTAGGCACTCATGTAATTTGTGGTTATAGAGCTATGCGAATTTTTGTGGTTGTTGATTGTGTAGAGACAAGGTCTCACTATGTTGCCCAGGCTAGTCTTGAACTCGTGGGCTCAATAATCCTTCTGTGTTAGCCTCCCAAAGTGTTGGGATTACAGGTGTGAGCCACTGAGCCCAGTGCTTATGTGAATTTTGGATGGGAATTTGTGGTAGAGGGATGTCATAGACTTCCAGAATAACTTAGAAATAATTGAATTTAAAAAATTTTTTTTTAAATAGAGACAGGGTTTTGCCATGTTGCCTAGGCTGGTCTTGAACTAATGGGCTCAAGTAATCCCCCTGGCTTGGCCTTCCAAAGTGCTGAGATTGCAGTCGTGTGCCAGTGTGTCTGGCCAAGAAACAATTTTTAACCCAGACATTTGAGTTCAAGTTTATGAGAAAGAGGACACATTTTAATTTTAGCAGAGGTACCAGGAAATAGTTTTGTTTTTTTTTTTTCTCCCCTCAGGGAACTCCCTTAAATTAATTCTCTAGGGCATAATTCCCTCATTTGTAAATTAGGAAGGTTGGGACAAGGACCAATGTGCTTTAC
The DNA here is from genome assembly GCF_009761245.1 of Sapajus apella. Taxonomy (NCBI): domain Eukaryota; kingdom Metazoa; phylum Chordata; class Mammalia; order Primates; family Cebidae; genus Sapajus; species Sapajus apella. The sequence continues at coordinate 18,458,474 of NW_022436974.1, forward strand.
ACTTTACTGAGGAAAATTAAGGGCTCTTTGGAGAGCTGTTTCAGAGGGAAAGTGGATAAAGGATGAAGTGAAGGCCAAATTAAGTGCTCCAATACCCCCTCTCTCCTTGACCGCTTTCAGGTGGCTCTCTATGCTTTTATCTGTTTTGTATGCTCGGATTTTATATACAATTATTTGCAGAGTTCAATTCCTAAAGTAAAACTGAGGGGAGGCTATTGGAATGGAAGATCTCTAAAATCCCATTGGGATTGATGAAAAAGAGAACTATTAGCAGAAAAGGAGAGCGTGAAAGGATGAAAGGGTGGAAGGGAATGAATGATTTGTTTTTTTTTTTTTTGAGGCGGAGTTTCACTCATGTTACCCAGGCTGGAGTGCAATGGCGCGATCTCGGCTCACCGCAACCTCCGCCTTCTGGATTCAGGCAATTCTGCCTCAGCCTCCTGAGTAGCCGGGATTACAGGCACGCACCACCATGCCCAGCTAATTTTTTGTATTTTTAGTAGAGACGGGGTTTCACCATGTTGACCAGGATGGTCTCAATCTCTTGACCTCGTGATCCACCCGCCTCGGCCTCCCAAAGTGCTGGGATTACAGGCTTGAGCCACCGCGCCCGGCCTGAATGATTTGTTAGTACCTTAGTTCCTAATTTATATTCTTTTATTGTAGATTCCTTTCTTGGCCACTGTACTCTTTAGAAATATAATTCAACACTGTTTCTTTTACCATTTTTGATGATTTGCAAAATCCAGCTTTACTCAGCCACCTTTTGCCCACTGGCTTATATTTAATTTATATTTTAGGATACAGATTCCATGTATGTATTTAATAACATAATAATTTTTCTTACATCAATTCCAATTGAGTTTTATTTCATTTTCTGAGGAAAACTTTTACGTATGTATTTATTGCATGATTATAATTATACTAGTTGCCAATTTCTGAAGCATTGATTTTGAGTTGGGACTATGCGTAAACTCAACTTTAATTTTTTTAGTTAGAGCACATGAAACACTTTGATGCCGTCTAATAATAAACCTATTATTAAGGCTGTAAGGCTTAGTTTTTATTGAAAGTTTAATTTTTATCAAACTTTATAATTATTTATCTGTGGTTATATCTGCCCCAGTGACCAAGCTGGACCTAGCTGTCCTATGTATGTAAAGGATGTGGTTTTATGGAATGGTCTCTAAAAAGGCTTAGCTCATGGCCTTGTCCCTCCCCTGCTTAGAAATTCCTTCATAAGTCTGATTGCAGGATAAAGCTCAAACTCCTTGGCATGGGAATTCATTGTTCCTTACTATGTAAAACTAGCTGGTTGTTCCAACTTTATATTCTGCCATAACCCCCCATCCCAGCTTGCACTTTAAGCAACCTAACAGACTCAAGTGACTTATACTGTGTCAGAAATTCTGTCTGGAATACCATCCCTTGTCTCCACTATTTAAACTCATACATCTATTCCAGCAGGAAAGTCACCTCTTTTGTGAATCCTTGTCTTCTTTAAGGCAGTTTAGTTGGTCGTTTTTCATCCTGCACATTTACTATATTTTATATATCCCTCCAGCTAGTTAGTACTCTACAATATCTTGAAGAGCCTATAAAAAATATAAAGCACAAAATAAATAGTTGTTGAGAGTGAATGCAAGATTATCCAAAAAGAACCTAAACAAAGCAAAGCCTACCATTATTTGTCACAAATGATTTTTATTTTTCATTTTATCTTTTACTTTAATTCTTTACTAATTATTTTTTCTTCCTTTCTCAAAGTCTTCAAATACTGATTTAGGTAAGAATATTTGTTTTATTTTTACCTGAAATAACTGAATTAGTAGACTAGAGAAAGGGTAAGTATATCACTTGGGCACATCGAGGCTCTGGGTACATGAGTGGTATGTGTGGTATCAGTGTCATAAGGGGCTCCCTGGAAAGTGTGGCTTATGGTTACAATGTTGCATGCTTACTACCTTGTACCTCCCACCTGAGCCCTTCAGGCTAGAATGTGAGTCCCAAGTCACACATTTTAGAGTGTGATATAGTGGAAAGGGAGAATGGGTACTGGCAGGCCATCATTTTCCTCATTGGTAAAGTTGGGAACAATACCTATTTTCTTGTCAGGCTGTATGTCTGTGTGTCTCTCTCTCTACAAGAGAGATTTTTATTAAGGAATTGGCTCATGCAATTGTGAAGGCTTAGTAAGTCCAAAATCATCAGGGTAGGTTGGCAGGCTACCCAGGGAAGAGTTGCAGGAAACCCAGGGAAGAGTTGGCAGAAAACCCAGGGAAGAGTTGCACTTTGGCACTTTGGTCGCACAGACATTCCACTGGGAGAATTTCTTCTTGCTTAGGGGAAGTCAGTCTTTTTTTTTTTTTTTTTTGAGATGGAGTCTCACTCCGTGGCCAAGGCTGGAGTGTAATTGTGCAATCTTGGCTCACTGCAACCTCTACCTCCCAGGTTCAAGCAATTCTCCTGCCTCAGCCTCCTGAGTACCTAGGATTACAGGTGCCTGCCACCATGCCTGGCTCATTTTTGCAGTTTTAAAAATACAGACAGTCAGCAAGAACCAGGGCGAAAAAAAAGAAAAAAGAAAAATGCAGATGGGGTTTTATCCTGTGGGCCAGGCTGGTCTTGAACTCCTGACCTCAAGTGATCCACCTGCCTTGTCCTCCCAAAGTGAGGGAAAATCAACTTTTTTTCTATTAAGGCCTTAAACTGATTAGGTAAGACCCACCGAAATTATGGAAGGTAATCTGCTTAAAGTCCACTGATTTAAATGTTAGTCACCAAAAAAATACCTTCACAAAACATCTAGAATGATGTTAGACCAAATAGCTGGGCACCATGGCCTATAAAGTCTCATATAAAATTAATCATCACATCCACCAAGGTTGTTGTCAGAGTTCAGTGTGGCAACACATGAAAGCCACATGGACAGTGCCTAGAACATGCTAGGAATTTAAATAACTTAATTGAACAAATGCTAGTTCCTTCACAACTCTGTCCTGAAAATTCACTCTCATCCAAATGTATGACAGTAGTGGTAATGCCTCCCCTGAAAACTTAGTACCCCACTATTCCCATTTAACTGCTGATCATTGTTTCTGTTAGAAGTCCGTGTTTTAGCCCAGCATTGAGCTCATGGTCACTGACTCCTGCAAGGCCTTCCTACAGCTCCTTCCTCATCTGATGTGAGGGGAATCACATCAGTGGGCTAAGCTGTATTTAAATTTATGTACAACCTTTATAGTTCTGCTTTCAAATCCTGTTCTAGGTTCCTCTTGACCACTTTTGTCACAGAGGCCCTGATGTCTGGTAAAATGTTATGTCTAGTTATGTTAGGCCCCTTGGAAGGGCATGATGATAATGATCTTTCTCCTCCTCCTTTAAATTTTTCTTCCCCTTTTTCTTCTTCTTATCTGATAGCCTTCCCCTTAGGCCTGGAGTATTCTGTCAGAAATATTGTATGAATTCAGAACTGATTTCTGTGTTTTGTGACACAGAATCATTTTTAGAAGGGGCCTTAGAGATCATGTAGCCTCCCCCTTAGATGTGATGGATTGACCTTGATCTAAAAGAGGGTTAGAAACTTGATAGAGCTTGAACAGGATGGTGGTTAAAGGCATAGCTTTTAGTTCTGGGTATGGTGGCTCCTAGCATTTTGAGAGGCCAGGAGGTTCACCTGAGGCCAGGAGCTAGAGACCAGGTTGGGCAACATAGTGAGACTCTGTCTCTACAAAAAATAAAAAACAACAACAAACCCCAAATTATATATCTTTTAGAGGCAAACCGATTTGAGAGAAAATTCTATTTCTGCCACTACCTGAGTAAGTTACTCAGAGGCAGCCCCTATTTTCATAATCAGCAAAATGGGGATAATTGTATTACCTATCCCATAAGTTTGTTATAAAAAGAGGTGGTATGTGTAAAGTGCTTATTTAGCATAGTGCATTACACTTAGTAAACAATAAATGATAAACATTTTTATCGTGCTCGCTTCGGCAGCACATATACTAAAATTGGAACGATACAGAGAAGATTAGCATGGCCCCTGCGTAAGGATGACACGCAAATTTGTGAAGCGTTCCATATTTTTTTATAAATTAAATATTTTTAAAAAAACCAAAAAACATTTTTATCTGGCAGTTTCCTAATGTACATGGCTTTAATTAGCCCCTTCACTTTTTTTAAAATCAATAAGATTAATATAATCAATACTTTAATAAACTTGTGGCGTAGGAATTAACCTTTTTTCTTGCTTGAAATTATTCTTTTCACACAAGATTCTATACATAAAAAGAAACATGTGAAACTCTTCCTATTTTTCTATGATATTTTAAGTGTTAATAAAGTGTTGGGGGGAAATTTGGTAATGAATTTACCCTTTTAGGTTTTTGGAAGTACCTTCTCTTTATAATAATAGTAAATATAACACTGTCTTTCTGATGGCCGAGTTTTTAATTTCTTACTAGCTAATGCTAAAATCTAATTTCAATAAAAATTAACTTTAGGTTTTTCACTGTTTTGTTTATATTCCTCTGTCAGTATGTTGCAGGGACTTTGCGCTTTAGAGAATTTAGACTTTTAAAACATTTTCAAAGTTTGGGCTCTTGGATCAGCCCTGCCACTAACTCACATCATACTCTTGGGCAAGTTGCTTAACCCTCTAGATAATTGTACTAATTTGTAACATAGATGGATTGGATCTACTGATCTCTGATACACCTATCAGTGTATCAGAGCAGTGGGAATGTGGGGTACAAGTTCTGTTTTTTGCCATAACATTAATTGCCTTTGTTGAATTGGACCTAAACAACTTTTCCATCTTGACTTTGAATAAGACACAGACCCATAACATATAAAGTGTTTTTAAATTAAAAAGTAATCACCTCTTCAATTGATATAATATTTATAACATTGCATAGTTGATATATATTATAATATAATAGAACATTGTGTTTGTGATTTGGGAGTTTGCTTGGCTGTGGCTCTATTGGAGAAGAAAGGAGAATCATAGGTAAGGAAAAAAATACCTCGATGGTAGATCTTATTTGTCTTCATTCCTAGTGCCTTGCATGGTACTTAGCTTTTATTTTTTTTTCTTGTGGTTCTGAGAGGATATGGTACTTCTTAATAAAGATATTTTGAATTGAAAAAATTGACCATAAATTAAAATGAATAGGGAGTAAGAAATGAGAGTAAAATGACATATATAATGTAAATGTGTCTAATGCATTATTAATAATAATATACTACCATTTATTGAAAGCTTCAAATACCCTAAATATTATCCTAAGTACTAATAGACATTCATTTATTTGATCCCTGTTACTATCCTGTGAGGTAGATGCTATTATTCCATTTCGTAGGCAAGATAACTATCTTTTTTGTTTGTTTGTTTTTAGGTAGGATCTTGCTCTGTCACCCAGGCTGGAGTGCAGTGGTGCGATCATAGTTCACAAAAACCTTGAACCTCTGGGCTCAAGTCATCCTCCCACGTCAACCTCCTGGGTAGCTGGGACTACACGTGTATATCACAATCCCTGGCCAATTTTTTTTAAATCTTTTTGTAGAGATGGGATCTCATTATGTTGCCCGGGCTGGTCTTGAACTCTTGTTCTCAAGCAATCCTCCTGCCTTGGTCTCCCAAAGTGCTAGGATTACAGGCATGAGCCATCAAACTCGGCAAGCAAGAAAACTATCATACAGAGAGGTTAAATTATTATACTGAGCTATACTGCTTATCTGTTTCATTTTGGTTTTTTTTTTTGAAATTAAACTCTGATAAATTTCTAGTTCTGAAATGAATGTAATTAACTTGCTTGTATTATCCAGGATAGGTTAGGTTTTGCTGCTGTAGTAAAATTTATGAATTTTAGTCACTTAACCTAACAAAATGTATGACTCTTACTGTCATAAACTTCCAATTGAATGAGGAGAGAGCTGTGCTCATTATGTTCACTCAGAGACTGAGTGGTTGATGGGTTTTCCTTTTTAGCATATCCTTTCATAATCACTTATCTGTGGAAAAAGAACATGGAAGGTCTCATATAAATGCTCCGAAATGGAAATTATTTATGTTACTTCCTTTCACAATTCCTTAGCCAGAACTGGTTAAAGGACTGTACCCAATCACAGGATAGGGAGACAAAAAGTATTGGCTTTGTAGTGCCTAGACAGAGAGACAGCACTAATGATTACCATACTTAATCAGTCACTTATCCACCCACCCACCCACCTACCTATTCAGTGCTGATCCAGTACCTTTTATATGTCAGGCACTGGGCTAAGTCCTGGCCAGGAAGAGATGACTATATCCTGAAGGAGCTCAAATTGTGCTTGTTGACCATTCCAATTGCATATACTCAAACTTGTATCTAAACAACATGGAAAAGCATTGAAAATTGTGTAATGTCTTGGCATTCATCTGACTCCAACTCATGGATTGCTTCAAGAAACAGCCCTGAAGTGAGGCAGATTTTTAAAATATTTTCTTGCTTAACTTGTCATCATTATAATAGTGTACTGACCTGTTGTGTATATACAGTAAAACACATGATAAAGAGGAACTTATTTATTAATACCATTGTTCAGTGATTAAAAATAATTGTTTTGTCCATTTTTATTATAATAGAAAAAAATTGATTTAGAGATTTTTTTTTTTTTGAGACGGAGTTTCGCTCTTGTTACCCAGGCTGGAGTGCAATGGCGCGATCTCGGCTCACCGCAACCTCCGCCTCCTGGGTTCAGGCAATTCTCCTGCCTCAGCCTCCTGAGTAGCTGGGATTACAGGCACGCACCACCATGCCCAGCTAATTTTTTGTATTTTTAGTAGAGACGGGGTTTCACCATGTTGACCAGGATGGTCTCGATCTCTTGACCTCGTGATCCACCCGCCTCAGCCTCCCAAAGTGCTGGGATTACAGGCTTGAGCCACCACGCCTGGCGATTTAGAGATTTTTATAATCTCAAGTGTGCTTTGGTAAGTGTTGAATAATAATAAAAAGGATAATTCTGTATTGAAAATTTTTATTATCTGTTTAAAAATATGTTTGTAACAGGAGAATTTATAAAAATATTTTTCTGATTTGCAATTTAAAAAATCCTAGGTATTGTTTATGAGAAGTGAATGAATGAACATTTGTTGATGATCTACTCTGAGCTCAATATTATGCTAAACTCTTTACATCTCTTTAATTATTATTAATATAATTGATTTTTGAGATAGATGTTTTAATTGAATCTGATAGAGGTTAAGTGTCTTAAGCTATTAAAGGACAATATTGTGAGTCACATTTTAATCTGTTGCTTTCAAGATCTATGATCTTTCATTGATATCATGATGCCTCTGTAATCTAAGCAGTGGTAACAAAACTGATGACTCTGTGTCCACTTATTAGTTCATATTCAGTTCATATGTACTTCAACAATCCTATGAGGTACATATCCTCATTTTTAGAAGTAAAACTACTGAAGTTCAGAAATATTGAAGAAACATCCAAAATATCCCATTTATAAATATCCTGGTTTTTTAGTTCCAAATTGTAAATAATTTGAGGTATGCCTATAAAATAGAATATTATTAGCCCTAAAAATTATGGTCTTGAAGTATTCTGACAATGTGAGAAAATGTTTATGCATTAATAATAATTAAAGTAGGCAAGATAGCAAATGAATGTTCAATGTGTGTCTAAATTCATTTACCTAATTTTTTATTAGGTGAATACTATATTTGAGGCAATGGGGAAAGAGCATTCTAGGCACGGCGAAAAACATTCTAGGCACAGGGAATGTCTAGGCAGGGAAGATCAAGTGCAGAAACCCTGAGGTAGGTGTGTTCCCAGTGGGAGGAATTGTAAGGAGGATGGTATGTCTGGAGGGACATGCCCAAGGGAAAGAGTAATAGAGGAGGACAGAAAGGAGGTTCAGGGAGCCAGATAATGTGGAGACATCTGGGCCATTAAGAATTTGGCTGTAAATCAGAATGAGATGAGAAGGCTTTGCAACTTTAGGGGCAGAAGAATGACATACTCTGATTAATAAGTCTTAAACACTTTGGCTATTGTATTGAGAATAGACTATGGAAGGGAAAGGGGGAAAACAGAAAGACCAGGTTGTTGCAAAAGTTCACGTTGGAGACGATGGTGGCTTGAATTAGTGTGGTAGTGGTGGAGGTTGAGAAGTACTCAGATACTAGATATTTTTGAAGGTGTAGCTGAGAGTATAATAGATGAATTAGATGTAGGTGTGAGATAAAGAGTTGAGGATAATAACACTTTCTTGTGCTTGGATGGAAGAAAAAAAAGGAAGAAGGAAAAAAGAAAATTAAAAAAAAAAAAGAAGGAAAAAGGAAAATAAAAAAAAAAAAAAGAAAGAAAAAGAGTTGAGGATGACTCCAAGGTTTTTGGCCTGAGCAGTTAGAAGGTTGGAGTTGTCATTTACTAAGATGGGGAAAGCTGCAGAAGAAGTAGGTTTGGGGAAGGAAGGAGATGAGGAACTTGGAACTTGGTTTCAGTAATGGTATTGAATCAAGAATTTAGAAGAAAGGTGGGGCAAATAATACAGATTTGAAGCTGACAGTGTACAGGTGGTATGTAAAACCATGAGATTGAAAGAGAGCAACAAAGGAGTTAGTGAAGATGGTGTTTTCTTTTAAAGATGATCTTTTCAACACCACATATTTAGAATTCGGAAATGAGGAACCAGTTAAGGAGACTGAGAAGGAACAGTTGGAGGAGGAAAGCAAGGAGGGTGTGATGGCCTGATCACTTAATGAAGAAAGCATTTCAAGAAGATAAGCAACAGTGCCTAAAAAATGACTAGGAATTGGCCACTTGATTTAGCAATGTGGAGGTTATGGTGACCTTGACAGCAATTTCTGTGGAGGGTGGGTGGAGGCAAAAGCCTCATTGGAGTGGATGCAAGAGAATGGGAGAAGCTGAACTGAGTCCACGAGTGTGGTAATCTGAGCAATTTTGCTGTGAAGGGGAGCAGAAATATGGTATGGTAGAGGGAGGGGAAGAGGGTTCCCATTTTTAAGATGGGAGAAATAATTGTATGCTAAGGGAAATGAGCCAAGACAATGAGAAGGTGTTGGAACAAGAAAGAAGTAGGATTGCTAGTGGGATACCTTAGGCAAGAGGGAAAGGGATATAGTGAAAAAACAAGAGCATGAACACTTTGACCATAGTAATTAGGGGTAGACACGTCATATAGGCACAGATGAAGGTAAAAAGGTGGTATGGTAGTGAGAGCTTATGTGCTGTTTTTCAGAATGCTTCTTTTTTCTCTGTGAAATAAGATGGAAGGTCATCAGCCGAGAATGAGAAAGGGAAAGAACAAAAATGTTCCTCTAGCAGAAAAGGAAATTAAATGCACTAGGGATGTAGAGTTTCATTGCAGGGCAGCTTTTAAATCTCATATAAGTTAGTAAGCCATCTGATGTGGCTGTATGTTTCTCTAGCTACATTCAGTTCCTTGGGTGTGGTTGTGGAGTTGGTGGATTGCCCTTTTGCCAAGTGAGAACAACAAGGTGAGAGAGGCCTGGGTAGTGAGAATTGTATGCAATGGAGTTATTACAGCCCTTGTTGCAGCCCCTATTACCGCCTCCCCTGACTGTTAGAAGAGCAGACCAGTTGGTCCTCTGAGCTTCCTGCAGTTCCTCCTCCAGTGCAGCTCCCATGGGTTGTCACACAAATCGCCTCTCCTCTAGTTGAATCACTGTTCTGTTCAGAAACTGCAACAACTCTTTATTGTTTGCTTTATTGAGAACAAAATCCTGTAACATTTAAGGCCTTTCAGTCTACAGCCCTAACTGCCTTTGCATTTTGCTAATCTATTCAGCACATATGCCCATTCCTTTCCTGTCTCTATGCGTTAGTCCACATTGTTCCCTTTGCCTGGAACCTCTCTCTCCCACGGGCCTTACCTCTTTTATCAATCCCGCCCAATTTTTTAACCCCCATCTCTAACACTGCCTCCTCTAGGAGCTGTTTTTTTTTCTGCTGCTTCTGTAGCTTCCTCTGCTGCTTCTGCCTCTGCCTCTGCTTCTGTCTCTGCCTCCTCCAGGAGCTGTCCTCCTCCTCTTCCTTCTTCTCTCTCCCTCTTCATTCTTTCTTTTCCTCCTCTTTTTCTCTGCCTTCCTCCTTTCTCCTTCCCTCCTATTCTTCCTTCTCCCCTTCCTCCTCCTCCTCCTCCTTCCTTTTTTTTTTTTTTTTGAGACAGAGTCTTGTTCTGTCACTCTGGCTGGAGTGCAGTGGTGTGATCATAGCTCACTGCAGCCTTGGCCTCAAAACCCTGGGTTTGGGTGACCCTCCTGCCTCAGGCTCCTGAGTAGCTGCGACTATAGGCATGTGCCACCATGCCTGGCTGATTTTTTTTTTTTTTTTAGGAAATGAAGTCTTTGCTGTGTTGCCCAGGCTGGTCTTAAACTTTGGCCTCAAGTGATCTTTCCACCTCTACCTCACACAGTGTTGGGATTACAGGTGGGAGCCACTGTTCCCAGCCCATTTTTAAATCTCCTGGACAGTATGTGATTTGTCAAATCTTTTTTTGTACTTTTATGGCATATGTCTTATTCTAGCCTTGTGTTATATATAATCTTTTACACTCCTCTCTTATTCTACATTTAAAGCAGGAGTCCTGTCTTATAAACATCCATACTTTTCTATAGCACACATGACATTGTTTTTCCTAGAGTATTGTTTTCACAAATCTGATGAATCTATATCTTTTCCCCTCCTTCTCTCCCATTTTTCTACACCCTGAGGTAAGAAAGGAGTGTGTATGTGGAGGAAGGGAAGGGTAAGGAAACTTGGATTCCAGCTGTCTCACATTCTTTGGCGAGCACGATAGAATGCCAGATAAAGACTGACCTGCCTGTTTTAATTTTCTTATTTTGGTGGCCTGGAAGCTGTGGCTAGAAGCTTGTGCTTTTCCTTCTTTCAACATATCTACAGAGAAAGGATTATGGGAGGAAATACTGCATTTCTTGTTTTTTCTTTGTTTATGGGCGAGGGCTGAGATGAAGAATGAACACAAGGAAAATATCTCCTTAAAGGCTACTTCTGTGGTCATTGTGTTCCACCTGTATTTATTATTAGAGTGTTAAACTTTTCATGATTTTGTTTTTCATTTGCAAATGGAAGCCAGTTAACTATGTATATTTGTAAATCCTTACTTTCTATGGCATACATGTTAGTTCAAGTTGCCCTGTGGTGCTGCGGCTGGAAAGAAGCCGCAGCTGTGACTCTGTCAAGCCTGTGATGTTATCTTTCCTGCCGCTCATATTGTGCAGACTGCCTATACAGGTTAGGAAAAAACAGATCTGTTAAAGTCAGATTTCCTTAGAAGGTTTCTCTGAGCAGCCCTGCAATTTGGTTGTATGTTACGTAGGGGCACAAAGGTGCAATGCGTTTTCTCACCCATCATAAGGGTCATGGTCAACACTCCTATAATAAAATATAGGTTAACAAGAGAAAAGCATAACAAGTTTATTTAAGCACAGTTTTACGTGACATGGGAGTCTTCAGAAATGAAGACCCCAAAAGCTCAGGGAAAACTCTTCATTTTTAGGCTTAAGTTTGATGAAGAATGGACAGTCCTGTAGAAATGTGATAGAACAAAAAGGGAATGATCTTAGTGGTAACAGTCTGAGTGGGGAAGCTCAGCAAGGTCTGTGTGTTCTGATTCTTCTTAGTCCCTCTGTGTGACATTCTTTCCTTCTGGATATAGTGTCAGATTTAATATTTCTAGGCTTCGTGGCTGGCTTTCAAGAAGAAGGGTCCATTTTTTTTTTTTTTTTTTGAGATGTAGTCTTGCTCTTGTCACCCAGGCTGGAATGCAGTGGCCCGATTTCGGGTCACTGCAACCTTTGCCTACTGGGTTAGGCAATTCTCTTGCATCAGCCACCTGAGTAGCTGGGATTATAGGCATGTGCCACCATGCCTGGATAATTTTTGTATTTTCAGTAGAGACAGGGTTTCACCATGTTGGTCAGGCTGGTCTTAAACTCCTGACCTAGTGATCTGCCTGCCTACGCCTCCCAAAGTGCTGAGGTTACAGGCGTGAGCCACCACACCTGGCCAAGGGTCCTCGTTTCTATGACCCACCTTGAGGGAGAAAGAGAAGCAGGAGAGAGAAAGACAGAAGAGGGTCAGAAAGAGACTTTGCTTCTGAGACTCTTCCAGTGTTCTTCAGTTCAGAGTACTCCCAAGGAACAATACTTTGGCCTACTATTTTCTGAGCTCCAACAGATAACAATGAGGGATCACTCTGATAGCTGATAAAATATCAATACTTTGGGGTATTGTTTTCTGAGCCCCAATGGATAACAATGAAGTATCACTGTATGATAGTTGATAAAATATCTAACAGTTACGTAGTAAAACAAACAGCACAGTCATACATTTATTTAACAAATATTTGTTGAACTCTTCCTTTGTGCCATATTCTGAGTTAATAGCTAGGGATAAGTGGAAAGCAAACATAGGCTTCATGTAGCTTACAGTTTAGTGAGAAAGAAGTCACAAGTAATTATAAGTGTGATGTATGCTTTAAGGAAGTATGGGATGTCTAAAATGGGGTCTAAGTCTGGAGTATTAAGGAATTCTATAGATGGCAATGATGTTAAAGCAGAGACCAGAAAGATGATTAGGGATGAACTAAGAGAAAGGAGATGATAAAAATTTCTGTCAAGGTAGAAGGTATATCATGTACAAGATCCTAAGGTAGGAAAGACCAGGCTGTGTTGGAGGAACTGAAAAGACGTCAGTAAAACTGAGATGGAGAGTCAAAGATGATGACCTTGGAGGTTGGCTTGCAACACTGTGAGGTCAGTATTGTCATAATTTCCATTTACATGCACATGGTGTGGATATTCCTTCCCTGTAGTTTTCGTTGACTTTAAGAGCATAGCTTGGTGTTGGAATGGTGTGGGACAGAGCTCAGTTGATCAGAGTATGGTTGTTTTGTATTCATCTTCTGACGGCACTGAATAAATGCCTATTTATTTTTTACCCTGTAGGGAGTTACTCCTCCAACTTTATAAAGGAAAAAGGGTGCAGAAGCTGAAATGATTTATGCATGATTGCATAGCTGATAAGTGATAGAGTTAGGATTTAAACCTGGCTCTGTCGACATCACAGCCTTTGTACCATGTTGCTGCCATATTTCAGAAATACGTTTTATAATTCATCGCTTATATTTAATTCATGAAGTTCAATCAAGCGTGGTGGTTCACACCTGTAATTCCAGCACTTTGAAAGGCTGAGGTAGGAGGATCACTTGAGACCAGGAATTTGAGACTAGCATAAGCAACAAAGCCAGGACCCTGTCTTTAAAAAAATATAAAAATTGGCCGGGCGCGGTGGCTCAAGCCTGTAATCCCAGCACTTTGGGAGGCCGAGGTGGGTGGATCACGAGGTCAAGAGATCGAGACCATCCTGGTCAACATGGTGAAACCCCGTCTCTACTAAAAATACAAAAAATTAGCTGGGCATGGTGGTGCGTGCCTGTAATCCCAGCTACTAAGGAGGCTGAGGCGGGAGAATTGCCTGAACCCAGGAGGCGGAGGTTGCGGTGAGCTGAGATCGCGCCATTGCACTCCAGCCCGGGTAACATGAGTGAAACTCCGTCTCAAAAAAATATATATATATATATATATATATATATATATATAAAAATAAAGATATAAAAATTATGGTCTCAGCTACTTGGGAGGCTGACGGAAGAAGATCACTTGAGCCTCGGAGGTCGAGGCTTCAGTGAGCTATGATTGCACCACTGTACTCCAGCATGGGTGACAGAATGAGACCCTGTCAAAAAAATTAAAAATGAAAAAAATTCATGTAGTTCATGGCTGATTTAGAGATATTAACCCATATTAAATAGCAATAAAGTTGAGGAATAAGCAGAATTTCCATTCTCCTAATATCAGGTTGGGTAATTTTGGACAGCAAAAATATAATGGAGGTTTCAATTATACAGAACTTTCTTCTGACTTTGTGTGACAGAAAGAAGAGTTTTAAATTAATGGGAACTATGTTAGCATCAGAAGGGGACTAACTTCTGAGATAAAACTATGAGTTCTTTTGGGTAGCTCTATATATTGAGTAAAGGATGTTAAAAAACCTCTATTGACTATCACAAAAAGGTCCTATCCAAGGGAATAAAGGAGGATATATTGGTGAGCCAGGAGTGAAGTCGCTACTATAGAACTTTGTCCCTGGAAGCTTGGTGCACAGTCCATGAGCAAATTATCCATTTTAAGCTTTCCCAATAGTCTGTGTATAAAATTTGACTTGGAATAAGTTACAGAGTTTGTGTAAAAGTCGCTAATCCATGCTGCATGGACTGGTCACTGCCATGTATTTAACTTTCACTCTTGGAAGAATGGAAGGTCCTTGCATGTCCCTCTCTTGTATTCTGCTGTTGAAAGTCTACCAGCTCTTAGATTAGGGAGTCAAATCCAGTTAACTGTACTGAAGTATTTTGTTTTCTTTAAAAGCCTGGAGACTAGTCTTATTTTTAGCATGTTATTTAGAATAAAAATACTATTCTTCTTATTTAATAAAGTGTATAATTTAAAAGGATGTTAGACTGAAAATTTAAGCTAGTCTCCTTAACCACATTTATGAAAAGCCTGGCTGTTTGGACTATGATTGTAGTTGTGTTATTCTGCCATCTAAGGGGAAATAAATAGTCCTTTGAGGTGTGGATTTACAATCATCAGCATATGGAACAATGAAAGTGATATCACAGATTATTTAAAAAATAAAATATCCAAAGCACTCATGTTATATTTCTGCAATATATACTATTCCTCATAGCTGTTATTTGTACAATGATGAATATATATTAAATATATATTACACATGTCATAGCATTGGCGACTGTAACTGAACAGAAAGGGAAAAGAAAAGCATGTCATATACCAGGCCACATGATATTTGGTGTATAAGAGTTTCTCACTGTCAGCAAGACACTGTCCTGTTTCTGTTGTCGGTTCCAAGATAGCTGCCATTAAAAAAATAATTTTACTTTGCAAGCCATTGCTTTTTTTAAGTGACCACTCAGAACAAATTGCCGAAGTTTTAAATTATATTTTTTTTCTCTCACATGACACTCACTGATGACATTTCTCTCACTGATGACATTTATTGTGTATATTTATGCTTGTGTTTGAACTGGGAGGTGTGTGCTAGTAACACCTTACAAAATATATTAGTAATAAATCAAGCCCTTACTTCTTGCTAGCCCTTTCTGGGTACTTGCATACATGTATTATCCAACTAAATCATTATAAGACCCCTCCGGTAGGTGTTATTTTTTTCATTCTGCATTTGAGAAAACAAGCCCAGAACCATGAACTTGGTTAAGTAGCTGATAAATGGCCAAGCTGGCACCAAAAGTCAGGTCTGTCTGCAAATTCCCTTATCTTTCCACTACATCAGAACATTTGTGGTCTTCAGAAGGAGGAAAAAAAGGTTTTAAAAGGTACCCTTGGTAAAGATTAAATTTTATTGGCCGGGCGCGGTGGCTCAAGCCTGTAATCCCAGCACTTTGGGAGGCCGAGGCGGGTGGATCACGAGGTCAAGGGATTGAGACCATCCTGGTCAACATGGTGAAACCCCGTCTCTACTAAAAATACAAAAAATGAGCTGGGCATGGTGGTGCGTGCCTGTAATCCCAGCTACTCAGGAGGCTGAGGCAGGAGAATTGCCTGAACCCAGGAGGCGGAGGTTGCGGTGAGCCAAGATTGCACCATTGCACTCCAGCCTGGGCAACATGAGTGAAACTCCGTCTCAAAAAAAAAAAAAAAAAAAGATTAAATTTTATTAGTGCAAAAGTATGTGTGTTTATGTGTTTAAGACCTGACACAACTGGATTTTTTATAGTTGTTATTGAGACAGGGTCTCACTCTGTCTCCCGGGTTGGAATACAGTGGCGTAATCATGGCTCACTGCAGCCTTGATGTCCCGGGCTCAATTGATCCTTCTATCTCAGCTTCCTGAGTAGCCTGACTACAGGTATACCTATCATGCCCAGCTAATTTTTGTATTTTTTATAGAGATGGGGTTTCTACAGTTTGCCTGGGTCAGTCTTGAACTCCTAGGCTCAAGTGATCCTCCTACCTTGGCATCCCAAAGTTCTGGGATTACAGGCCTGAGCCACCATGCCCAGTGCAAATGGCATTTTTGGTAAGTTTTCCTGATGGCATATGACTAGTATGTTTAGCCAGCATCATTGTGATTGAATAACCTAATTTAAAGCAGGAACTACTACCCAAACAATGGCTGTGATTCAGCAGATAGGAAAGTAAGGAAGTACTTCATTTGTCAGTGAATTTATATTTTTATGCAGTTTGAACTATGGGTCATGCTGCAGACACTGTCCTTTAAAACTGTCGGAAATCTCTGCCTCTTCCTGAGCACTGATGGCCTCTTCCTTTGATGGAGCAGCTCATACACCAATTTTGGAAAGCAGCGGCGATGGCTTCCTTCTCCTTGGCGTTGAGTGCCTCCTTCCTCTTGAACAACTGGCTCTAGATGACAGTGACCAGTGCAGACTAAAACAGGCTATTGCTTTGCCTTTTTATGTAGTCTAATTTCTAAAAAACAACAACCCTTTAAAAGAGATGGGAATTTATACTTACTAACCACCTGTGATTTTATTAAGCAACCTTGGGTCACACTCATCTGTGCATTTGAGAGGCCTGCAGCAGCACCAAGTCTCATCTTTGCTTACACACATCTAAAAAGTGCAGGCAAGACTACTTGATGTTGTGAATTCATTTTTACATGCTTCCTTTTTAAATTCCAAACTTACTGACCCCTTCTTTCCAGGATATCTTGAATGCCCATCCCTTGCTTAGCTAGTATAGGCTTAGACAATGCAAATATATTTTAGAATCAACCTTTAAAAACATAATTAGAGAAATAAATCTGCTAGAAAACTCTAATATTTATTATTGATTGTTATTTATTATTGACACTGTATGTCAGACATTACACATTAGTCATCTCATTTTGTACACAGTATATTGAGATGTGGCTTACATAGTGCTGCTGTCAGCTTGGAATGGTTTATCTTCCTCTTTTTCCTCCCTAGCAAACTCCCATTCATCTTTTGCTGCTTAAGTCTTGTATCACCTTCTCTTGTTAGGAACTGCTTTGCCTCCCTCCCATGGGCTGGGTAACTGACTACTATCCTCTTTGTGTCTCTTACTGCACTTTATAGATACTTTGATGATGGATCTCTCTTCAATGCAATACTCTGGATTGCATTGCTTTATTTATATGTTGGTGTCCCATTGGACAGTGAGCAGCCTGAATTACACTCATCAATGTATCTCAGTGTGTGCCCTTATTAGCCCTTCACATAACTAGCTCAAGAGGAAGTTATTACTACCATTAGTACTTGGTTTAGTCAACAGTCTGCCAATATTATACTACCAATATGGCTTAGACACTGTCCAGTCAGAACAGAAGCTAGTCATGGAACTAAGGCTTTTTGAAGTACCATGATTCTTTAGGTCTGGAAATCGAAAAAAGGGACTGGGGCATTAGGGAAGGGCGTGTGTGTATGTGTGTGTGTGTGTATGGTGGTGTTGCACAGGTAGTTTTTCACCAACTAGTATGGAAGTATTTCAGTATTTTAAGAACTGGCTCAGCATCAGCTTTGGTCCTCCCAGGTAATGAGTACCTAAAGAATAGGATTCTGCTTGTATGGCTTCGTGTCCCTAATATGGATATCTCAGTGTAAGTCAGGTGTCCAAAGCAGGTTAAACTTCTACAGCAAATGTTAATGTTATTACATAACACTTCTTTTTAAAACTCCTCTGAATTTTTCACATCACTGTTAATGGTACTGCAGTTGATCCTGGAACAACATGGGTTTGAACTGCACAGGTTCACTTACACACATTTTTTTTTTTTTCAATATATCTCTCTGTCTCTTTTACCTCCTCCACTTCTGCCTCTGCCATCCCTGAAACAGTAAGACCAACTCCTTCTCTTCCTCCTCCTCCTGTTCAGCCTTCTCAAAGTGAAGATGAGGATAAAACCTTTATGATGGTCCACTTCCACTTAATGAATAATAATTATATTTTCCTTAAGATTTTCTTAATAACATTTTTCTCTAGCTTATTTTGATAAGAGTGTGGAATATAATCCATATACAAAATATGTGTTAATTGACTTTATGTTATCAGTAAGGCTTCTGGTCAAGAATATTCTCTTAAGTTTCTGTGAGTCAAAGGTTATAGGAGGACTTTTGACTGTGTGGGTTGTGGAGGATGGGTAGGTGCCCCTAATCCCCCTGTTGTTCAAGGGTCAGTTGTACTCTCCTGTTCACATGGGATAGAAAGCTTTGGAATTTTCTGGTTCTCTGACCTTCACATCCAAACCAAAATACAGTCAATCACCAAGACCTTTCCAAGATTCCTTCCTAGTTTCTGCTCCTTCTTTGCTTTCCCAGGGTTACCAGTTTGTACCATATAATTCCAGGCTAACTTATAATCATAGCCCCTTCAGTACCTCTGTTTAAAAGAACAGAGCTTCAGTCCAGGCCAGCTGGCACCATCGTTTTTTCTCCTCTCTTTTTTTCCACTCCAGACGTTACAGGGCCTTGCTTAAACCCTACATCTTCAGAGAAACTTTCCCATGCTGACTCAGCTCAGCAGGGGCTGTCCTTCCCCCAGGTTCCCTAGTACTTACTGTCTGTAGCATGCATTGGATGTTAACAGTGCTTTACTTTGTGAGACTGCCTGAACTGTAATTACATCTTCAAATGACACTGAACAGGTGGTTGTCCCTCAAGTAGAGAGCACACATGCCCATTAAGTGAGAATTAATGCACTCACAGGGGCATAAAGGTTCAGGCCACTCCGTTTTTTTCTTTTTTTTGAGACAGAGTCTTACTCTTGCCCAGGCTGGGGTGCAGTGGCACAATCTTGGCTCACTGCAGCCTCCACCTCCTGGGTTCAAACGATTCTCCTGCCTCAGCCTCCCGAGTAGCTGGGAATACATGCGCATGCTGCCACGCCCAGCTAATTATTTGTATTTTTAGTAGAGTCGGGATTTCACTGGGCTAGCCAGGATGGTCTTGATCTCCTGACATTGTGATCCGCCTGCCTTGGCCTCCCAAAGTGCTGGGATTACAGGTTATAGGCATGAGCCACTGCGCCCAGACTAGATTTTTAAAATTTCTTAATAGAAATAATTTCAAATTCTGTAGCTTGATTGCTGAATAGCATGAAATTTTGTCAAAGAAAAATACTGACCATGATCCACTAAATGAATTCCTAACCTGCTAATGGATCACAACCTCCATTTTATAAAATGCTGATTTAGACCACAAAGGCCTTAAAAAGAAGAGTGTTTCTTTCATAATGGAAAGGTAAGACCTGGAAGCAAAAGCTTTTTACTATGAGTATAAAGTATTGCAAGAGAGGTATAAAGCATGCAAGTTTAGAGGAGGGAAAATTGCACAGTGAAAACGACTTGCTATTGTAGGAAGATTTTTCTGTTTGTAGGAGAAGGTACTTGGCAGTGGCTTAGCAGTTTATAGATATTTTTCCCTTGAAAATTAAGTCATTCCTTGCAGAGCGTTTTTTTTTTCCTCCATAAGGCCGGGTGGGAAAAACATGCATTAATTCCTGCTCTCTAGTTTTCCTTAGGCTTTTATTTATTCACCATCTTGTTTTCCTTCTCACTATTTTTGCTCTTGCATAATAGCAGGGCTTGTTGAGGTTTTCCGATTTGGACTGTGTTTCTAAACACTAACATGAGCAAAGCGGTATAACATAAAGGAGATTTGTCTTTTGTTTAATACTCATTGTTTTGAGATGATCAAAAAATAACAATTTAAAAATGGGGAGTTCTAGAAGGTACTAGGCCATGGGATGAAAACATCATCACTTGTAAATGGTTATAATTATCTTTTAATTGTAGGCTGCTAGCATTATGTTTTTAAAGGGAAGGAATGTCCTATAGTAAATAGTAGTGACAGATTTTAATTATTACCCCTGAGTCAGTTTCTCTCCAAATGTGCTGTTTGGTTTTCCATTGATTATTTTTTCCTTAGTGAAATGAGTCTTTGTGGTAAAGCTTTTCTTGGTTATATTCTTTGTGGCAATTTTCCATTGTAGGACATCCTTTATTTAAAGGCTATTTAAAATTATTTTTATTGCCTAAATTAGGACAGAATTGTACCTGAAGAAAATGGATCATCAAACAGCTTTTTACGTTCTTCAGGGTCACATGCTGTATTAGTCTGTTTTCATACAGCTGATAAAGACATACCCGAGACTGGGAAGAAAAAGTGGTTTAATTGTTCTTGCAGTTCCACATGGCTGGGAGAGGCCTCAGAATCATGGTGGGAGGCAAAAGGCACTTCTAACATGGTAGCAGCAAGAGAAAATGGGGAAGAAGCAAAAGCAGAAACCTCTGGTAAACCCATCAAATCTCGTGAGACTTATTCACTATCATGAGAATAGCATGGGAACCGACTCCCATGATTCATTTACCTCCCCCTGGGTCCCTCTCACAACATATGGGAATTCTGGGAGATACAATTCAAGTTGAGATTTGGGTGGGGACACAGCCAAACCATATCGTATCACCCCTGGCCCCTCCAAATCTCATGTCCTCACATTTCAAAACCAATCATTCCTTCCCAGCAGTCCCCCAAAGTCTTAACTCATTTCAGGACTGACCCAAAAATCCACAGTCCAAAGTCTCATCTGAGAGAAGGCAAGTCCCTTCCACCTATGAGCCTGTAAAATCAAAAGTAAGCTAGTTACTTTCTAGATACAATGGGGGTACAGGTATTGGGTGAATACACCATTCCAAATGGGAGAAATTGGCCAAAACAAAGAGGTTATAAGCCCCATGCAAGTCCGAAATCCAGTGGGCAGTCAAATTTTAAAGCTCCAGAAGGATCCCCTTTGACTCCTAGTCTAACATCCAGGTTACACTGATGCAAGAGGTGGGTTCCCATGGTCTTGGACTGCTCTGCCTCTGTGGCTTTGCAGAGTACAGCCTCCCTCCCAGCTGCTTTCACTGGCTAGCATTGAGTGTCTGTGGCTTTTGGCTCATGGTGCAAGCTGTCAGTGGGTCTATCATTTTGGGGTCTGGAGGACAGTGGCCCTCTTCTGACAGCTCCACTAGGCAGTGAACCAGTAGGGGGCTCTGACCCCACGTTCCCTTTCACACTGTCCTAGCAGAGGTTCTCCATGAGGGCTCCACCCCTGCAGCAAACTTTTGCCTAGGCATCCAGGCCTTCTGAAATCTAGGTGGAGGTTCTCAAACCTCAATTCTTCTGTGCACCTGCAGGCTCAAAACCACGTGGAAGCTGCTAAGGCTTGGGGCTTCCACCCTCTGAAGCCACAGCCTGAGCTCTATGTTGGCCCCTTTCAGCCATGGCTGTAGTGGCTGGGACACAGGGCACCCAGTCCCTAGGCTGCACACAGCATGGGGACCCTGGGCCCAGCTCACAAAACCACTTTTTTCTCCTGGGGCTCTGGGCCTGTGATGGGAGGGGCTGCCCTGAAGGTCTCTGACATGGCCTGGAGACATTTTCCCCATGCTCTTGGGGATTAACATTAGGCTCCTGGCTACTTACGCAGATTTCTGTAGCCAGCTCAAATTTGTCCTCAGAAAATGGGTTTCTCTTTTCTACGGCATTGTCAGGCTGCACATTTTCTGAACTTTTATGCTCTATTTCCCTTTTAAAATGGAATGCTTTTAACAGCACCTAAGTCACATTTTGAATTCTTCGCTCCTTAGAAATTTCTTCTGCCAGATACCCTAAATCATGTCTCTCAAGTTCAAAGTTTCACAAATCTCTAGGGCAGGGCAAAATGCCACCAGTCTCTGCTAAAACATAACAAGAGACACCTTTGATCTGGTTCCCAACAAGTTTCTTATATCCATCTGAGACCCCCTTAGCCTGGACCTTATCGTTTGTATCACTATCAGCATTTTTGTCAAAGCCATTCAACAAGTCTCTAGGAGGTTCCAAACTTTCCCACATTTTCCTGTTTTATTCTCAGCCCTCCAAACTGTTTCAACCTCTGCTTGTTATGCATTTCCAAAGTCGCATCCACAGTTTCAGGTATCTTTTCAGCAATGCCCCACTCTACTGGTACCAATTTACTCTGTTAGTCCATTTTAACGCGGCTGATAAAGACATACCTGAGACTGGGAAGAAAAAGAGGTTTAATCAGACTTACAGTTCCACATGGCTGGGGAGGCCTTAGAATCATAGCAGGAGGCAAAAGATGCTTCTTACCTGGGGCAGCAAGAGAAAATGAGGAGGAAGCAAAAGTAGAAACCCCTGATAAGCCTGTCAGATTTTGTGAGACTTAGTCACTATCATGAGACAAAAAAAGACTGGGCCCCATGTTTCAATAACCTCCTCCTGGGTCCCTCCCACAATACGTGGGAATTCTGGGAGATAGAATTCAAGTTGAGATTTGGGTTGGGACACAGCAAAACTGTATCATGTGCCATATGTAAAAATACACATATGGTTGTAATGTACTTTTGTGTGTGTTTTGTTTAATACCACAATATAAAGTTACTTATGGCTATCAGTCATTGGTAGTATTTGTTGAGCCTTTGCTGTGGTCAGAAACTTGTACATATGCCACCTTGAATACTTGTAACCTTGTAAGGAAGTTATTAGTTTTCTCTTTTGTAGATGAAGCAATCGAGTACTAAGATGAGAAATAGTTTTCTGAAAATCACCTAGGTGGAAAGCGGCACAATCAGCATTTCAACGTGGGACTTTTAGGCTACAGAGCTGGGCTATTTTCACTGTACTGAGCCAACCTTCAAAACAGTGACAGCACAGTATGGTGGCAACTGTGCTGGAAGCTGTTACAGGATCAGAGAAGGAGTATTCTCCTTTGGGCCTGGGGTTGTCCTGGAAAACTTTGCAGAGGGGACAGCACTTGAGTGGGCATTTTGAGGATGAGGCAATGATGCAAGAGAGGAAGCCATTTCCGGCAGGAGGAAATCCATGTAGAGAAGCCTGGAAACTTGAGAAAGCATATGTCCAGAAACTTTCTGGAATATGAAGTGGGAAAGGACCATGTGGTAGAAGATGAGGCTGGAAAGGAGGCGAGCAGAGTGCCAGGATGGATGTTATCAGCTTCTCCGAGTTTGCCTTCCCTAAGGCCTTCTGTACCAGTGGTTGGTTGAACTGTGTCTCCTCCTTGCTGCCGTAACAATCACCCTGTTCTCACCCACTTTATAATGCGCATTCCTTGTATAGAAATAATTTATCTGCTTGCTTGTGGACCTGTGGCCTCCTTGAGAGCGAAAAATAAGGCTTTTACCCTTGAATCCAGTGTAGCCAGGCACATAGAGAAAGCACTCAGGAAATGGTGGGACGAAGAAAGGGCCTTGTTTTTGCTGAAGAGGTTCAGTATTCATTATAGTCAACTGTGTGTTTACTGCTATTCTACCTTTCAAGGTTGAGTTAGGATCTGTTCACATTTCCTGAGGCTAACACACCTCTGTTAGTAAGAAAAGGAGTCTTACTGCTGGCCTCGGGCATAGAGCAGAGTTAACTGGTAGTCTTAAGTTCAGGTGAGGTCACTTGGTCTTCAGGTGTCACATCATACTTCTCACTTCTCCCAGTTCAACTCAGGAGTCATTGATGTAGCAAGGGTAGTGCATATTGTGTTTTGCACTGTGTGCACTAGAAAGTGGCACAGTCAGCATTTCAACGTGGGACTTTAAGGCTACAGAGCTGGGCTCTTTTCACTGTACTGAGCCAACCTGGGTACAGAGATGAGCCAGAAAAGGAGAGGCAGTATGGCATGGTGGGGAAAACACAGCCTCTCTACTCCATAAGGTTCCTCTAAGAACAAAGGAGATTATTTACATAGAGTCCTAGTTCAGCCTTTACACTATTCACAGGGGCAGGAGGAAATAACACACATGGTATGATAAATTGATTCTAACTTTTTAAATATGGGTTTTTGACAGTTTTGCAGTTGGTAATAGTATGGCGGTTACAAGACATGTATGTATAAATAACTATAATGCAAGGCTACATTTGAAAAGAATACAATATCGCTAAAATACCATGAAAACATGAAGAAGGCAGGAATGCTTCATGAAGGGAGTGGCACTGAATAGAACCCCCAGGACCTTTCACAGGATAGATGGCTAGATGGCTGTGGGGATTAAAGGTGTAACTATTGCCTGCTCGAAGACTTCTTTTCTGACCACCCTATTAAAAGTCGATCTGCCTCTGTTATTCTCTATCAGAATAAAACCTGTACCATTAGTTTCCTTTTTTTTTTTTTTTTTTTGAGACAGGGTCTCACTCTGTTGCCCAGGCTGGAGTCCAGTGTTGCAATCACAGCTCACTGCAGCCTTGACTTCCTGGGCTCAGGTGATCCTCCCACTTCATCCTCCTGAGTGGTTGGTACCACAGGTGCATGCCATCAAGACATGCTAATTTTTGTGTTTTTTTGAAGAGAAAGGGTTTTGCCATGTTGCCCAGGCCGGTCTCGAACTCCTTGGCTCAAGTGATCTGCCCACCTTGGCCTCCCAAAGTCCTAGGATCACAGATTGAGCCACTGTAACCAGGTAAAACCTGTTCAATTAGTTTCTTAGTTCTTATTTGTGTGTTTGCTTGTTTGTTTTCTGTTTCTTGTTGTCTGTTGCCAGACTATAAGCCCTGTGAGGGCAGTGACTGTATCTAGCTTGTTCACTCTTGTAACTCTACTACTTATCCCATGGTAGGCACTCAAGAAATACACATCCTACTAGCTCTGGGAAGATGTTGATTATCTGGCGATGTGGTGGCAAAAGCACCTGAAAGTAATCAAAGGAAGCCACTTAGTTACATTTGAACTTGCTGTTATTGTTCTGAGCTTTTTGGTTTCTGCTGAGGATATCCTTTTCCCTTCCTTTATCTTTTTTACAGCGCCATTATCATTTAGACCGGATGAATGTGCAAAACAATGAGTAGTCTGTAGTGTGTATCTTTAAGATAATGATAAAAAGGTCCCTGGAGGACATTTTATAGTGAAATCAGGACTGCAAATTTGATGTTGGAGTTTCCAGGGAGGAAAAAACTTAGACGTTACTTTCCTCAGCTGCTTCCTTTTGAGGATGCTATTCATGTGGGGATTTTGTAAAGTTTAATTTTCCAGAGTGTTTTTACATCATGTATTTTTCAATGTGATAAAAATAATTTATTTTAAAGCAGTCTCTGAAAAGAGGTTGTAGGTTTTCTGTTACAGTGGTTCTCACGAAATGATTAACAGAAGATTCTCCATGGAGGAAGAAGAGTTGTATTTTAGCATTATGTTGTAATACTATGTTTGTATGTGCTTTTTCTTTTTTTTTTTTTTTTTTTTTGGGCGGGGGTTTGCTCTTTTTTCCCC
>NW_022436974.1:18483978-18574037 GCF_009761245.1 Sapajus apella
GACGGAGTTTCGCTCTTGTTACCCAGGCTGGAGTGCAATGGCGTGATCTCGGCTCACTGCAACCTCCGCCTCCTGGGTTCAGGCAATTCTCCTGCCTCAGCCTCCTGAGTAGCTGGGATTACAGTCACACGCCACCATGCCCAGCTAATTTTTTGTATTTTTAGTAGAGACGGGGTTTCACCATGTTGACCAGGATGGTCTCGATCTCTTGACCTCGTGATCCACCCACCTCGGCCTCCCAAAGTGCTGGGATTACAGGCTTGAGCCACCGCGCCCGGCCTTGCTTTTTCTTTTTAAAAAATGTAGTTTAATAGTTCATCAGAGGTAACCAGTGAAGATTGTGGCCACTGATGTCTTTTATCTCTTATCTCATTAGGGTGGAACAGGACCAAGACGTTTGAGAAAATTAGTTTATTACCTTCTATCAATTTCTTTAATAGGTTTTGGAGAAAAAGGGTAGCAATAGAATATGGTTTATTGACTTCTATTAAATGCTGGGGGGAGCCTGATGGCCTTGAAACTCTTTTGCCAATTTAGTGGGGCGTTTAGTGTTTAGAATGCCTACTGTCAGGGCCAGTGCAGAATCTGTTATAAATGGGCTATAGTGGTGACTATAACTGTTCAAAAGACTTTCTTTTGTTGATTGTTGTTAAACAAATACTGCTGGTGTCATGTATTCGGTCCTTCATTGAGATCTTTCTTGGGTGTGTTATGATTTTGGAAATTAAACATTGTTATATATGTAAAATATGTAGCAATTTAAGAGAGACCAACCTTGGCTTGAAGCCTGGCTTGTTGTCATAATCATGTGCCATGTGGACCTTTCGATAGCTTTCTACTTATTTTCTTTCTTTCTTTCTTTTTTCTTTTAAAAATTTTCCTCTAGGCTATCTTCCATAGAACAGGTAAACTGATCTTTTTTTTTTTTTTTTTTTTTTTTTTTTTTAGAATGAGTTTTTAAACTCTTGAAGGCTTCCTATTGCCCTTAAATTCAGTTCAGACTCCCTATCATAGCCCACTTAGCTCTAAGCCTCATCCAGTGCCATTCTCTCTGGTCTTACCTCTGTTTCTACATTAAGCTTTTTTTGGTCTCTGGCTCTTCGTTTTTTCTGTTTCTTTTTTCTAGAGTTTTTCCTTGTCTGGCTCTTTCAGGCTTCAGTTCCAGTGCCACCTCCATAGGGAGGCCTTCTGTATTAGTTTCTTAGGGCTGCAGAGTATCACAAACTGGGAGCCTTCAAACAAAAGAAATTCATCTTCTGACTTCCAGAGGCCAGAAGTCCAAACTCAGGGTGTCAGCAGGACTGGTTACTTCTTGGGGACTCTGAGGGAGAGTCTGGTCTGTGCCCCTAGCTAAGTTTCTGCTGGCTGTTGGCAGTCTTTGGCGTTCTTTTGCTGGCAGCTGCATGACTCCAATCACTGCTTCTATTGTCACATGGCCATCTTGCTTCTTTGCATCTGTGTCTTCACATGGCATTCTTCTCTCTGTGCCTGTCTCTTGGTCTCTTCTTTTAAGAACATCAGTCATATTGGATTAAGGGCCTACCCTTCTCCAGCATGACCTCATCTTAATTAATGACATCTGCAGTAATCCTATTTTTAAATAAAGTCACATTCTGAAGTTCCAGGAAGGACATGAATTTTGGGGGGATGCTATTCAACCCAGTATACCTACCTGACTTTCAATTTAAAGTAGGCTGTGTTATTGGAGCTATACAGTAGTCCTCCCTTCTTTATGGTAGATAAGTTCCAAGACCCCCAGTGGATGCCAGAGAGGTAGGTTAGTATCGAACCCTATATATACCATGTTTTTTCCTATACATACATTCCTGTGGTAAAGTTTTATTTATAAATTAGGCACAATAAGAGATTAACAACAATTATGACACATTATGTAAATGAAGAGGAAACAATTATGACACATTATGTGAATGCATAGTCTCTCTCTCTCAAAATATCTTGTTGTACTGTACTCACCTATTTTCTGACCATGGTTGACCATGGGTACCTGAAACTGCAGAAAGTAAAACCATGGATAAGGTCTGTAAACTTACTCACCGATTCTTTATTCCTGGCCAGTGATGAGCAAGGCACTTCATTAGGCCACATGTTACATATTGTACTCAGCTCGGGGCACACCATCTGTAAGAGAGAATGTTGATTGATCCAGAGTATGAGCAGGGTTAGGAGGACTTTAGAATATAGCGTTATATGGGAAGTAGTAAGAACTGGGGTTGCTCAGTTGGAGAACAGAAGATTTGTGAAGTCATCACAGCTCTCTGCAGGAGGAGGGGTAGTATGCAGGATTGGATTGTAAGTTACATAGATCACAGGTCTGAACTCCTGTACGTGAGAAACATGGTTTTGCCTTTTTTGGGGTTTGAGGAGTCTTTGTCCTTTTATATTATACCACCAGATACCAGCTTCAGTCTCTCAGAAGATGTGATGTAGTTATAACAGTGGTATCTTGAGAACATTTTGCATGTATAGAAACATTCAAAATAGTCCAGGTGCGGTGACTCTTGTCTATAATCCTAGCACTTTGGGAGGCTGAGGCAGGTGGATCACTTGAGGTCAGGAGTTTGCGAGCAGTCTGGGAAACATGGCAAAACCCCATCTCTATTAATACTATAAAAATTAGCTGGGCATGGTGGGGTGTGCCCATAGTCCCACTACTTGGGAGGCTGAGGCATGAGAATCAGTTGAACCCGAGAGGCGAAGGTTGCACAAGCCAAGGGGGCCACTGCACTCCACCTGGGTGACAGAGCAAGAGTCTATCTCCAAAAAAAAAAAAAAAAAAAAAGAAACATTCGGAACAATAGATTATAAAGGAAGGAAAACAATAGTAATACATCATCTTATGTTTCACAAAACAGAAGAATATAAATTTGTAAGGCTTTGATGATATGTAACCTTATTTTTATAAGATTATCATTGAAATGTTTATATATCATATATATGAGTTCTGGCAAGATTATTTACTCTTTAAAATAGAATAAATACAACATGGTTGAGATTGCCTTGCAAATGAGCAAACAGATTATGGCAGCATTTGTCTGTGGTGGACAGGACCTCATAGCTCTGGATATATTCAGGGCTGCATGGAGATAGGAATGACCTTACTTCTCTTGCCCCCTGTCCTCTGTCACAACCCCTTTATGGAATTCTTATCTTAGAAACTTCTCTGCTCCTGATCCTGGGTTGTGAATCCCTGCTAAGCAAGCTCATATGTAGGCAGGTGGTTGTGCCTACAAATTCAGTCTCCAGCCTCAGCAACTTTATGGAGGCCTAGGCATCAGGTTTTCCTTCCATGCTACACTTTTACCTTTGTCTTTAAATCATTGCCATCCTGGACTCTCTTTTACTATCCCTTTTAATAGATCACCTTGTCCCTCTACTTCATTGACTAGAAACTAAGGTGTTTTATGAGAGACATTTTGACTAGAACCCTTTCTAATTAGTTTTCCTCCCTGGCTAGTTAGACATAACTCCTGCAGCCATCTGTTTCCCAGTGGAGAAGGGGTTCCTTGTCCTCCTCAAGTCAGATCCTTCTGTTGGTGCTATTGACCCCATTTCCTCCCTCCCTCCCCAGGATCTTGCTGCATCACATATCCCTCACTTACCTATTGTCTCAACTATTCTCTCCAATTACTTTTTGTCCTAGGGCATTATACCTCTCCCCTGTTTCTTCCTTCTTAGAACTCTGTTGTTGGAAAAACATATTTTACACTTTGATCAAATCAACTTCTGTACCTGAAAAAAAAAATTCTTCTCTGTGTCGAAGTTCAGCTCAGACATTACTTCCTCGGTGCAGCCCTGTATAATTTCCTCAGGCAGGATCATGGCTTTGGCTTGTAGCTCCCACAGTGCTTTGCAAACAGTGCTTAACCACACCACTGGTTGTTTACTAGGACATTCATCACTCCTGTTAGATTCAGAACTTGAGAAATGGAATTGTATCTTAGTTTTTTCTTAATACTTGTCTTTTAGTGAGTACTCAATAAATACTTTTAAATGAAAGAAAAATTTAATATTAATGTGACTTACTGCAATATAATTTACATATGAAATATGTGCTGGGCCCGCAAGCGGGGCTCCCGGGTGAGCTTGCCCAGGGTCTGCTGCACAGAGCGCGCCCAGGTAGCTCCTGCTGCGGACACCTCAGGCAGTGTACTTGTGGTCGAGGCCGGAAGGTGATGCTGTCAGCACTGGGCATGCTGGTGGCAGGGAGTGTGGGGCTGACCGTGGCTCCATTCTGCTGTGAGTGCCAGTGACCTGGAGCTGCATGCCCCCAGTTATCCGTGGTCTCACCGTGTCCTCCTTTCTTCCTTGGACCACACCAGCATCCGTAGGGGTTTTCGGGTATGTAAGCAGGTGTGCTCCTCCTGCCACAGCATGGACTAAGTGGCTTACTGCCACCTGGTGGGCGTATACTACACTGAGGCTAAAGCTAAGGTGCTGGCTGAGGAGGTGGAGGTTCAAGATGGCCCCAGTGAAAATGGGGAGATGTTCATGCGGCTAGGAAAGCTGTATGACTATTTCCCAAAACCATACCCCAACCCTGAGGCTGCTCGAGCTGCCAGTAATGGAGCATTGGCCCTGACCTCAGCTACACTGTGCGAGCTAGGGGATGGTGGTGAGGACTACATCTTCTTCCTGCTCACGGGCTACACTTCGAGCCACCCACCAGGGTGTCACTGCCAAGAGGTCTCTACTTCAACCCCTGTTTTCCTGGCCAGGCCATTGGCATGGCCCCTCCCATCTACACAGATGTCCTGGAGTTTGATGATGGTACCCCAGCTGCCATGTCCCAGGTAGCCAAGGACGTGTGCACCTTCCTGTGCTGGGCATCTGAGCCAGAGCACGACCAACGAAAATGCATGGGGCTCAAGATGTTGATGACGAGGAGGCTACTGGTACTCATCTACACCATGAAGCGGGCTAAGTAGTCAGTCCTGAAGAATTGGAAGCTGACATAGTATAGTGAAATATAAATGTAAACATGAACCTTATAAAATATATATCTAAAATGAGATTTTAAATGTTTACGAATCTGTTTTTGAATTATCTTATTATGCATATAGAACAATGCATTATCCCCCTCATTCTCTTTTACAGTCACTTTTTCCCTGCAATGGTAACCAATATCCTGGTTTCTGACAGCACAGAATTTTTTTTTTTTTTTTTTTTTTTTTAAATTTAAGATGGGGTTTCACCATGATGGCCAGGCTGGTCTTGAACTCCTGACCTCAGGTGATCCACCCACCTCGGCCTCTCAAAGTGCTAGGATTACAGGCATGAGCCACTGTGCCCGGCTGACAGCACAAAATTTTTAACCATGACTTTAAAAAGAAGGGGGATGATTGCTCTGTTTCAATTTTGTGAATATATATTTATTTTGAAAAGAAAGATTTAAAATAATTGGCATCTTTGTGTCTGTTTTTTATACAAGAGTTTGGACTTGAGATCTAAGTTTCCTTTCTGTCCTAAGATTTTATGCAGCTTAGTTAAAACTTAACGAACCAGGTGTGGTGGTGTGTGCATTTAGTTCCAGCTACTCTCAGTCCTAGGAGAGAGGATCGTCTGAGCCCAGGAGTTCGAGGCTGCAGTGAGCTATGATCGGGCCACTCTACTTTGCCTGGACCAGAGAAGGATACCCCCATCTCTTAAAAAAACAAAAAAAACTTAACGGAGCTTTCCGACATTACTACTTATGTAAGAGCGCCCTCTAGTGGTGTAACATTTCCTAAAATTTATGTGCCATAGTTTATTACAGCAAAACTTTGTCTCTAATTTGGGAGCTTGAGCTGTGGCCAGATAATTCTCTTAGTACAAAGCTTCCTGAAGCCATGGGAAGGCATTGATTATGTGGTGCTTTCACAGAACAATTCGGCCAACAGATAGAATCTCCCTCTAATGAAACACTTAACACTGTTATTTGACAAAACATGTTATTTCTTGATTTACTGGAGCATTTTAGGTGTTCTCAAGGGCAGGATTGTTTCACCTTTGTTTT
Organism: Sapajus apella; assembly: GCF_009761245.1. Classification (NCBI taxonomy): domain Eukaryota; kingdom Metazoa; phylum Chordata; class Mammalia; order Primates; family Cebidae; genus Sapajus; species Sapajus apella. The sequence continues at coordinate 18,489,992 of NW_022436974.1, forward strand.
AGCAGTAAAGCAAAGAGTGTTTTGATTTTACAACATTTTGATAACTTAGTGATTTTTCCTCTGGGGCCCAGAGTTCTTGGTTAGAGGAAAGGAAGCTTATTAAGCACTGCAGAATTTTTGGAGAGGGTGTTTTCCCTCCCCATTTGGTTATTAAGCACATTTTTTCTCCCACATGTAGATAGATGCTGTTGTGGTATTTATATATACCATTATTGAATTTATAATAGCTTCTTATATATTTTCTCAAGCACTGGCTACTAATGTATAACATATCTGTGATAATTTTAACTAAATTAACAAGGGAACCTCATACTCAGAAACACATGAATCACTTACTTAGAAGATTTGAACTGCTTCACAGTTTAACAATTATCTATAAAGTATATGCCATGTACAAGGACACTGTGGTAGCTAATGTGTTCTTGCCTTTCAAATTATCTGAGTATAGGAGATTGGGGCACCAAATTTTCCCTATGATGGACTCTCCCATTATCACTTTTTTTCTTCTCTTCCTCATTTACCATATTCTTTTTAATTAAATTTATTTCTAAGGTCTCATTTTTAATATTAGGGGCATGTTAGGACAAAAAAAAAAGCATAGGAGTCAGGGAATGCCGTTCTCTCTGCTGGTTAACACAGAAGGTGTGTAAAGAGGAGCAGTGTCTTATTACATACAAAAATGATTGTCTTTGAAGGATATCTCTGAGAGGACTTCCATCTTTTTTGTTAAGATAGACGCTTGACCCTCTAAGGTTGGCAATGAAAAGAGCATCTTTGTGGGAAGAGAGGACAGTTCTTTTCTGGACTCGCCTTCCTCCTGGAGGGACTTGTAAACATTTCCTTTGCCACCACCACACTGTCACTGGGGGATACTATTTCCCCTTTAATTCCTTAAGTCAAATTTAGTCTCCAATACTTTCTGGTAACCTCACTGTACAGATGAGTAAAGGTAGAATATTTAAGCAGGATTTTTGAAAGGCTTTGACATAATAAAGAAGAAATAAACCAGGAGTATTCCAAGAGCCAGAGATCTGACTCATAAGATGTGGCTTTGCTCTCTGATCTTGTCCTAGCTCTAGGGTGCCCATGTGAGAGGGACAGCTTAGTAGAATCCCACTCCTAGACAGCCATATTTCTCCAACTGTAGATCTAGGGCTTGTCTAAACTTCACCTTTCTTCCACATTTTAGTCCTTCTTTGGGAACCTGTGTTCTTCTAACAGAAAGGTGTTCATCCTTTCAGGGGATGTCAAGCTTGCCCAGAAAGTTGTCAGTCTCCATTTAAGAACTCTAATGGAATGTAATGCCACAATCCCCAAATTAACATAGGACACACACATCAAATGGGAGAAAGAGGGTCTTATTTTATTTTAGCATCTCTGCATTAGAGTTGGAAATCAGAGCACATGCAAAACTCCTTTAAGATGCTTTGATTTATTGGAGGCATTAATATTTTTGGTCATGTATATCTCTGGGTAAACTTTTTGTATCTTTAGTAAAATTTCAGTTAACTATTATTAGATATCTGGGTGCCTGAATAAATCCAACTGCATACTGAGTTTTCTAAAACCAAAGGCTGCGGAGAAGGAGTCAACGTGATTTTGGGTTTTATCAGTGTCCTAATGGAGTTAGCAATGGTAGTGTAGTAATAATTATTGTCAGGTCAATGAAGAGACCCACATTCCACATATTCTACAATGTCACTGTTAGTAAATGGCTGGGATATTTGTCCTTCATTTTGCAAATTTAGAAGAAAGATACCCAGAGTGTCCCTTACTGAGGGTTGAAGTTTATGGTTAGCTTTATCTGCGTGAGCCTGTTACAATGCAAGGAGCAGAAAGATCTGGGTTTTCTTGGAGGTGGGATTGAGTAGGGATTAAAAGCACATGAAAAGAATTACATTTGATTCCTAATTATTAGTTACCTTACCTTGGCAAATCTGGTCTCTCTGAGCATCAGCCTTCTTAATTTAATACTGGATGATGAAAGTGCCCCCAGAGGGTAACTGCTGAGAGGGGGAAGGGATCTGCATAAAGCAGCAGCACGGTGGCAGACACGTGATAGGTGCTCTGCATTATTCCCTCCCACCCCCACCTCTCCCACCCCCACTGCCGCCAACTTGCCAGCAAAACTAACAGATGTAATGTTGCTACTGATTTTTTCTGGATGCAAACTTTATTCTTGAGTGGTTTTAAGTCCAAATAATTACTTTGTACAATAAACATCATTTAAAGGATATTCTCTTTTCTTCTTGCCTACCATTCTCACAGATCTATTTCTTCTCCACATGGTAAAGTGGAGAAGCATGTTTTAAAATTTCTTGGATCATAAAAAAAATTAAAAAAGAAATTTCTTGGACTACGTGCTAGAAAGAACTGCTGGGCATGACTAGAGAGGTTTGTTTCTGAGGTCATTCTGTGTTGCCTTTACAGTGCCATGATTTAATTGGTTCAGTAAGCCAAACTGCAAAAATAAAGTTCTAGCTTTGCCTCAGCCTTGTGACCCTGGCCAAGTCATCTGACCTCTTCGAGCCGAATTTCTTCAGTTGAGCAACACAGATGGCATGATTTCTAAGGCCCTTGTCACCTTTTCATGTTCTGATTCAAAAATCTTTATTTGGGAGCCCAAAACAGGAAGTGGCATGTTGGTGCCACTTCTCAACAGCAGAGGGCATACTGCCCCTAGTGTGCCTGGCCATTCAGTTTTGAAATCTAGCCAGAAGTTGATATCCTTGATGATAGGAAGGAGCCAAGGAAATTCTGTTAATTCATGTTACGCAAAGGATGTTTCACTACATATTTCCAATTGTTTAGTACTTAGGTGAAGCACTAAGAAAATAGGAGATTTGAAACATTCTAAGGTGCTGTAATTCTGTGAAGAACTTAATCTGCCTTCCATCCAAGTACTCCATGCTTAAGATTGGTGTGCAAATGGGATAGAGAAGAGAACTAACATCTTTTAAGCATATATATATCAGGAACTGTGCCTGGTATTTTAGGTACATTTTTCGTATCCTCACAGCAATCCTCTGAATTATATGTTGTTATCCTTATCTTACACAGGAAGATACTAAGGTTCAGAGAGGTTAAGTGATTTGCCTGAAGCTTCACAGAAGAGATTCAAGTTCAGGTCTCTTAACTCCCAAGTCTACTTTCTTGCCAGGGTTCCTCTCTCTGTTCCCCAATCTTAATAATCAAGGATGATTGCTAGGAGCAGGAGTACCTTGGGCACGGCCACACAAGGGAATTTGGCTTTCTCTGGTTCTGAAGTTCTTGTGGCCTTTGTAATTCTAGATGGAAGTGTTTCACTGGCAAGAACTTTTTATCAGTTATATTCAACATGACATATACAAATACCCGTGTTTTCAAATTTGAAAATTTTAGATTGGATTATTAGTGTTTTTCTTTGTGGGCTGCTTTTAAAGGCCACCGCAATATCTCATTTTACATGAAGACTCAGTTCTGTAGGCAGTGGGTGAGGTGAAAGTCATTAGAGCAAAATTATCTTCAAGAATCTCGTGGGAAGGACTCTTGCTCGAGAGCCACGAGCTTCTTTTCTTTAAGTTCTCCCTTGTTGAAACCTGCTGAGCTTCAACAGGTGTTCCTGTGGTGCTTTCTCACGTTGAGTGTCAAATAATACAGTTAGCTTATGTTTGGGGTATGTTCAGTGGTAATTCATATCTTTAGACACCAGAGTCTCATTCAACATAGTGAGATGCTTACAGTATTAGGTATTCTGAAACCTAGAACAAGAGAAGGAGTAGCAAATTAGTGTCTTATTTTGATGCTTGTTCTAACGTAGTGGTTTTCACAACTTTACAGAATCACCTGTAGGGCTTGTTAATAACAGCTTACTGGGTTTTACCCCAAAGTTTCTGATTCAGTAGGTCTGGGATTCAGCCAGAGGGATTGCATTTCTAACAAGTTCCCAGGTGATGCTGATACTGCTGGTCCGGGGACCGCACATGGAGAACCATTGTACTAATTGAATGGAAGCAGGTGGAATCACTTGTCCATCTTCCTTTCTCTATCTGTCTGTTTCTCTTGCTCTTTTATTTTTAGGCTGAGTGTATGTAGTTGAATTAGTTTAAGTTAAATGCAGGGATTGTAGCTCAGCCAACTCGTTATCCCATTGCTTAGCTTAATACTTGGCCCAGAATAGGAGTTCAATAGATGCTTGTTGAGTGAATGACTGAGTAACATGTATAATGGAAGAGCTTATAGCACATGGACATCATTATTACATACCTAGTCCATATAAACTGCTTATTTTCCTGAAAAGTAGACAGTCTTTAGAGTATATTTTAGGACTACATATGGTGATGATTATAGATACCAGGAAGTATACAGTTAGGTACAGTTTTGAGACACTTGTATTTTAGGACCCGTGGTATAAATGGGAACCGTGTGTGTAGATAGAGCTGGGTGTAGGAAGTCCCATCTGTTTTATAATGACCTAGGCAAGTCTTACAGGGCCTGGTTTAGGTCAGAACTAAGGGTTGCTCCCAGGAGACTGGAGCAGCACTGAAACAGCCTAGGTCTGATCCAGACTGAGTGCTGTATTCTCACTTATGTCCTTCAAAAGCACTGAGGTATTCAGCCCCCATGATGCAAAAGACTCAGGGAGACTCCGTACTGTGGGATAGCTGTAAATTCAGATAGTCGTATATGAATCTTACCATGTTATAGTATTTGATAAGTATATTTTAAATAGTAAATTTAAAAAACTCAAAAGGTAAAATCTCAAAAATATATTTAAAGTTCAGTTTAAGAAATCATTTTCTTATGTAGCCAAAACAATATGATCATTTTTAACAAAATGAACAAGTCTTTAGTACAAGTTGAGTATTCCCTCTCTGAAATGCTTGGGACCAGAAGCATTTCAGATTTTGGATTTTTTTTTTTTTATTTTGTAATAGTCACATTATAGTTACTGATTGAATATCCCTAATCTGAAAATCCAAAATTCAAAATGCTCTAATGAGCATTTCCCTTGAGTACCATGTTGGTGCTCAAAAGTTTCAGATTTGGAGAATTTGAATTTTGGATTTTTGGATTAGGGATGCTCAACTTGTATCATTTAATACTCAGCCCATATTAAAATTACACATTTGTTCCTACATCATCATTTATATCTTGTTTGTTCAAACTAGGATCCAATATAGGGTCATGTATTATGTCTGGTTATTATGTTCCTTAAAATTCATTTAATCTAAAGTAGTCCTTTCTCATGATATTGCCTTGTAAAATGTTCTACCTTCAGATTTATCTGTTGTCCCTTTAAAGTATCTTCAACCTGCTCTTTTACCTTTATATTTCCTGGAACCTGCAAATTAGATCTAAAGGCTGGATTAAAATAAAACGGAACATTTTTGGCAGGAATACATCATAGGGGATATGTGCTTCATGTTTTGCCACATGAGGAGATACATAATCCCTGCCTGCTTTACCATTCATGATACTAACAAAATTGATTACTAAAGTGATGACAGCTGGATCCTTCCATTGTAGTTATGTTTTCCCCTTGTGACAAGAGAGTATTCTCTATGGTATTACTTTGATACTAGATGAATGTTAATTTTCATATTATCCATTTTCCTAATGCTTTTTAGCACCAATTGATAATTCTTGCCTGAATCGGTAACTTCACAGAACTGTCATTATTCTAATTCTGTCATTCCTTCTACATTAGCTGACATTTGACTAAACACAGCTCTTCTTTATTAACTGGGCCTATTCAGTGCCATCAAATACAATTCTGTTGAATTAAATGTTGAATTGTTAACTTTTTAATTCCCAATTTCAAAGTAAGGAGTTGATTTAATAGACAACTTAAATGATGACAAATGAACCTTTTCCTTTCTTTCCTTTTTAAAAATATTTTTGTGAACTAATGGAGTTTCATGAATTGCATATTTCAAATAACTACAGTCATTATTCTTTTTATGTTTAATCTGTTTTTGTTTTATGTTCAATTTGTTAAAATGATTGCCAGTGGTAGTCCCTTGTAGCTGGTGCCTATGTTCATTAAATACAACCCTCCATTAATTTTGAGCACTTTCTTGCTTCCTTGCATAGCAAGATACATAGGCTTATCTTGCAGCTTCCTTGTCCCAAATGTCAATTAGTCACTTCACTAATAAGCCCTAGTTTCTTTTGGTGGAAATGGTACAGACATAAAAATCTTGGAACTTAGAATGTCTATGATGTGCTGGGGTGACAAGGTTTATGGTAGTAAACCTTTTCAGTAGTCTATTTAATTCATGAGTTTTCAATATTGGAAGTTAGTTTAATGAAAACTCAGATAGTAAGGGATATTTGTATTCTGAAAAATAATGAGATGTATTATATACTTAAAAATTGCTCTGGGAGTAGATTTAAGTGGTCTTACCACAAAAAATATAAATATGTGAGGCAATGCTTATGTTAATTAGCTCAATTTAGTCATTCTACATTGTATACATATTTCAGAGCATCATATTATATACATCATTTGTAAAATTTTATTTACCAATTAAAAAATACATTTAAAAACTAAAAAAATGGGTTCATACTGTATCAGCAATTTAATTTTAATATTATGTTTTTAAGTAGCTACTTGATTTTATAATTGTATTTTTTCTTTTACATTAAAAATCTTGACCATAATAGCAAACATTGCTTTATTTTATAATATAAAGAAAATGATTTCAAAATAATAATATCATTATTACTATTAATAATAAAACAATGAAGTTTAAAATTTCTTGTGATTATTTTTGTAGTATAGGTTGATTTTAATAGAAGAATTAATTTTATGTTGATCTCATTTAATTACTTTCCTTTGAAATATGTTTTGTTTGTTTTGTTTTTATCACAGGTTGATCATTTTGGATTTAATACTGTGAAAACTTTTAATCAGCGGTACCTAGTAGCTGATAAATACTGGAAGGAAAACGGTGGATCGATACTTTTCTACACTGGTAATGAAGGGGACATTATCTGGTTTTGTAATAACACGGTATGTGCATATCTGTGAAATTCCAGTGCTCAATTTGCCTTTTATTATGATAACCTGGAAGAAATGTTTTGCAGTATATATAACCAAGCATTACTGTTGTTAATTGTAAAGTTCTGTAAAAAATAACAAAAAAATTAACTCACTAATAATAGAAAAAATAGCAAAAGTATATGAATAGGAAGTTCATAAAAGAATTAAGTACAGATATCTAATAAGTCCGCATATTCAGCCTTAAAGAATTACAAATGAAAAGAATAATGTACTATTTTTGGATAATAGAATTATTTTATTCTATTTTTCATGGACTGCCTGAACATCTCAGAGAACTGAATTTTGCAAATTTTTTGTTTTCCTTTGTTTTGTTTTTAAAATCTCAGCTTATTTTTAAAGTGAACAAGGTTATAGGGGAAACAGGCATAAAATGTTACTATGTATAGTTTATTTTGATTATGATCTCTAGAAGATAAAAACAAGGGCAGGAATTTCTGTGTTTATTTAGTGTTATATTGTCAGTGTCCAGGACTGTATTAGGCATATAGAAGGTGATAAATAAACACCTATTGAATGAATGAATGAATAAAATCTAAACAATGCAAATGAGAAAAGATATATAAATAAGAATTGGAAAAGGTTAAATTGTAGATACATTTTAGTTTAGCTTTCCTGTTCAACCATTTTTCTTTTATTTGTGAGGGTTAGGAATAGTATATAGCCTGTTAGCTTGCTTCCCTGACTATATTTTCTATCACTTTTTATAATGCTGAAATCCATTAACAAAACTTAATTTAGAAAGACATGTGAAAGGAAGAAATGCTCCTTTTCAATTGTGTCACTGCAGACACTAGAAAATGCCAACTTTCTACCAAAAAGCTAGTTGTGAAACTACCTTAAAGTGGGGAATGAATTCTGTATTATCTCCAATGCCGATGTCTATGGCATGGTGCCTGGTAGTCCGGATGTCTCAGTAAATGTTTGTTGAGCTGGTATATGAATTGAAAGTAAAGATATGAATCCAATTACATTGTTATTGTATTTCTCATTTCTCATTAGGAATGTTAAGAATCTAAGTAAGTTAGTTGAAATAAAATACTTCCCTGAGAAATAAGATCCTAGGAGGCCTATTGCTTTTAGGTCAGTGATGAATGAAATCAGGACCTCCTTACAATCAGATTCCTGTTCTGTTATTCTGTGAAACAACAGAGTCTGCCTTGTTTATTTTCTCCTTTTTGTGTGACTTCCTTTTATGTGAAGGCCACAGGGCAACTTCTGTCCAGTGATTTTTGCAGTTCCCATTCTCTTTTATTATAGGCAGGGATCTGTTCCTGCCTCCAGTAGGCACTACTCTGACAGGCACTGTGGTAGAACTTAAGGCTTGCTGGGGAATCTCCATTCTCAAAAGTAGTGGAAAGGAAGAGATACTCAGAGTAGGAACAGTTCCAAAGAACTACTAGAGGCAGATCCTAGAAGGGCAGATCCTGGCCCATCCCCAGCCCCAGAGACCTCCCTTTACATACTAAAATGTTCCAATGCACATTCACTTCTGGACATTAATTTACCGAGAGGCAGCATCGTACAGTGGTCAAGAGTGAAGGCTTCAGCTAGATTGACAAGGTTTGAAGGCTGATGTTGTCACTTTGTTGTGTGACTTTGGGTTAGTTTCTTGTTCTGTGCCTCAGTCTTCTCATCTGCTAAATGAATACAGCAATAATAGCTAGTTCATAGAGTTGTGTCGGGACTTAAAGAAGATTAAGGGACTTGCAAACCCATAATGTTAAAAGATGTTAATATATTATACAGACCTCTTTTGCAAAATAAGAATACTCCTAAAATAGGTCACTTATTACATTGGGAACTAGCTCAATGAAATTGCCTCCTCTCAAAGCCTGAAGTCAACTGCACAGAGGTCTGGACATTTTAATGCATGATCTTTACTCTTAAGATACTCAGGGTCTGGTGTGTGTGACATATATATAAGCAAATTTTGCAACACAGTATCCAGGATCTATACCTAGCACAGTGATGTTGAGAAGCGGGAGTGATCAGCACTGCCAGAGTGGGGCAGGCAGAGGTGGGCGTACTTGAACTGGATGTTTGCAGGATCTGTAGATAAATGGCAGCGAATGAGTAGGTCCTTAAGAAAGTGGAGTTATTGAAACCATCACAAATAAATGGTTATATTCTCTCTCCTTACATGCGTACAACTCTTCTAATTGTTCATTCATTGATGAAAACAACAAAAACACTTGAGATTCTTAGTCTTTGTTAGGGAGCAGCAACACACTAAAAAGCAACAATGTGCACTGGAATGACAGTTTTAATCTGTGCTAAATCTAAATTTAATTGACGTTGACTGCCTAGAATGCTTTGTTGAGAAAAGATTCTGAGGCCACAACAGAATAAGTGAAAAAATTGAAGTGATTGGCTAATGACCAGATATAGATGTTGTAGCAAGGAGATCTAACAGCTCTTGATATTGGTGCCCTGGAGCTAGATGCCTATGTTTGAATCTTGGCTCTACTGCTTACTAGCTGTGTGAATGTTGAAGGTTATTTGTACCTCAGTGTTCTTGTCTATAAAATGGGGGTAATCAAAGTGCTTATTTCATAGATTGCTGTGATAATTGAGTTAATACATATATAATGCTTAGAACAGTGCCTGACACATTATAAACACTCAGTTAATATTAGCCTTTGTGAGCTATTATTTATTTTCCAATAAATAAGATAAATTGAAAACCCCCAGGGAGTTTAGTATGCCTGTTTGTTTTCTCTTTTATGTTATCAGTGTCTATGAGTAGACAGCTTCTTTAGATACCTTTAGCTCTTTCCTGGAAGATTTGGCAAACAGTGCAATTTGAAGACCATGTTTTTAAAAGTTAAAATTATGTTTTATTTTTAATTTGTTTTCTCTCCATTGTATGTATGTTTTTTTTTTTTCCCTTGACTTTTATTTTAGGTTCGGGGGTACACATGCAGGTTTGTTAACTTGGGTAAATTGTATGTTGCTGAGATTTGGTGTATGAATGATCCCATCACCTAGATAATAAGCATAGTACCTGATAGGCAATTGTTGAACTCATGCCCTACACTCATACTCCCTGCTCTGTTAGTCCTCAGCTCCTCTAGTAGTCACTCAGTGTCTGTTGTTCCCATATTTGTGTCCAGGTAAATTCAGTGTTTAGCTCCTGCTTATGAGTGAGAACATGCAGTGTTTGGTTTTCTGTTGCTCTACTGTGTCACTTAGGATAATGGCCTCCAGCTACATCCATGTTACTGCAAAGGATATGATTTTGTTCTTTTTAATGGCTATTTAGTATTCCATGGTATGTATAGACCACATTTTCTTTAACCAGTCCTCTGTTGAATGGTATTTAGATTTATTCATTGTCTTTGGTATTGCAAACAGTACTAAGATGAACATACAAGGGCATGTGTCTTTTTGGTAGAATGGTTTATTTTTATTTTAAATTTTAATTTACTTTTTAATTTTATTTTTTGTAGAGATAGGGTTTCACTATGTTACCAAGGCTAGTCTTGAACTCCTGGACTAAAGTGATCCATCTGTCTTGGCCTCCCAAAGTGCTGGGATTACAGGCAGGAGCCACCACACCTAGCCTATTTTTTTTAGGCATATACCCAGTAGTGAGGATTGGTGGATTGAGTGATAGTTCTATTTTAAGTTCTTTGGGAAATCTCCAAACTTCTTTCCATAGTGGCTGAACTAATTTAGTATCCCACTAATAGTTTATAAGCATTCCTTTTTCTCCACAACCTTAGCAACATCTGTTATTTTTTAACTTTTTAGTAATAGCCATTCTGACTGATATGAGATGATATCTTATTGTGGTTTTGATTTGCATTTCTCTGGTTATTAATGATGTTGAGCATTTTTTCATGTTTGTTGGGCTTGTGCATGCCTTCTTTTGAAAAGTGTCTGTCCATGTCTTTTGCCCACTCTTTGATGGGGTTGTTTGTTTTTTTCTTGTAAATTTGTTTAAGTTCCTTACAGATTCTGGATATTAGACTTTTGCCAGATGCATAGTTTGCAGATATTTTCTCTCATTCTGTAGGTTTTTGTTTACCCTGTTGACAGTTTCTTTTGCTATACAGAAGTTCTTTAGTTTAGGTCCCACTTGTCAGTTTTTGTTTTTGTTGCAATTGCTTTTTAGAACTTAGCCATAAATTCTTTGCCAAAGCTGATTTCCAGAATGGTATTTTGTAGTTTTCTTTCTAGGGCTTTTTATAGTTTTCAGTTTTACATTTAAGTCTTTTGTCCATCTTGAGTTGATGTTTGTATATGGTGAAAGGAAGGGGTCCAATTTCAGTCTTCTGCATATGGCTAGCCAGTTATCCCAGCACAATTTATTGAATAGGGTAGGGAGTCGTTTTCTTATTGCTTGTTATTGTTGACTTTATTTAAGATCAGGTGGTTGTAGGTGTGTGGCTTTATTTCTGGATTCTCTATCCTGTCACATTGGTCTGCATGCCTATTTTTGTACCATTATCCGATGTTTTGGTAATTGTAGCCTTGCAGTATAGTTTGAAATTGGGTAGTGTGATGCCACTGGCTTTGTTTTTCTTGCTTGGGATTGCTTTGATGATTCAGGTTTTATTTTTGTTGTTGTTGTTTTATATGAATTACAAAAGTGTTTTTTTTCTAACCCTGTGAAAAATGATGTCAGTAGTTTGATAGGAGTAGTATTGAATCTGTGAATTGTTTTGGGCACTGTGGCCATTTTAATAATATTGATTCTTCGTATGTATGAACATGGAATGTCTTTTCATTTGTTTGAGTTGTCTCTGATGCCTTTCAGTAGTGGTTTGTAATTCTCATTGTAGAGATGTTTCACTTCCTTGGTTAGCTGTATCCCTGGGTATTTCATTCTTTTTGTGGCTATTGTAAATGGGATTGTGTTTTTGATATGGCTGTTAGCTTGATTGTTACTGGTGTATAGACATGCTACTGATTTTTGTATGTTGAATTTGATCCTGAAACTTTACTGAAGTTGTTTTGTTAGTGCTGGAGGCCTTTTGATGGAGTCTGTGGGGTTTTCTAGGTATAGCCTATATATTATCTGCAAAAAGAGATAGTTTGACTTCCTCTCTTCCTATTTGGATGCCTTTTATTTTTTTTCTCTTGCCTGATTGCACTGGCTCCAACTTCCAGTGCTATGTTGAATGGGAGTGCTGAGACAGAGCATCCTTACTTGTCTTAGTTCTCAAGAGAAATGCTTTCAGCTTTCACCCATTCAGTGTGATGTTGGCTATGGGTTTGTCATAGATGTCTCTTATTATGTTGTGGTATGTTCCTTCAATACCTAGCTTATTGAGAATTTTTACCATGAAGGGATTTTGAATTTCATTGAAGGCCCTTTCTGCATCTGTTGAGAAGATCATGTGGTTTTTATTTTTAAATTCTGTTTATGTGGTGAATTCCATTTTGTGTATGGATTTGTGTATGTTGAGCCAACCTTGCATCCAGGAATAAAGCCTGTATGATTCTGGTAAATTAACTTCTTGATGCTGCTGGATTGGTTTGCTAGTTTTTTGTTGAGGCTTTTTGCATCTATTTTCATCAGAGATATTGGCCTGAAGTTTTCTTTTTTTTCATTGTGTCCCTGCCAGGTTTTGTATCATAATGATGCTAGCTTTATAGAATAAGTTAGGGAAAAGTCCCTCCTCCTTGATTTTTTTTTTTTTGAGATGGAGTCTTGCTCTGTTGCCCAGGCTGGAGTGCAGTGGTACGATCTGAGTTCACTGTAACCTCTGCCTTTTTGGTTCAAGCAATTCTCTTGCCTCAGCCTCCCGAGTAGCTGGGATGACAGGCACATGCTACCATACCTGGCTGATTTTTGTATTTTTAGTGGAGACAGGATTTCAGCATGCTGGCCATGAACTCCTGACTTCGTGATCTGCCTGCTGGTCTTGAACTCCTGACCTCGTGATCTGCCTGCCTCGGCCTCCCAAAGTGCTAGGATTACAGGCAAGAGCCACTGCACCCAGCCTCCTCCTTGATTTTTAAAAGTAATTTCAGTAGGATTTGTACTGGCTCTTTGTACTTAAAGACCATTTTAGACATAATGTCGATTCTAGGGCTAGAGTGTCAGGTTAAAAAGATGTGGATGACTAGTGGATGAGCAGCCTGGGATTATTTTTAATTGTTTCACTCATAAAGTGTGAGATTGATAGGCAACAATAAGACAGCAATTGTATCATTTATTTGTAGAACAAATATAAATTGTGCAACTTTTCAGAGTGCTCTTTTTAGTCTGGCTTAACGTCTATTTCATATGGTTTGCTAAAATGTTCACCTTCTGATTTTATCCTGTGAATTTGTAAACTCTTCTTAGGGGTTCATGTGGGACGTGGCTGAGGAACTGAAAGCTATGTTGGTGTTTGCTGAACATCGATACTATGGAGAGTCTCTCCCCTTTGGTGACAGCTCATTCAAGGTAAATATACTTTTTACTTTTAAGTTACAAGTTTTTTCTTTTCAGTTTAGAATAGTTTCTAAATTACATGCCCCACTGTGAGATAATTTTAATTTGAAATGCCTAAAAGCTCAATAGTTTATATTTAATCATTGCCTTTTAGATATAATTTGAACAGATTGAAGGTTTCCTTAGCCATTTTATTATAATTCTTAATGTTAATCAGTTTTTAACTCAATGTGCCTCAGGCAGTTAAATCTTACTCTGTGGCTGCAGAGGCAATACAGGGAACTTTTTATTATTTCAAAACTATCAGTAAACAATTCCGCTTTATAAATTGTACACTTAAATTATTGAGCCTTCCACTGGAAAAAAATCTAATGAGCATAACAAATTTATATGGTGTTTTAAATAAAATAAAATCATTAAAATAAGGACAAATAAGCTGTATGGTGCATTAAGGCCCACTGGCCCCTCAGATTCCCTTTCAGCCATTCCTGTTCTCGCAGGAGCTTTGGCCTTTGTCACAGACTCTGCACCTAATAAACCAGGACACTTTTTCTTCAACTGTGTGATTCATGTACTACTGTCCTTGTGACTCTGGCTGTAGTAATTTGGCACGTGTACTATTATTTAGTTAATATTTTTCTTTAATCAACTCACTTTTAAATTTAGCATTATCTTAACCAAGGGCTCTATGTATTGGTAATTCTTTCCAAATTACACTAAAATGAAACAATAAATGTTCCACTAAAAATGTTTGTGTGCTTCCTAAGACCACCAGTATATACATATGCTTTGGGGAACCCTCAGCTAGAAGGACTTGGGGCCAGTCCTTTACTAGCCTCCCTGTTTTGAAAGGAGTTTTTATTTTTAAAAAGAAGGTTTTACTATCGCAAATTACAAATAAATACATGAGTAAAAATAAGTAAAAAGTGTTGTGTTGTAAATAGAAAGTGGGACAGTTTGCTGATATTTGTTGGGCTATATGGGAAATTCTATTCTTTAGCTTTGTATTTTGCATAAATACCTGATTAAGGGACTTGACAGATCTTAAAACCATTAGGAAGCAGTCAGCTTGTTGCAGATAGAAATATAAGTTCCTCTCCTAGGTTCCTGTGGTGGATACTGTGTTAGCAAAATGAAGCCAGGGGTTCTTTTTGATATACTTCTTTCCCTTTGTGTGCTCACAGAATCTGTCAGTAGCTTGAGGGACGTTACAGATATTATGCAAGGATTAGGAAAAAAATGCACTCACTGTACAGAGTGCCATAAAAACCAGAAGTAAAAGACAGTGACAGACAGGGAGAGAGGAGGTAAGAAGTTAGAAAGCATATATCTTGGAAGAGAGGGGGAAAGCTAAAGGAGTAGGTGGCATATATAGGAGAGAGGAAAGATGAGATCTATGTGATTCAGTAATATGCAAGATGATGGAAGGAGTCAGAATGGTCAGACCAAAGTATGAAAGTCAAACAGGGTAGCCTAATAGAGGTATGTAGCCATATTAGCTATCTATTGCTATGTAAAGATGTACCTCAGACCTTATGGCTTAAAACAGTAATAAACATCTATTACTTTATAGTTTACATGGGCGAAAAATTAGGAGTGGTTTAGCGAGGTGGTTCTGTTTCAGAGGGTCTCATGAGGTTAGGATGGCAGCTGGAGTTGCAGTCATCTGAAGGCTTAACTGGGGCTGGAGAGCCTTTCTGCTCTGGAGGATCACTCACACAAGAGCTAAACATGTTGGATGTTGACAAGAGGCTGCAGTTAAGGACCTGCTTAAGTTCATTACAAGGCAGCTAATTTCCCTCAAAGTTGGCAGTGCAAGAGAGCAAGGTGGAAGCTGCAGTGTTTTTTTAATGACCTAACTTTGGTAGTCATATATCATTATTTCTATTCATTAGAACCAAGTCACTAAGTCCCATCCAAGTTCAAAGGGAGTGGAATTAGACTTCACATTTAAAGGAAGGAGTGTCAAGAATTTGCAGACATATTTTAAAAGACCGTAGCCTCCTCAGCTCAGCTGGACACTGAGCTTCACCTTCTTATACTATAGTAGGTAAATTGTCCTCATGTAGAGAGCGGGACAATTATGAAACTTAACATTATGAGTTTTCCTTTTCTCAAAGATCAGTGTCTCTTGTTAACTGTTTTCCAATACCTGAAAATAGTTTTTTTTTTCCTTTCCAATTTTATGGTTGTTTACAATAGGCAGGCTACTTTGTTTCAGTTGTTGATAAGGCTGAGGTCACATATAATCTTTCTGATGAGGAAGGGTGAGTTTTATTTTTACTGGTGATTCTTACCTCAATTGTCCACAAGATTGAGTTTATGTTTGCCTATGTGGTAGACATTTTAAATGTGCCAAGATTCGAAACAAAAGTTATAACAGTTATCTATTAAGCTTAGTTTATATTCGATCACATTTGCTATTAAATTTTACTTATAATTTGTTTCTATTGTTTCTACAACCTTAACAAAGTCTTTGGTAAATAGCATTTAATAGCAATTACACTTGCATGCAAAATACATTATGTTCTTCCACAAACTTAAAATCATTTTCATGAGTTGTTTAAATCCGCACAGCTATTGCTTTGACTAGGCGTTTTAGCTCAATTGCCTAGAAATTCTATTTGGAGAAAAGCTTATCTGACACTGGCTCTCTTCTGGATCCATGCTATTCCTAAGCTGCTATTATGTGCACATTTATACCCATGTTCTTTGTTATTTTTCTTTAGGATTCCAGACACTTGAATTTTCTGACATCAGAACAAGCTCTGGCTGATTTTGCAGAGTTAATCAAACACTTGAAAAGAACAATCCCAGGAGCTGAAAATCAACCTGTCATTGCCATAGGAGGCTCCTATGGTGGCATGCTTGCAGCCTGGTTTAGGATGAAATATCCTCATATGGTAGTTGGGTAAGTGCATTTATGTTGGACATGAGAGCTTCTTAATGATTATCAAGGCAAAGGCAAACTTAGAGATTCACTTTGGGTAAAACATGTTCTATTATATTATACTGAGATTTATAGTTTCTGTCTCATTAACAGCTGTGTTATTTTTCTTACCATTTTTGTTTATTATAAGTTTCCACTTTAAAACTTGATTTAGATGACATATATACATATATATATGTTTTTCTTTTTTCCTTCTTTGATTTTCTTGCTGTTTAGAGCTCTTGCAGCTTCGGCCCCTATCTGGCAGTTTGAGGATTTAGTACCTTGTGGTGTATTTATGAAGATTGTAACTACAGATTTCAGGAAAAGTGGTCCACATTGTTCAGAGAGCATCCGCAGGTCCTGGGATGCCATTAATCGATTATCAAGTACTGGTAAGATCTAATTAAGAGAATGGAATTGTGTGCTTTTTTAACCTTTTATTTGTTAAATTCAGTAGTCGTCACTTTTTAACAGTTTATTAAAGTATAAGGTACATTCAGAAAAGTATACAAATTAAAATGCCTAGATTGATGAATTTTCACAAAGCAAGGACATAATGTAATTAGAATTTAAATCAATAAAGGACATTGTCAGCATCTCGGAAATCTCCTCATGCCTTTTCAGTCACTATCTCCATACCTACCCAGCAAAACCAACTCCTCACTTCTAGAACCATAGATTAATTTTTACTTGTTCTTAAATGTTTTAGTAATTGGAATTACATAGTATGTCTTTTTTGTGTCTACTGTCATTTGCTTGGCACTGTTTGTTAGATACATCCATTTGTTTTATTTAGTTTTAGTTTATGTATTCTTGTTGTTCTATGGTATTCCTATTTATTCATTTTAATGGTATCTTAAAAAGTGGGAATAATTCTGAATACTAATTCTGATAAACTCTATGAGGATAGGCAACTTGTCTATCATGGGATTCTCCAGTTGCTCTAAAAATATTCTGGGAAACGGGGTGTAAAAGATTGAGTTTTCTAAAATACCATGGGAATAATAAATGATCTGTAAAGCCATCTGTTGACCAGTACTTTTTAGATTCCAACAATGCGATTCTATTCCTAGGCAGTGGTTTGCAGTGGCTTTCTGAAGCTTTTCACTTATGCAGCCCATTAACTTCTGAGGACATCCAACATTTGAAAGACTGGATCTCTGAAACCTGGGTGAATCTGGCAATGGTGGACTATCCTTATGCATCTAACTTTTTACAGCCTTTGCCTGCTTGGCCCATCAAGGTAATAGGAAAATGTCCTCTCATCATTTTTAATAACCCACTTCTCATTTTTTTTTTAACATGAATTCTCTGACTTTCTGCATCAGAGAAAGTCCCAGTGACAAAAGGGCTCTGGAGTTAGTCCAACCTGAGCCAGAATCCTGCGTTCTGCTACTTTCTGGTTATGTGGGCTTGAACATGTTACCTAGCTTTTTTGAGCCTCAGTTTCCTCATTTGAAAAATGGAGGTAAAATTTATTGATTATAGAGTTGTATGAATTAGAAATAATACCAGAAGTTGCAGTTAATGGAATAATTACTATGTGTCAAATCCTGGGCTGTGCACTTTGTGTGAATGTGATATAATATTTGTGATATATGTGTAACCTGGGTCTGTGTAATACATGATTGGTGTTTAAAAATGGCAGTCATTATCATAGTTTTGTGATCTAGTCAGCTGTGAAAGCATTCTAAGTGCTATATTCAGTGTGAAGAGTGACCCCATGCAGCACAGTAGAGTTGAAACAACATCAAATTAGATTCTGAAAGTGAGAGTTTGGTCCAGAACTGCTGCTTCACCTACCAACTATGTGATCTTGGGCCAGGTGCTTTTCTTTCCCCATCCTCTGTCTTCCTCTCTTTGTACTGAGAATCAAATAAAATGTTGGATATGAAACACTTTGGAAAGTATAAAAACACATTACAATATAAATTTTAAGGTTCTTTTCATGTCAAAATTCTTTATTGTGTATGCTCATTTTAAGCATTTCTTTGTAAAGAATTTTCCTTTTAGTTTTAAGAACAAAGGTTGGCCAGCTTGATGGTTAAATTTAGAGGCTATAACCAACTCTTCAGCTAGAATGAGTGTTGGAAGTGAAAATGGTATTGGTGATATGAGAGCCGGGTTTCAAATGGGCTTTAACCACCCCTTTGAATTATTACATGTATACCTTGCTTAAAAATTTGTAACTAAAAAAGTTCATTTGCTATTATTTTTCTTCATTTAAAAAGTAGAATGACTAATGAATGTCTTGCATATAGCAGGCTGGAGGTAAATAGGTATTGAATTAGATTGAATTTTGACAAGACAAAGTTGTTAAAAAGAGCAGATCACTTTCATGTTAGAAAACCTAAATCAATAGGCCTGGTGTGGTGGCTCATGCCTGTAATCCCAGCACTTTCGGAGTCTGAGGTGGGATGATTGCTTGAGATTAGGAGTTTGAGACCCACCTGAGCAACATAGTGAGAACTCATCTCTACTAAAAATTAAAAAAATTAGCAGAGCATAGTGATGTGTGGCTGTAGTTCCAGCTACTTGGGAGGCTGATGTGGGATGATTACTTGGGGCTGCAATGAGCCATGATTATGCCACTGTACGCCAGCCTGGGCGACAGAGCTAGACCCTGCCTCAAAAAAAGAAAAGAAAGGAAAAGAGAAGAAAACCTGGATCAAAATGATAAGGAAAAAATAAATCTAAACCAGTTCATTTCCATAAACATCTGTGTGCTAATAATGCCTTATCTGTCTATATTATTTTACTATTTACAAAGCACTTTCATGTATGCTGTCTCACTTAATTCTTATAAAAGTACTGTGTAGAAAAAGGTATAATTCAAGATTTATGGAGAAGAAATTAAAGCTCAACTAAGAATTGGTAGAAGTAGGATTTGAACTTGGGTCTTCATTGTTCAGAGCCTATATCTACTGCATTGCACTGGATTAGGAGGAAACTTGACTGAGGGTTGAGTGGACTATTGCTCACAGTGTGACATCTATCAGATTTAACTCTGTATCTGTCTATGCACAAGGTGAGAATTATATTTGCATCTTTATTCTCACTTGAAGAATGAATGCGTTGTCAGATGCTAAAAACATATGGGGAATTCTCTTGTTATTTAGAACAGAGATTGACAAACTTTCTCCATTTAAAGGGCTATATTTTAGGCTTTGCAAGCCATATGGTTTCTGTCACAATTACTCAACTCTGCAGCTGTAGCATGAAAGTAGCCATAGATAATATGTAAACAAATGAGGATGGCTGTCTCCAATAATACCTTATTTGTGAAAATGGGCAGTGGGCTGGATTTGGCTTGGGGGGTTGTACTTTGCCGACAACTGATCTAGAAAAAGGCTGGAGAAATATAGCTGTTTAATGTTAGTTGGTGTACCACAATTTGGAATAGTGAGCAGTCTAACTGGTTTTCTCCCTACCTCTTTAATGTACATTTTGGGATATTTTGCTGTTCAGTCTTACATGCAAATCAATATTTTATCCTATGCTCTTCTAAATAATTACTCAAAACCAGCAGAGTATACCTCAAATATTTTGTCATCTATTTTTGATTTAATGCAATCCTTTTATCCTTTATATATATGCATTATAAAGGTTTATTTTTAAGGTAAGATATCTTTATGTCTTTCCCTCACAATCACCTTTTACTTCTTTTATCCAGGATTAATTCTTGTACTTCTCTTCAGTTATTTCTTACTGACATTATCCTTTCTCTTGACAAACCGAAGAATTCTTGATTGTTTACATTTATGATTCTGTTTCCAGCCTGCACCCCACCAAAAGTAATCTTATCTCTTTCCTCTTGCTTTGAGAAATTCCATTTGCTCTGTTTTCCAATTTCATCCTATAGTTACCCATTTGATTTTCAGAATTTTTCTACTATTTCTTCCTTCGAAACTTGTAGCTTCAGATCACTTTCTTTCACTGTTCATTCTATTTCTCCTTTTTTGACCCCCTCTCTGTTCTCCCAACCCACTAATCCCTGGAACACTACCCAGTTGGGGACCGCTCTTTCACTTGGATAGTTCCATTTAACCAGAACTCCTCCTCCCTCTGATACACTTCCTCCTTTTTAAAGGGCTGACTAACAGTGGTCCTTTTCTGAGTCTGTAACTCAGGCTTAGGATGGTGAGATAATATGTAACAGTTGGGTTATGAAAAAAAGCAGGTGATTTCCAATTCTGTCTGGGACCTTGTACAGTTCTGAAGGATCCATGGGCAGTGACTAAATGCCATTTTCCGTGTCAATTCAAGTATCGTTCTTTTTAATTTGTCTTTGGGCTTTGCACGCTCGGACTCCATTTGCTTTTGTTTACTGTTAACAGAAGCTGCAACATTCATGCAGAAATAATCATGGACTTGGCTGGTAGAACACAAGGAAGAAGAGAAAAGGGAAACAGAAAACCCCTCTGTCATTTGACTGTTCTGTCAGCATGAAAACTATTAGGTCTCTTCTCAGCTTAAAGACAGTTTTAAAGGATGAAGTAATTTGTTAATTTTGGAATCATATTTCAGCTGATAACTTCTCAAATATTTTAGCATAGGCTTCTGTGTATGTAGATAGAGTGAAATAATGAAATAAGTGAAATAATGACATAAGATGGAAAAATCTCTTCCGTTTGTCTTGCTGTTTGGTAATGTATGCGACCTCTCTGGGTGGTTTAAGCGGTTTAGGTGCATTCTATGAAAAGGGAGCTTTTAATGACAAAACTAATGTGATTATCTGAGTGAGTGTGAGAGGGGTATTGAAGCCTTAGAGAAAGAAAATCTGTTAGAAAAGCTGAATGTATCTGCTTAATCCTTTCTCTAATGTGGATGGACCATGCTCTGAGAGGAGATTGGTCTTTTTTTTTTTTTTTTCCCAACCTATCTTCTTTCCTTCCTCTGTTAAAAATTTCTCTTTGACCCCTTTTTCTTTCTCTTATTTAAATGTGTACTCTCATAGGTAGGAACACTTAAAGCTTTTAAACAAATCATCATCTTTACTTTGGTGTATGTGGGATCAAAGGGCAGAACTGAAATATTTGGTTGCAGATCTGATTAGTTTGGTATTAAGGTTGCATGAATGTTCTACTTTCTCAACTATTTCTATACTCTTTAAAACTGGAATGAGTAAAAAGGACTTTCTAATGCTGTTTCTGTTTCCTGACTCTTCATCTTTATTCTAGGAAATGGCTCATATTACTCTACTGTTTTGCAGATTTTTTTTTTTAACTATTATATGCTTTTAAGGTTTTAAGATTCATATTGCCACAAAATTCCTTGTAAGTTTTTGCCAAAACAAATAAACATAGAAAAATATAAAGATGACCTAAGAATTAGAAAAATTGTTTTAAAAAGGTAAGCATGAGACAGCACATATATTTAAGCATTGTTTTTGTGAGGGTTATTTTTCTTTTAGCTTTTAGTTGAATACATGTTGTATAGTTACAGTGATTGTAAGCTCTAGAGAGTCGGCATTTGTGTTTTTTCCTTTCCTTTTATTTTATTTATTTATTTATAAGATAGAAGTTCTCATTCTGTCACCCAGGCTGGAGTGCAGTGGCATGATCATAGCTCACTGCAGCCTTGAGCTCCTGGGCTTAAGAGATCCTCCTGCTTAAGCCTTCTGAGTAACTGGGATTACTGGAGTCTGTATTGGAATCCCAGTTCTGCCGTTTCCTTGCTGTGTGGTTTTGGGCAAGTTTCTTAACCCCTCTGTGTTTTAGTTTTCTCATTTGCAAAATGTGTATAATAACAATTGTAATGCTTATTAGGGTTTTTATGAGTATTTCATAGGATCTAGTATAAAGTAAAAGGACTAAATTGATGCTAGTTATAAATAATAACAATAGTTATTATTATCATGTAATATTGGGAAACGAGATGATTATACCAGGACTCTGTGGTCAACGTCTGGGTTGACACCTATATTCATGGTGCTTTTTCTTTTCCACATCAGATAGGTAATGTGCTGATAGCATAACCGGGTTTGAGGGAGGTTCATTTCACATGTGAGCATGAAAACCCACTCATACGCTTCCTACATTAATAGTTTTTAAATTGTGTATCTGTAGCCAGACGTCTGAGCCTGTTTCTCTTCTGTGAAATGGGAATGATCGTCATATGGTGCTCTCTGGGTTATTGCAAGGAAAGTACCTGTTCTCAAAGAATATTCAGTACTTGTACTACAACAACCTCAGTCCCAACTGTTTACATTTTAGCGCATTTATGGCATTTGTAGGAATGACATGCCTTATGTAGAAATTGTTTAGAAGAAGCCATTTGCTAGGGCTCACAAAATAAATAGAAAGTATACTCCAGGGCTACCTGGATGTTGAGTATTTTGGATAGAGATGGTGGGCTAAGATGCTTGTTGTCTGACTATATCACAGCCCGTATGTAAAAAATCAACAGGCCAAGTGCTTGCTTTCATCATGTGGGTAATATCTGCAAATTATTAGGGGTAAGCTAAAGTATTATATGAGGTTGAGCCAAAATTGCTGATATTTGACTGTTTTGACTTACAAATATGAGAGTTTCATATGGTTCAGTTTAATATTGATGTATTTTATGTAATCCTACAGTTCTTTGATAAAAGTATGTGAGTATCTCCTTTTAAACTACTGTAGCCTTTTTTTTTTTGTTTTTTTTTTTTTTTTTTTTTTGAACCTTTTTAAGAGATGGAGTCTCACTCTGTCACCCAGGCTAGAGTGCAGTGGTGTGATCATAGCACTGGAGCCTAGAACTCCTGACTGAAACAATCATCCTACATCAGCTTCCTAAGTAGCTGGGATACAGACATGTGCCATCACACCTGGCTAATATTTTAACATTTTGTAAAGATGAGGTCTTGATATATTCCCAGGCTGGTCTTGAACTCCTGGCCTCAACTGATCCTACTGCCTGGGGCTCCCAAAGTGCTGGGATTACACACTGAACCACCGTACCTGGCCTTAAGTTACTATATTCTTTGAATAAGCATGAGAATAGTGTGAAGATCTTGCTAATATTTTTTTTGAAACTTCATTCACGATGCTACCAAAATTGTTAAGGAAGTGCAAAGAGATATTAGGGATTCTGTTTTTTAATGCTGGAGGATGATGCTTGGACTCACAGAATCTTTGAGTTAGAAAGGAACTTTAGAATTACCTAAAATAAAATTTCCCTAGTAAATTTGCAAATATTTTGCAAAAAAAAATTTAAGTGACATTTTTCAGGCCTTTTATTTAGCATACTAGTAGAATTATAAATCAGTACTTCCTTTATATAAGACCATTTGACAGGATGTACCAAGGGCCTTAAAAATGTTGATCTCCTTTGAGCCAGTAATTTGTTTAAGAATTTATCTCAAGAAAACAGTTAAGGATATTTGTAAAGATTTAGCCCCAAGGATATTTATTGTAACCTTATTTGTAATGATGAAAGGTTGGGAATGACCCAATTTTAGGGTTGCGTCAGCTGTTTTTCAGCTCCCCACCCGGATTCCTGCCTTCTAGATTTTCTAATGTTGGTCGGTGCCCTTCATAAGTTGTCATACTCCACTACTCCAAAGGTGATCTGACCTCACAGAGCACAGCGGCTGGGGATTGCCCTTATTCTGGATGTGGAATGCCATCCATACAGAGGCCAAGTCTCTGACCATGATGTTCTTTCTGTGTAACTGGGGCTGCTGACACCCAAGTTTTGTCAGCCAGTGCCGGTCTCCAGCCATGCTTGTGTCTTTTAAGAAGTGACAGTAACTGCTATTTGTGGAGATGGCTATTCATAGGGACTCCTTTTCTTTGCCTGACAGAGGCCCAGTGTTCTAAGCGCTAAGAGGGGCTCTAATGCCAGCATGTGAGTCACACTCACTTGCTACTGTTCTTTTCCAGAGTTTTGGGCCACTTGTTGCTTCACATTAGTACCTTCTCTCCCCGTGCCCAGCTTGCGTTGTCACCCTGCCCCATCTACCATGCTGTGCTTGAACACAGGGCTCTTCTCTGCATTCCATGTGTCTGCTATGTAGTTTTGTGCTGCATTTTAAAAGAGCTGAATCAGCTGTTGGTATCCAGATTCAGGAAAGAATGCTGATTAACTCTTGGCAATAGATGGCTTAATACATCTTATGATTGTTTCTTGATTTCCATATTGTCTTGAGTTATTCTTATTGGCATATTTCCTAGGAACATTTTCTGAGAAAAGTGCCATGCAAATGTTAGGTATTTTTTTACTACCATGAAAAATCGAGAGTTGTTAAAATGATAAAACACTGTTTTGACTTTTAATTTTTCTTCAATTTGCATTTCCTTATTGCTTTAGGCTTGATAGGTTTGTGAAGCTCTCAGTTTAGCTCAATTCTGTCTCTTCATGTACATCCTAAAGCCTGGTATTCCTTATTCTTATGACCTCACAGTTACTTTTAAAGGTATATCCCATTATTTGGACATCTTAATTTCTGACTTGTCTCACACTCAGCAGTTCTAAAAACCTTTTGGGAATGATGGACACTCCAGCTTCCTTTGGAAAGTCATATTACTTTTGAGCATGTTAAAGATTCTGAGAAATCCTCTGAAATTATATAATAATAACAACAGTCAGGAAAACTGTTCACCTTTGCTAATATACAATTTCTCAAAACTATTGACTAGGAAACTTTTTTTCCACAAAGTACCAATTAACGTTCCATGGAAATATTGTTATGCAGAGTATATTTGGGGAAAGGCATTTAATTTTTCTGAAAATTCATTTTCTCTTTTACAGTTTTCTTTTCTTTTCTTTTCTTTTTCCAGAAGGGTATTGCTGGCAGCTGGTGCCAGGCAAAACTGTGATGAAGGGCTGGGTTTGGTTGGATCGTTTCTCAATACCCTGTTTTCTTGGTTGGTAGCATACCCCCAGCCCAGGCCTTGTTATTCCTGCTGCCCAAAATCTCTCTCTGAGGTGGGGTAACAGGGCTCCTTTCCCGGCTCCTTCTCTGGACCTGTCTCTTTTTTGTCAGGACTAGTCTATTTCATATATATATATATATATATATATATATATATAGTCTTTACCACATGAAATGGGAAAGGACCAGATTACTGAATTCATGTCAGAGTCAACAGAGAATTCAAGCTTACCGGGTTTTCCTTGCCACTGGGGCCATTTGTAGTTTTACAGGTGGACACTTCCTAAGCTGTGTGTCAAAATGGATAAGATGTATATTTCATAACCAGAGACAACTGGGGACGAATCTAGGCCCTATTATTTACTGAGTGACCTTGAAGATGACTTAACCTAAGAATCAGGTTTTTTTTTTTTCATGTAAAATAATGGACAATCATCTCTCTGATAGGGTTCTTTGATGAATACACAGTGTAATTGTTGGAAACCCAGGGCTAATAATCACTAGCTGTTGTTGTTAGTATTATTCAGTTATGATTCAATTGTCTGTGATTTTTCTCTAACATTTTAT
Source organism: Sapajus apella (assembly GCF_009761245.1). NCBI lineage: Eukaryota > Metazoa > Chordata > Mammalia > Primates > Cebidae > Sapajus > Sapajus apella. The sequence goes on from NW_022436974.1 coordinate 18,515,784, forward strand.
TAGGGAACATTTTAAACATATGGAAAAGTTAAAATAATTGGGCAGTGAACACTCATAAACCTAACATCTAAATTCTATAAATAGTATTTTGTTGTATTTATTGCATATATATATATATATTCACCTATCCATCACTTCATCTGTCCTTAATTTATCTTATTTTTAAATGCATTTAAAAGTAAATTGCAGACATTTTCCTCCTAAATACTTCAGCTTTATTACTAACTAGAGTTTAATATTTGTGTATGGTTCTTCTTGTGGTGGTGGAGGGATGAAAACTAGGTACCGTGGAATGTATGAATTATAGCATTTTTCGTGTGACACAACCTCTATGAAGATATCGAACATTTCTGTACCCCAGAAAGTTTGCAGTGGCTCTGTCTAGTCAGTTCCCCCCTTTACTCCTAACCCTGAATATTGTCTGATTTTTATAGCTAGAATTTCAGGCATTTATTATAGGTTAGTGAAAGGAATATTTTAGAGCTGGGAGTTATCGCATATGCTTTTTATCACACCATATATGCTAGAACTTGGTGTAGTTTTTCCATATAAGACTGTATAAATTTTGCATTTTTATAAAAGAATAGTAATTCATTCAGCAAATGTGTAGTTACCAGATACCTTGTTAAGCACTGAGGGAGAGATACTGAAATCAAGTCAGTGAAGCAGAGCATTACAGAGGCTCTGATAAAAATAGGTACAGGGTATAGTGGAGGCACCAAGGAGGGAGAGATCTAGTTCTTCCCGACTTGGATACATAGGCAAGGATGCCCTTGAAGAGGAGGTGATATGAGCTGAGTGTTGTAAAAGAGGAGTTGGTGTTTGAAGGCATTAGTGGAGTGGGAGAGGAGATAGAAAACAGTGTTTCAGGGTGAGCAAGGGGAAAGAAGAAGAAGGAGCCTGGTGTGGTGGGGAATGGTTTTCCTAGGCTGGAACAAAGGCAGCAAAGAGAAAGCTAGAATGGTAGGTAGAAAGGATTTTGCATACCATGCAAATGACTTTAGTTTGTTTCTATAGTCTAGGGAGTAATTGAAGACATTTATTCATTTGTGAAGGGGATTATTAAACCCAAAAAAGAAATTGTTAAACAATGCAGTTAGATGCTTAAGAATATTTTATGATCAGATTAAAATAATATTTCTTCTTTGTATTATTAAACTGTCATTTTTTATTAATATTCTGACTCTTTCCCCATTTATCTTTCTAAAATGACAGGTAGTGTGCCAATATTTGAAAAATCCCAATGTATCTGATTTACTGCTGCTGCAGAATATTTTCCAAGCTCTTAATGTGTATTACAATTATTCCGGCCAGGCGAAATGCCTGAATATTTCAGAGACAGCAACTGGCAGTCTGGGAACCCTGGGTTGGAGCTATCAGGTAAATGTGTATAATTTCCCAAGAGGAACTTACTTTTCATTGATACAGTTGTGCTATAAGGAAATCAGAGTACACAATATTTTGTCACCTAACCTGGATCCAGGTTGGGCCCTGTTACCTTACGCTGTAATACTATGGACAAGTTTCTTTGTTTATTCATTCGTTCATTTAATAATCACCAAGTAGATATTGACTTCTTATCGTGTGTCAGGCACTCCTCTAGGTTTCAAAGATACAAAGATAAATAGTACATGATCAAATATAGTGTAGCAAAAAAGTAAGTAATTAGTATTTCAATAGATCTTGATAAGTCCCACAAAGGAAGCATTTTATGGACACATAAAAGAAGGGGAGTCTAATTTGTCCTTAGTCTGCACATTGAGACTAACAATAAGAATAAGACTTTCCTTCCAGAGTTGTTTTGAGGGTTAGATATGATAATAAATGTGAAATCAATCAGTTTGCATTGAAGGGATATAATCCTAACTTCCGTAACTTCTTGGCCAAGACTTTTTAAGAATAATGAGAGATTATGTGTCATAGAAGTAAAGAACAGGGGCTTCAAAGCTGCCTTGCCTGTTATAACCCTTCGTTACTTACCAGCATTATGACTTTGTATAATTTATGTAACCTCTTTTTGCCTTATTTTTCTAATTGGATTCTCTTGGTTTGCTGTTTAGGCCTGCACAGAGGTAGTCATGCCCTTTTGTACTAATGGTGTTGATGACATGTTTGAACCTCACTCATGGAACTTAAAGGAACTTTCTGATGACTGTTTTCAACAGTGGGGTGTGAGACCAAGGCCCTCCTGGATCACTACTATGTATGGAGGCAAAAACATTAGTTCACACACAAACATTGTTTTCAGGTGAGTTTTTGCTGGTCCAAAGAGAAACTTCAGTTGATGGTGACATTTGTAGAATATTTGAAAAAATAGAACCAGGAAAATGCTGGACAATGGAACAACGTAGAATACAACTGTGGTACTCATCATTGTTTTCCTATGCCTTGAAAGATAGGATGCTGAGAAGAGATAGGATTTTTTGCTCTATTACCAATGTGCTTTATTAAAGGCCTAAAAATCAACAACAACAAAATTAAAAAAAAAAAAAAAAAAGAAACTCGCCAGTACAAAATAAAGCATCATCTGTCATTCTCAATTTCTTATTATTGTTCCTGTTGTTGCTGATGAAATAAATTTTCAGCATTCAACATTTTTGAAGTGCTTCATTCTGTTCCAAGTACTAAATGAGGCACTTTAAATAAATTACCTGGTTAAATCCTCACAACAACCCTGTGGAGTAGTTCTTATAGCCACTTTTTTACTTTGAAGGAAACTGAAGGTCACTGTGTTCAATCCTTGCCAAAGCTCACCCAGCTTTGTTTTAGTTACTAAGTGATAAAGCCAGCTCTCTACTATGGCCTGTCTGACTACAAATCCTGTGTTTGCTTTTCTATGTTACACTGCTCCTTAAGAAGTCACATAGTTGCTACTGGTTCACATTAGAGTTAATTGAGTAGACTCTGTGTATCTGACTGTGACTTCAAAATGTTCTTGTTTTGACTGGAACATTAGGTTGTCAGCTATTGAAATAGCAACAAGTCAATCAAGAATTTCCCCAAATCTATATAGAAATAGGAGATACCACTACTTACCTCTTAACCAGAGCTATTTAAATTGTAAATTTACAAGCTCTTTTATTTGTCTTAATTTTTATTTTTTGAAAGAAAATCTTAAACTTTATCTTGCATTTTACAAAAGTCTGTGAATGGTTTTTAAAAGGCACCTCCTTACCCCATATCACATCTCTGACAGTAGGAAAAGTAGGCAATGAGTGTATCACCAGTTTGAGCACTGGCATCTTGCAAGGATTTCAGACCAACCAACCACTCGCCAAATAACTTGGGAGCTTTTTAATCTTGTTTTTAATACAATGGTAGATCTACTCTGATGGCAAACGTATCCATCCAAATCTCCACAACATGCTTTGCAAAATCAGTGATTAGCAAATTGGTTAGCTTTGGCATGGAACTGTGCTTATTTGCGCGTTACAGCCTGATGTTGATACTGGCAACCAAACATTGAGAAGGACAACTTTCGCAGTGTAAGTAGAGTTGGGTGCCCTTCTGTAGGATTGTGTCTGGGGATCGGCACGTGTGACATCACCTTGACAATTCCTTGATATATCAAGGGCTAGTTTTCTTCAGACCTTTTATGAAGCACTACTCTGTTCATAGGCGTAGAGCCCCCATAACTTAAGTGTCATATTCCTGGATACATCTCCTGAAGACATTTTCTGTTTCTGTTGGAATCTTCCTTTGACTACAAGTTGGTTATTACCATCTATAGAACCACTTGTACCCAATTCAGCCAACAAAAATGCAAGGAGGCTGGTTGCAGTAGTAGTTCACTCCTATAATCCCAGCACTTTGGGAGGCCAAGGCAGATGGCTCGTTTGAGCCCAGGAGTTCGAGACCAGTCTGGGTAACATGGTGAAACACCATCTCTACAAAAAATACAAAAGTTAGTTGGCATGGTGGCATGTGCCTGCATTCTCAATTACTTTGGAGGCTGAGGTGGCAGGATGCCTTGAGCTCAGGAGGCGGAGGTTACAGTGAGCTGAGATTGCACCACTACACTTTGGCCTGGGCAACAGAGCCAGATGTTGTCTCAAAAAAAAAAACAAAAAAACACACACACACACAAGCACACCCCCCCACACACACACACACCAACCCACAAAAAAACAAACAAACAAATCCCCAAAATGCAAGGAGATGTTTGGGCTGATGATGTAATAGTTTACAGATATCCTTAAAGTTGATGAAAAGAGTTTTCCTGGTTCCTACTTGTACAACCTGTAGAGGTTTCACTGTGAATTTCATTTTTTCTCAAGCAACCATATCTGGATTCTTTTCCCTTATGATGTTAAACACATGATCCAGTAGCTCCTCATATGTGCAGTCTCTTTCTGAGCCTACCTAACAGGGCCTATCTGATTACTGAATGAGATAGCATCGTCTTTTTTGCTGCCTTCATCTTCTAGAGCTGTGTCTTTTTTTAGTATTTCATCCTCATCTGGGAACTCGACATTCTTCTTTTTATTGTCAAGTACAATGTTAAGGTCCTCCTCTGGTTCATCTGGTTCTTGAACATCACTTTCAATCTTAAGATCTTTTACACCTTCTTCAGCTTTATAAATATCAAATATCTTTTTTTTTCTTCTTTTTCTTCTGATTAAAGAAGTTCATGTCTTCTAGAAGATCAGAAACATGTTTTTGCCTACTGCCCTCTTCATCGGCTTCTACATCTTTGTCTTCAGCTGGCTCTAGCTTCACTTTTTGGGCTGGTTTTTCTCTGTTTTTGTATATCCTTCTTCATCTAACATAAAGGGATTCCCCTTTTTCTTCTTGCTCATAGTGGGATCAAAAACTGTCTCATTCCTGGTCATGGCTGTGGCTCAAGTGGGCTCAGCACAGATGGGAACTCAGACAGTCAGCCCCAGGCCCCTGGCAGCGTCACTGATCCTGCTAGTATGTCTCCCACCACTGCACTCTACAAGGTCTTTTAAATAGGAGTCAAATTTGGCCTTTGGTACATAGCCAGAAGCTTTTAGGGGTGAGGATTGCTGTTTGCCTGGAAGCTGATTCTGAGTTTAGGCTGGTGGCACTGCCCACTTTGTAAAAAAGCCCTCTGACTTATTAGACTCATCCTATTTTCTTTTTTAATTTTTATTTTAAGATCTGGGATACATGTACAGGATGTGCAGGTTTGCTACATAAGTAAATGTGTGGCATGGTGGTTTGCTGTACCTGTCAACCCATCACCTAGGTATTAGGTCCATCATGCATTAGCTATTTTTCTTTTTCTTTTGAAGCAGAGTTTTGCTCTTGTCACTCAGGCTGGAGTGCAATGGCATGATCTCAGCTCACTGCAACCTCCACCTCCCAGGTTCAAGCCATTCTCCTGCCTCAGCCTCCTGAGTAGCTGGGACTGCAGGTGCCCACCACCACACCTGGCTAATTTTTGTTTACTTAGTAGAGATGGGGTTTGACCATGTTGGTTAGGCTGGTCCTGAACTCCTGACTTCAGGTGATCTGCCCACCTCAGCCTCCTAAAGTGTTGCGATTATAGGTGTGAGCCACTGTGTTTGGCCTTAGCTATTTTTCCTAATGCTCTATTTCCCCTCCACTCCTCCTCCGACAGGCCCCAGTGTATGTTGTTCCCCTCCCTATAACCATGTGTTCTTACTGTTCAGCTCCCACTTATAAACAAGAACATGCAGTCTTTGGTTTTCTGATCCTGTGTTAGTTTGCTGAGTATAATGGCTTCCAGCTCCATCTATGTCCCTGCAAAGGATGTGATCTCATTCCTTTTTATGGCTACATAGTATTCCACCCAGCAGGATACCTGTTCCCAAATAAAAGGCAAGACGCTTTAATTGAAAACTTAAAACTGCTTTTAAAAAATTTCCTTAAGTTGTGTTCCTTGTTCTCAACTGGATTCTTCAAAACTGTACTCTTCAGCTCAGTCTTTAAAAGTTAAGCAAATAAGTCTGCTTAGGATGTTTAAGGAAACTGTGCCAAATTTAGAGTATTTGAAAACAGGAAAACTTGAAAGAACGAGAGGGTTGAAAGAGACCTAAGTATAAGCCTTTGGATTTGTCTTAGTCCACTAGTGCTGCGATAGCAAAACACCTGAGACTGGGTAATATATAAACAGCACAAATGCATTGCTTACAGTTATGGAGGCTGGGAAGCCCAAGATGAGGATGCTGGCAGGTTTGGTATTTGGTGAGGGCCCAGTCTGTGCTTTCAAGACTGCAACTTAAGGCAGCATCCTCACATGGCAGGAGGTGGAAGGGCAAAAAGGGGCCTAAGCTAGTTTTCTCCAGTCCTTTTATGAGGCACTACTCTGTTCATAAGGGTGGAGCCTTATAACTTAATCACTTTCTTAAAGGCCCCACCTCTTAATACCACCACAGTGGGGATTAGGTTTTAAAACATGAATTTTGGGGGATAGTCAGACCATAGCAGTCTCCAAGCTCATCTTTGTTCCATCAGAGGAAGAAGTACTCTATCAGTTTCTCAGTTTTCTTTAGGAGCTTGTCTCCATATAGTGTTTATATACATTGCTCCAGCTTATTGTACTTTAAGCTCATCCATCCTTGCTTTGACTCTGCAAAGCTGAAGATCAAGTTGACTTTTTTTTTTTTTTTTTTTTTTTTTTTTTGAGACAAGGTCTTGCTCTGTTGCTCAGGCTAGAATGCAGTGGTATGATCTTGGCTCACTGTAGCCTCAACATCCCAAGGTTCAGGTGATTCTCCCACCTCAGGCCCCTGAGTAGCTGAGACTAAAGGTGTGTAATTTTTGTATTTTTAATAGAGATGGGATTCCATCATTTTACCCAAGCTGCTCTTGAACTTCTGGGCTCAAGTGATCCACCTGCCTTAGTCACCTAAAGTGCTGAGCAAAGCACCTAGCAAGTTGAAAATGCATTGCCCTTCTTAAATTGTATTGAAGCATTATATACAACTATTTTAGTTATCCATTTGATTTTTTATGTTATCTTTCTGATACTATCAAAGTGATTATAATAATCATCACCATCATCATCATCATTGGAGGGGGGAGCATATTTTGTGAGAAAAGTCAGTAGGTAAGAATTAGAGCTCCATGTAAGAAACTTCTAGCTCAGTGTAAGAAAGGACTTTCAAGAAGAGCTATACAAAGGTAGAATGAGCTGTCTTAAATAAAATTACTTAAGCTTTTTTGATAATCAGTTTTATCCTCTGTGAAATGAGGATAATAATGCCACTTGCCCCATAAAGTTGTTGTGATGCATTAAAAGAGTTAGCCCATCAAAGTACTTGGCCCAGACCTGGCAAATATCTATGCTCAAAAAATATTTGTTAAATGAATAAATGAAGGTACACTTTCACCTTGCCCTTTATGTTCTAGCCACAGGGAACTGTATACTTGTCCCTGAATGTCCTTTCCCTTTCTCTTTTTCCTTAAGACTCATACCTTCTCCAAGAAATATTCCCTAAGGGAGGATAGGTTTTCACCTCCCCCTTACTTCTAGTAGCACCTGTAAAAACCGCTTATCACTCCATGTGGTAGTTATCTGTTTGTGTTTCTATCTGCCCCATGAGATTGTGAATTTATCACTGGCAGGGGCTTCATCTTAACCATCTCTGTATCTTTAGCACCTGCTACAGTGACTGGCACATATTGAATGCCCAATAATGTGCCTATTGTTGATAAGGACAATGAATGAAATACACAGCTCAGGCAGGCTTCAGAAGCATGTGAAAGTTTAAAGGCAGGACTGTTTGAAGATGCTGGTTTATCTTTTTGCAGTGGTAGGTCTACTTTTACAAAGAAATCTCTTTCTACAGTTTGCTAGGTATGAGAAATCCAATGTACAAAGTTTTAAGTTATTAAAAAATTCAAAATTCTCCTAATTTTCTGAAGAAAGAGCACTCCCAAAGTAACGGAACAGCCACAGGTGTGTCTATTCTGTGTACTTTACGGCCACTAGCTATAAAACGTTTCTGGTTGCTGAGTAAGAAGCTGTCCAAGTATAGGCATGGGGAAAGACTTCATGACTAAAACACCAAAAGCAATAGCAACAAAAGCCAAAATAGACAAATGGGATCTAAGTAAACTAAAGAGCTTCCGCACAGCAAAAAACTATCATCAGAGTGAACCAGCAACCTACAGAATGGGAGAAAATTTTTGCAATCTATCCTTCTGACAAAGGGCTAATATCCAGAATCTGCAAGGAACTTAAACAAATTTACGAGAAAAAAACAACCCCATCAAAAAGTGGACAAAGGATATGAACAGACACTTCTCAAAAGAAGACATTTATGCAGCCAACAAACATATGAAAAAAAGCTCATCATCACTGGTCACTAGAGAAATGCAAATCAAAGCACAATGAGATACCATCTCATGTAAGTTAGAATGGCAATCATTAAAAAGTCTGGAAACAACAGATGTTGGAGAGGATGTGGAGAAATAGGAACGCTTTTACGCTGTTGGTGGAGTGTGAATTCATTCAACCGTTATGGAAGACAGTGTGGCAATTCCTCAAGGATCTAGAACCAGAAATGCCATTTGACCCAGCAATCCCATTACTGGATATATACCCAAAGAGTTATAAATCATTCTGTTATAAAGACACATGTACTTGTATGTTTATTGCAGCACTATTCACGATATCAAAGACTTGGAACCAACCCAAATGCCCATCAATGATAGACTGGATAAAGATAATGTGGCACATATATACTATGGAATACTATGCAGCCATAAAAAGGATGAGTTCATGTCCTTTGCAGGAACATGGATGAAGCTGGAAACCATCATTCTTAGCAAGCTAACATAGGAACAGAAAACCAAACACCACATGTTCTCACTTGTAAGTGGGAGCTGCACAATGAGAACACATGGACACAGGGAGGGGAACATCATATACCGGGGCCTGTCAAGGGATGGGTGCTGGGGGGGAAGGTTAGGGTTAAAAGAAATACCTAATGTAGATGATGGGTTGATGGATGCATTAAACCACCATGGCGTGTGTATTCCTATGTAACAAACCTGCATGTTCTGCCCATGTATCCCAGAATTTAAAGTATAGTAATAATAATAATAACAATAATAATAATAAAAGAAGGTGTCCAAGGAGGCCTATGGAACGCATGTTAATCTTTATGTCCAGGCTTCTCTCCCTAGGCTGGCTCATGCGAATCCAAGTTTGACTGCTTTTCTGGTTGGGAAGTTTAATCTTTAAGTGTTGGATTGGAGATTTTTCAGTTAAAGTTTTGAAGTCAGTAGGCCTTGATGCCATTCTTCTTCTTCCCTGAATTAGCTGCATGGCCTTGGACAAATTGCCAATTCATATTAGTTAGGAATAATAATGAGTACCTAATAGAGTTATTTCAAGGAATAAATTATTGTGGAAGTAAGCAACAGATTTTGTGTTTTGTTCACTGTGGAGTCCCATGCCCAATCAGTGCCTGATATATAGAAGGTACTCAGTAAACATTTATTTACCTGTTATTAGTCTCATTACAGCAATTCGTTTTTTATTCCACAACTGTTTTTTGGGGGAAGATTTATTTTCTTTTCCAACTCATAGACATTATTTTGCCAACAGTCATTCTCAGTTATTTTAGCATAGATCCAAAAGGGAGTCCCTGAGGAGCTGGTTAGTTTAACATCATTTCTCAGGCAAATTAATTGTTGCCAGCGACTAAGTGAAGCTCCCTGTTGGTTTTACCCAGGCATCGAGATCCTCTCATGAAAGCCAGCATTTTTTTTCTTCTTTTTGTTGTAGATTTCCCAATGATCGGTTTAGCTTTCACAGGTCTAGGACCAAGAAATTCAAGTCCATGTGCATCTTAGGTCTCTCAGCAACTCCAAACACTGTTGCTAAGCCACTAGGCTATTTCAGATGACCTTTTAAATCAAATGCAGTTTGCTTATTATGTGGCTTTGGGATGGCTTTTTTGTTTTGCAAATAACGGAGAGTTTCCTATCTGGGTTGGGCTTGTCAAATTGGAATAATGATAAAGGCGATTTGTTCATTTAAGAGATTCCAACTCCTTGTGTAGTTTACTTTAAAAGTTTATCTGGTAGTTGAAAACTAAGGCTTCATTTTATGTGAGTTTTTGTTTTTAATAAAACCAAAAAAGTTCACTTCTGGAGTATAGTTTTTTTTTTTTTTTAAAGAATTATGTTAAGTTGCAATTGAACAGAGGATAAGCAATTTTTTTTTTTTTTTTGGAGACAGAATCTTGCTCTGTCATCCAGGCTGGAGTGCAGTGGCATGATCTTGGCTCACTGCAACTTCTACTTCCTGGGTCCAAGCCATTCTCCTGCCTTAACCTCCCAAGTAGCTGGAACTATAGGCATGTGCCACCACACCTAGCTAATTTTTGTATTTTTAGTAGAGGTGGTGTTTCACCATGTTGGGTAGGCTGGTCTCGAACTCCTGATCTTAAGTGATCCATCCACCTTGGCCCCCCAAAGTGCTGGGATTACAGGTGTGAGCCACTGTGCCTGGCCAGGACAGGCAATTTTAAATTGTGTTTCAAACACACATAAACTTATTGTGCCTAAATGTTTTCTTCTCATATAATTTGTACATTTATATTTTCATGACTCATTTACCTCTTGCTGGTGTTAATACTTATTATGCTTACAGAATATGGTAATAACTATAATGATATCATACATTTGTATAGTATTTATAGTTTATTTATTTCCACATATATTATTTGACTTGGGCCTCACAATAGTTCTCTGAGAGAAGGATATTTTCTTTATTAAAAAACATTTTTTTTCTATAATCCACATGAGAACTGAGGTTCACAAGGGTCAGTAACTTACCCAACATCATGCAGCTAGTAAGGATGTACAGCTTATATCTGCTGAATTAATTCATTGTTCTTTCCACTATTAACACACAGCTGAAGGTCAGTCTCTTTATATTTCTATTAATCATTTATATAAACTTTTCTTTCCCATGTGAAAAGTACTGAGGTGATTTACAACGTGTTTATGAACTTGCATATGTATATTTATAGATGTCTAGGATGGGCATCCAATATAAGGCCACAGACAACTAGACACTTTTTAAGTGCATTCAGTAATTTTTTGGGGGGCTCCTACTGTGAGCCAGGTCTGCTTCTAGGAACTGGGAGATATAGAAATAAACAAAATGGACAAAAATCTCTGCCCTCATGGAATTCTAGTTTGAGAGATAGGTAATGAAACAAGATAGAATTTATAAATATGTTAAAAGGATATAAGTGACAAAAAGAAAAAAATGAACCGGGGAAAGGGACTATAAAATGTCATAGGGAAGGAAAACAATTGAAATTTTTTATTAGCCTGACCAGGAAGATGTCATCAAGGGGTAACTTGTAAAAAATGATATAGAGGAATTAAAGGAGCTAACCACGAAGTTGGCGGGGTTAGAGGATTAACCAAAGGCAAAGGTTTTGAAAGAGAAGCGTCCCCAGCATGTTCTTCTTCAGGTGAAGTAAGGTCAGTGTGGCTGGAGTGGAGTTAGTGAGAGAGTAATAGTAGATGAAATCAGGGAGGGAGCAGAGGCCCCGTATCATGTAGAAACTTGTTGGTTCTAGTAAGGACTTAGGTGTTTTTTTTTTTTTTTTTTTTTTTTTTTTAGGACTTAGGTTTTTATGATGAATGAGATAGGAAAACTTGGAACATTTTGAGAAAAGGAATGACATAATCTGGTTCAGGTTTTAGCAGGATCAAGTTGGCTGCTCTATGGATATTAAATTGCAGGGAGACAAGGGTAGAAGCAGGAAGATCACTTAAAAGGCTATTGTAGTAACTCAAGCTAGTGATAATGGTGACTTGGATGAGGGTGGTGCAGTGGAGGTAGTGGAAAATGGTCAGATTATGGATATATTTGAAGATATAGATGACAGGATTTGTTGACAGATTGTGTGTTAAACAATGAGAAGATTAAAGAGTAAAACCAAAAAAATGAAAGAGTGACACCAAACTTTTTGGCCTGAGCAACTAAAAGGATAGACTTTCCACTAACCGAGATTGGGAAGATGGCAGAAGGGACTGGTGGCATTTGGTGACTATCTGGAACTGCTAAGTGTCTAATTTGACTTCCATGTAAAAATGTCAAATAAACAGTTGAACTTTGGTTCTGAAGTTTAGGGGAATAATCCTGGTTAGATATATTACTTGGTAGTCATATGTGTATAGGTTGTACTTATAGCTGAGAAGTTTTTGATGATTATGCAAATTGTAGGAATAATTTCATGTATTTGATAATGTGAGCTTAAAGATTTTTTATTTCAGGCTTTGAAAACAATATTAGCATAATGGAGTTTGCATTAAACAAATATCAGGACACATATAAAAATGTTCTATAAGTGATTCCAAGTGGTAGGTAGGTAAAGATAGGCCAAGAGATACCATAGAAGGGGAAAGTAATCTAATACTTGCCATGGGCGGAACACTTAGATCCAGGTATTTCAGTGACAGTTTTTTTTTTTCCTAAGGAATGTGTTTCTATGAGAGCAGGTAGATGAGAGGCAGACCTGAGACTGGAACCAAAGTGTGTCTGATCCCAAAGCTCATGTTCTTCTTACTCTGCAGCACACAAGTTAAGAGAATGTGAACTGTCGACTTCCAACAGCAGTCATGTTTCTGCAAAATGCAATGTTGTATAAAATTAAGCATTGGACTAGGGTTTTTAGAGCTGTGTTTGAATCTCAGATTTGCCAAGTCAAATGGTTTTGTCAAGCCTTTTAACCTCTTGGGTATTAGTTTTCTCATCTATAAAAGAATTGTAATTAAACCTACTTCATAGGGTTGTTACAGTGAACAAATGTGAAAGGCTTTGTTAACACTAATGCAATCTATGCATAATATGTTATACTAGGGAAAATTTGATTTAAATAGCATCAAGAATAAAATACTTTGACAAAAGTATTAATTTAGCAAAAGAAGTGCAAGATGTATACATTGGAGACAAAGAAATTAAAAATTGCTGCCTTTAAATGGAAAGACAACTCACGTTAAGTGTTAATACTACTAAGTGTTAATGCTATTAGTACTATACTATTAATATAATTAATAGTATATTAATTATATATTAATACTAATATATATATTAATTATATATATAGTAAATATATATAATAAATTAATATAGTAAATATATTAATACTAATAGCATTAACACTTATTAACAACATTAAGTATTAATAGTATTAGCATTAATACTGTTAAGTATTATAATATTAATAGTATTAATTATTAACAGTATTAATACAGTTGTATTATTAATAGTATTATACCATTAAGATGACTTAATAGTATTAAATGTTAATACTTAAGTGTTAATACTATCAAGATGTATTAATACTATTAAGTGTTAATACTATTAAGATGACTATGCTCCTCAAGTTGATCCGCAGATTCGATGTGATCTCTATCAAATTTCCAGCTGGCCTTTTTTTTTAAAAAATAGAAATTAACAAGCTGCTCCTGAAATTTGCATGGGAATATAAGGAATCCAGAATAGCCAAAACAATCTTGAAAAGGAAGAACAAACTTGAAGAACTCTTGCTTCCCGATTGCAAACTTATTACAAAGCTACAGTCAATACAGTGTGATATTGGCATAAGGATATATATAGATATATAGATAAGTGGAATAGAATTGATTGTCCAGAAGTCAAACCTTATATGTATGGCCTATTGATTTTCAACAAAAGTAGCAAGACTATTCATTGAGAAAAGAATAGTTTTTCAACAAATGATGCTGGGAAAACTGGAGATCCGCATGCAGAAGATTGAGAGTCGCTCCCTATTTCATACCATAACAAAAAAGTCAACTCAGAATAGATCAAAGCCTTAAATGTAAGAGCTAAAGTGATAAATCTCATAGAGAAAAACTTAGAAATAAATCTTCATCACCGTGGGTTAGACAGCAGTTTGTCGGATACAATACCAAAAACACAAAGAGAAAGAATAGATAAATTTGACTTCATGAAAATGAAAAACATGTGCTGCAAATGATACTATCAAGAAAGTTAGAAGATAGTCTGCAGAATGGGAGAAAATATTTGCAATTCATATATTTGATAAGGAACTTCTATCCAGAATAGATAAGGCTTTGTAAATCATACCAGCAAAATGGAGTTTGTGTTAAACAAGTATCAGGACACACATAAAAATGTTTTATAAGTGATTTCAAGTGGTGTGTAAGTAAAGAGATAGCAAGAGGTGCCATACAAGGGCTTGCCATGGGGTAAGTACTTAGATCCAGGTATTTCAATGACAGTTTTTTCCCTAGGTAATCTGTTTCCGTGAGATTAGGTAGATGAGAGGCAGGCCTGAGACTGGAACCAAAGTGTGTTTGATCCCAAGCTTCATGCTTTTCTTACTCTGCAGTACACAACAGAGTATGAACTCTCACTCAAGAATAAAAAGACATATAACCCTTGTTAAAAAATGAGCAAAGATAAAGATATGAGTAGGCATTTTTCCAAAGAAGATATACAAATGGCCAATCAGCACATAAGATCTTTAAATCCCATCAGTCTCTTGGGAAATGCAAATTAAAACCACAGTGAAATACCATTTAATACTTACTAGCCTAGGATGTCTAAAATAGATAATAATAAGTGTTGAAGAAAGTAGAACCCTCGTTGTTGCTACTGAGAGTATAAAATGGTGCAGTCCCTTTGGAAAGTAGTTTGGCAGTTAATAGATTGTTACCATATGTCTTAGAAATTCCTAAGTATATGTCTAAGAGAAGTGAAATCATACATCCACACAAAAACTTGTATGTGAATGTTCAAAGGAGCAATACTCATTAGCTAAAAAGTGAAAACAACACAAATGTGCATCAAGTGATGAAAAGAGAAATGAAATATGATGTATCCATACAATGAAATATTATTTGTCATTAAAAAGGAACATGTGCTGATTCATGCCACAACATGGATAAAACTTGAAAACATTAAGCAAAGTGAAAGAGGCCAGTTCCAAAAGACTGCCTATTATTTAATTCCATTTGTATGAAATGTCCAGAATAGGCAAATCTATAGATTCAGAAAATAGATTCATGGTTTCCTGGGGCTCAGAGCAGGATGGGAAGATGGGGAGTGACTGCTAATGAGTATGGATTTCTATTTGGGGTGATGAAAATGTTCTAAAATGGTGTGTGGTGCTGGTTGCACAATTCTAAGTATACTAAAAACCATAGAATTGTGTATTTTAAATGGATGAATTCTGTGGTAAATGAATTATATCTCAACAAAACTCTTCAGAAATATTATTAGGGATGCTGTCTGTGGTTATATTGGATTTCTTACTCAGTTAAACTAAATAGTTTCAATGACTGATCCTGTTTACATTATTCTGAATTGTGTTGTGTGAATCAGCTGAGACTAATAACCTGGTAGAATTTCCTTAACTTTAAAGCTAATGTAAAATGAGGATTTTTGAGTAAAACCCAAATTTTCCGATTCTAGTTCCTGGTGTCATTTTTCAGATCTACCATCCTGTTTTCCAAAGTACTGTACTGTATTGGACAAAATATGCAGCTTCCTCCTTTCCTCCCTTCCTCCCTCCCTTTCTTCCTTCTTCCCTCTGTTGAGAAGATGGGGTTTCACCATGTTGCCCAGGCTAGTCTCAAACTCCTGGTCTTAAGTGATTCACCATCTCGGCCTTCCAAAGAGCTGAGATTATAAGCATGAGCCACTGGGCCTGGCCTATTATCTCTGTTTTACAGATTAGGAAACTGAGTCAGGCAATTTGCTTTATATAACTTTTGTATGATGAAATGAGGACTGAAATTCAGGTTTCTAAATTTCATATCCCAATACAGTCTAGGATGATTTATGGGAACACTTCCTTCAATAATCTCTGGTTCTGTTGTGTTTTGTTTTTTTTTTTTTTGCACTTGGTTGCAGGAATATTGCAAAACTCCAATATGAAGCATCTTTCTATATGATAAATTAGATCCTCAGATCAAATCCACCAGGCTATAAGTTTATAATTTTAGGTGTTAAGCATATAATAGATTTCTCCTAGCTTTATCTGAGTGTCGATAGAAAAACTAACAACTTTATTTTTTCTTCTTTTTTTCACTTGCAGCAATGGTGAACTAGACCCCTGGTCAGGAGGTGGAGTAACTAAGGATATCACAGACACTCTGGTTGCAGTCACCATCTCAGAGGGGGCCCACCACTTAGATCTCCGTGCCAAAAATGCCTTAGATCCCACGTCTGTGCTGTTAGCCCGCTCCTTGGAAGTTAGACATATGAAGAATTGGATCAGAGATTTCTATGACAGTGTGGGAAAACAGCACTGAGAAACTTGATTTTTTTCAGTTTCTTATGTTCACGTCACCACATTCCCATTTACTTTGATTTTCTACATGCAATTACTTTCTCTTGTTTATCATTAGATTTAATGGGGCCATGGTTGAGATAGAATAGAAGGTGATGATGGTAAAAGCAGCTGTCCCATGAGTGTGATTTCCTGGGTTCTCACTGTCTTTGCACCACATCTAGGAAGAATCTTCCTGATAATTCTCCCACACCATCAGTGGCCCTCACAACTGGAGCAGAGTCCCTGACTGCCTTTCATAAGAGGGAGAGTTAATTCCTTTGTATCTCTGCAAGCAGAGATTTCTCCTTGGTTTTGGGTTGAAGTCTCTTTGGCCCATTTGTAAGTCCCCATCCCTACCCTACAAAAAGTAAAAGCAGAAGATAGATAAGAAATGATGTAATTGCAGCTGGTAGGATGTCTGGTGCCAATCCAGGAAATGAGAGCCATTTCTTTTGTACTGGATTTAATGACTTTCAACTGTGCTGTAAATAAAAAATACAGCTGGACCTTATACCTGTGTGTTTCTTCTGAAACTCACTCTGACTCCGGCTGTTGGGAATGCTGTGTGCACTGGGCTTAGCTGTTTTTGGAAAGTGCTTTAATTTTTTTTCTCTTTCACTTGGCAGCTTTTCTTAGTTCTGGGATGTTGGCCACTGTGGTACTGCCAGTAAGAAATCTGGCCTTTTTCTGCTCCATTTCTCTTTGTTTCTAAGGTCAGTTTTGTGGTAATTTGGTTAAATTCTGCCAGTTTAGGAAAATGACTCTGTTTTGTCTTTTTAAATCTAAGCAAGCTTTATGTCATAGTCACTAATTATATTTCAGTAAGAATCCTTTAAAATGGATGAATCAGCTATTCCAAAAGTAGAATATAATATTCAGCTTTTAAATTTTTTAAATTTTATTTTCTGATAGTTGTTACTGCTATCATTAAAACCAGAAGTATCAGACAAACAGGCAGGTGCACGAGAACTTTTCTGTATGACTTCCAAAAGACAAGCTGACTAATTCATGCAGGCAGCATATTTGACATTAATAAATGGCCAAGCCATTCCTATTTCCAAGGGGTTGGCTTCTTTCAAGCAGTTCTTACACTGAGACCTTTCTTCAGAAGAGCTTTTCTAGGATAACAAATAGGGTTGGATCAAAACCTTTCAGAGAGAGAGAGAGAGAGAGAGAGAGAGAGAGACTAACAGTTTCTACTCTGTTGAAAGATTTCTTCCTCCTTGTTTCTTTTCATTTTCTTTCAATAATTTTTTTTCTTCAACCTGCCTTGGGAACATTTTCTGCTTTTTAAAAACTATACTTTGAGCTTGGTCATTTCTAAGGCACTTATTATTTTTTTTTAAAGTGCAGACATAGAGTTCATTCTTGGGGTTCAAGGCTGAAATTTTTTTTTTTTACTTTTCCTGGCATCTGGGAGATACAGGAAAATCTTTGTCTTGTTTTAGAAGCCTTCAGTTCTCATTGTAATGAGTTGTCTATCAAAACATTTGGTCACTATTTTTGTTTCAGCATCAGAGAACAATCTATTGGGGTAGGAATTTAAGGGTCAAAACAATTCTAGTTTTTATGCTTTGTCAACTAAGAAATTATATAATGCAGGGTTTATGGTCTTAATAGAGGATATTCTTACAATTTATTTTACAGTTTTAGGGTTTTTCCTTGTTTAGAATCTTTAAAATACGTTGCCATTTTATTTAATGTCGATTGTTTGGATGAGTTGCATCATTCTGAAGAAACAAACTGCAAAAATATAGTTTTTTTGGCAAGCATAATTTTATCCTATTATTGTACACATTTTATGAATATAGATAGCAGCCTTAATTGAAGTGAGTATGATTATAATATGCTAAAGTTTAATTTTAAAATGAAAAATAATTAAAGTGTCAGATAAGCCTTATTATTTAAAGCATCCCTCTAATAAAACAGCACTTTTTACTGACAGGGAAAGAGAGACATGGAGATTTGAGTGCTTTTTATTTTTATTTTCTGTTTTTGTTACTTTAACTGCCTGGATTCAATGGGTAAAACTAAAGGAATTTAGGGGGACTTTCTTAGGGAATCTGTAGCGCTAAGAGGTTATCCAGAAGAGCTGGTGTCTAAGCCAGCATATTAGAGGGCGAAGGCCCCTGAGATATCCAGTTCAACTCTTATTTTGTAATAGAGAGAATTGTGGCCTATAGAGAAGGAACTTGTCTAAACCCTCACAGCTCCTCTGTGGCAAAACTGGGGCAGAACTGGGGCTCCTTTTTGGCAGATTTTGTTTGCTTCATTTTACTGGTACGGTTTAATTTTTGTTTGGATTCAAGCAACAAAAGCCCACAAAACCAGCTTAAGGAAAAGAAACATTTTGAAACAGCAAGATCAGTGCCAGGATTTGGGTTACTAGGAATCATGGGGAACTAGAACTAGGGTCTGGAAAGTCCCTGAAAATCAGTACTGCTGTGTACTATTTCACTTTCAACAGTGGTGACCTGTTGTCAGACTGTGGTTTGGATTTGTTTGTCAGATGTCTACAATTCGGTAGGCAGTCCAAAGCATGCATCAGAATTACCCAAGAGGGCTTGTAAAAATGCTGATTGCCGAGCCCCATCCCAGAGTTTCTAACGTGTTTGGGAGGATCTTGGGAAGTTGCATTTCTAACAAGCTCGCAGGTGATGCTGGAGCTTCACACTTTGAGAGTCACTAGTTGAAAGAATCTGAAATTTGAATTTGAATGTAGTTTATCTTACTTCTGTCATCCTGCCTGACTCAACTGAGTGTGGGAGCCCTGCCTAATTCATCTCTCCCCATGACTGCTTTATTCTCACTCTACAGACCAGCTTGCTTTTCTCTATTTGCACAAGGCCCATGATGACTTTTTAGAGTGGTGTCCTCAGCCCTCTGAGGGAGAAATGCCTCACAAATTCACAACTCTCAGCTAGTTAGGGAAGGACAGGGCCATGAAAACATGGTTACAGAGGTGTACTTCTTAGGATGGGGGAAGCAGTTCAGGCAACTCAATCACACAGCATCTATCACACAGTTTCTTGGAGCACAGGTATCCAATGAAATGCCAGTAACTTGTGTAGTAGAAAGACCTATACCTATTGTTGAGCAAGTGTGGAAAATAAGGGGACAAATGAAGTTAATTAGTTGTTTTGTATATCTGTAGATAGTATGTGACTCTCCTAAATGGTGATTGAGAATACAACTTTTAATGTTCTTAACAGAGGCATAAGGAATTGGTCTAGAACCTGAAAAATACAATGGTGAAAAAGCAAACACAGCACCTAATTTAAAAAGTTTATGTTCTGCTAAGAGAAAGACATGACATGTCAAGTTATATATTACAATAAGTGTTATGAAGAGTTGAGGCTATTAGGACATTAATTGCAATCTAACAGGAAAATAGAAAGAGATTAATTGCTAAATGTCCTACTCTAATGGCCCCAACTCTTGATAACACTAAATGTTAAATGTTTAGCATTTAGACAATGTGAGGTAGTCTGGGGGAATAGCAGTGTCTTTTTGAGATGTCACATTTTAGCTGTGATCTAAATGATGAATGGGAGCTATACTAGGAAGAGGAGTAGAGAAAATGACATGAGCAAAAGCCCTGAGTGTAGCATATTCAAGGAACTGAAAGAAAGCCACTGCAATGGGAAACAACCACAGAGAATGTGACGTAAGATGAATATGAAGACATGGGCAGTGGGAATGCTCATTCAAGTAGAATTATACGGATGAAAAACCTTTGATGGGCTTTAATCAGGGGTGTGACATGAACAGATTTTCATTGAAAAGGACTACTCTGGTAGAGTAGAGTATGCATTGTAGGGACAAGCAAATAATGTAGGAGACCCCAGTTGCAGTTGTCAAATAAAGAGAAGAAGGTAGTTTTGAGTAGAATGGTAGAGATGGAGATAAGGAGAAGTGGAAAAATTGGAGAAAGATTTAGTAAAGAAAGTCAATGGGATTTGGTAATAGGTTCTATATGAGATATGAGTTGGGCAGGTGTCAAAGATGATGATGTCTGCTTTGTGCACTTGGATAGATGATGGTGCCATATACAGGAGAAGGAGCCCTGGAGGGTGGCCAGGTTTGACAGGAAGACTTGAGTTCAGTTTTGTCATGCTGCGTTGTATGAACTTTTGAAAATCAAGTGGAGCTAGCTGTCAAGTAGGGTTGTTGGACATAGAGATGTGGAACTCAGTGTGTGCTGAAGAGTCATGGTGAGTAGACGGCAATCAAAGCATGGGTTCAAGGCACTAGTGTTTGAGAAACATATTTCAGGAGCTCATACTGTACTTTCCTTACCCTGATACTTTTTAAAGAAATATCCAAACATCCTAATTCCCTTACATATGACTCTACTGATCCAAGACACCACTGAACCCCAGTACAGCCTTTCCTTAAATTACCTCTCTGGATCCACTTCCCATTTTTACTGCCACCCTTCACTTTCCTAATAACCCTGCACTTCAGCTGTACCAAACTTCTCATTATTCTGAAATACTGCTCTTTTGTCTAAAATTCCTTTCGCAGCACCAACCTCCATTTTTTTTTTTTTTTTTTTTTTTTGAGATGGAATCTTGTTCTGTAGCCCAGGCTAGAGTGCGGTGGTATAATCTCGGCTTACTGCAACCTCCGTCTCCTAGGCTCAAGCAGTTCTCCTGCTTCCTCCTCAGCCTCCCGAGTAGCTGGGATTACAGACATGCACCACCACGCCCAGCTAATTTTTGTATTTTTAGTAGAGATGGGGTTTCACCATGTTGCCCACGCTGGTCTTGAACACCTAACCTCAGGTGATCCACCCGCCTTGGCCTCCCAAAGTACTAGGATTACAGGCATGAGTCACAGTGCCCAGCCTCCAATATTTTTTTTTTACTGGCAAACTGCTGTGCATCATTTAAAGCCAAGATCAATTTGATTGCCTTCCCTGTGAAGTCTTTCCCAGCTTTCCTAAAGGAAGAAATTCCTTATCTGTGCTCCCACAGAACCAGGTTTACACCTAGTATGTCAGCTAGAATGTAAACTCCACCAAGGTGGGGATTGTCTGTGTGCTTTTCTAGCACTTTAAATAGTACGTGACCACCTCTTATTAGTCCTTGTCTTCAGAGAGCTTGGTTTTCCTAAAAACAGGGTGAGAACATTAAGCAAAATATTATAACTTAGGATATATATACCTTTGAAACTGGAACAGCAACAACAAAAAAGGGGTACCTTGGGCAAAAGTATTTGAACATCGTTGAAACAAGTTTAAACAGGTTATCTTTATTACCAAATCTCTCAAACCTTTAATATGCTATAAGCATTGTGAATCAATAAGAAACTTTCCAAAACTAAGGTTTTTTTCCAAAATGTATTTGATTGAGAACCCTTTTTCATGTAACATTTCACGTATTGTGAATGAACAAGAAAGTGACATTTCTCAAATTTATTTGATATGAAACTCTTTCTAAATGGAACATTTGAGAAATTAGTGCTCTGCTGAACACCTGTTGGGAAATGCTGCCATAGAAGTCTGTATTATCTGAAGATGAGGGCTAAGAAAATCTGGCTCTAAGCTTTCTAGCAGAAAACAAAAATGAAAGCAGTTAAGCAGTTTACTCTGTGCATCAGATAAAAACAGACCAATTAATCTGGAAAAGCCCATGCAGGAACTTATTGGAAGAACCTCAGAAATGGGAAAAGTATGAATGAGAGCTCCAATCTCTCTTCATATATTTATAGGTTTCACTGTCTTCATAATTATGCAATCTTGCATTATAAATGAAAGTCATAAAACCAGAATATAACAATGATTTTACAGTGAACTAAGGAAATATAATACAGGCATATACATTTTTGCTAATCTGGTTTAATTTAGAAATAGATTTTAGTATCTGGAGGGACATTCTCAGCCAAAATTTTGCTAGATAAATGTTTCTTGGCCAGTTTAAATGTCTTAGTAGGTAGTTCAACAGGGGGAAGTTATAATGAAGTAGTTTTGAAAATGAGCTCAGACACCAAATATACTCTCATCCTACTTGGCTTAGAGGTGAACTGGGCTTCCCAGCCATGGGAGGCAGAGTCAAGACAAGCAGCCAGGAGCTTCTTTCAACACAGAGAGGTTGGCATCTGTTTCTAAATTTCCTCTGTCCATTTGGAGGAGTGGTGTTAACTGTTTTTCTTTGTTTCGTAACTCCTAAAATGTAGAGGTACATAGCCAAAGAAAGAAAGGTTTTAACTATCAATCAATAACTCCAAGATACTAAACTCTAAATGGAGCTGTGTGCTAAGGATGTATAGAAAGTGCTATGACACTGAGAATGTACAGTAAGTGTCCTTAAGTTTACAGAAGTGGAAGAAGCCAGATGACTTGATAAATGGCCTTCTCTCATCATCAAAGAGGTATCAGATTATTCCTATTTCAGAAGTCTCTTTTACAGTTAACAGAAGACATTTCATATGTTACCATAATGTCAGTTCATTTGGTTAGACTACCTCCCTTCAAAATGGAAGGTAAAATATAAACCAGTAAAATACCCATCTGCTTTATCTTTAAGGAGCTTACATTCAGATCCACCATCTCTTTTGTCTCCTTTTCTGAATAACAGGACCCTCACCTGCAGGAGTTTGTTCTTTAGGTTTACAGCAGTGGTTCCCAACTTGTAGCAATTTTGCCTCCTAGAGGACAGCTGGCAATGCTGGAGATGGTTTTAGTTGTCACAGCTGGGGTGGAGGTGTGTCAGTGACATCACTGATGCAGACCAGGGATGATGCTGAACATCTTACAATGCATAGGACAGCTCCCCCCATAACAAAGATTTACTGGGCCCCAAATGGCAATAGTGTTGATGTTAACCTAGTCTAACCTAAATTTTTCCCATCAGAATTTGAGACCCTTTCCTCAACTTTTACCCTGCATATGAAATGAAAAACTGATTGTTAACTCAGTAGCCTTACACTTTACCCTCTAAACAGCACAGTAGCACAATGTCTAATATAGACATTAATCTGCAAATTTAATAACCTTTATTTTGGAGACTGATTCTTGAGATACTTCCTCTTTTCTGGGCCAAATAACCTCAATTCTTTGGATTGTTTGTTTACTTATCATTCATTCACTCAAACATTTATTCAATGGCAACTTTGTGCAGGTTTAGTGTTAAGGAGTTTAACTGTTTAAAGGAAAAGCTCGGTGTTCTCAAGAAGCTCAAGGCTCATGGAGAAAGACAGTCACAATGTCAGATGATTACATACATTGGACTAAGAATCTGTGCCGCATTCAGGATGCCATGGGAGTGTGAATGCAGACATGATGAACTCATTCTACAGGTCTGAGGAAGGCTTTCAAGGAGAAGCAACATTTAAACTGTGATTTGAGGGATGAGAGTTTGCAGCATGGTTGGGGACTTGAGGGAAAGACAGTAAAAGCACTGTTCATTGAGAAAAAGTTGTTAAGCACCCATTTTATGCCAGTAGTTAGATACCACACATGTTACTCTGAAAAAACAAAACAAAAATGCAAAACACATAGCTCCTATCATGGGGCCTATTAAAAAAAGAAACAAATAAAATCTCCCCTTTAATGCTTGAATCATGCTTTATAGACCTCAGAACTCCTCTGCCTACGTTTTCTCATTTTAGCCCCACAAACACCCTGGGTGGGAGGAGAAATACATATTGTCTCAATTTTATAGCTGAGGACCATGAGGTAAATGAAGGGACTCCCTTCTCTCCCCAGCCATGGCCACAGACCTAGTAAGTGGTAGTTGCCTGATTCCAAATCCTGTGTTTTTCTACTCTTGTGGTTCCAAATGCAATTTCCCGTGGCAGAGAGGCAAGCACACTCCTTTGTACCCGCTCCTTGCCTTTGCTGTCTTCATCTCTTCCTAAACTGTTTTCTGTTGGCCTCAGTGCTGAAGTCATTTTCCAGTCCTCCCAGTTCTGATTGCAGAGGACTACCCAGGGGAGGAAGGACTGAGGGTTGCTGTGCAGCCACTGGCCATTTGCAAAATCATTTCTACCTTCATTTCCCAAATTTTTTGAGGCGAAAGGAAAACTGAGATGTGGGACAGAAAACCCCTTTTGTTTGTCTTGGTGTTTGGTAATGTATGCAACCTCTCTGGGTGGTTTAAGCGGTTTAGGTACTTTCTATAAAAGGGATCTTTTAATGACAAAACTAATGTGATTATCTGAGTGAGTGTGAGAGGCGTATTGAAGGCTTAAAGAAAATCTGTTAGAATAGCTGAATGTATCTGCTTAATCCTTTCTCTAATGTGGCTGAACAATGCTCTGGGAAGCCATTGGTCCATTCTTTCTTCTAGTAAATGCCTGCCTCCAGAGTAGGGACTGTTTGCAGTTTTTGATAGTCTTATGCTTCACCTTCTCAACTGCACAAAAGCACAGGAAAAGCTGAAGGAGTCCGACGCATTGTTAGAAAGCAGTGTCCCTTCTGAATGCTGAGGGCTAAACGTACAGCACATGGCATACTTTCTCCAGGACATCCTGAGAAGCGAGGACTGTGGTCACCATTGGGCATGGCACCTCAGAGAAGGGTCCCTTATCTGGCAGCTGCTTTCATGAGGTGCTGGGTGTCAGATCACTTATCCATGTTTAAAATCTAACACCTGAGGTTTAAGAGTGACCAGCCTGACCAACATTTAATTAATCATTTCGTGAAATCCCATCTCTACTAAAAAATACAAAATTAGCTGGGCATGGTAGGCATGCCTATACTCCCAGCTGTTTGGGAGGCTGAGGCAGGAGAATTGCTTGAACCCAGGAGGCAGAGGTTGCAGTGAGCCAAGATTGTGCCACTGCACTCCAGCCTGGGTCACAAGAGCATAACTCCGTGTCAAAAAAAAGAGCGGCTTAGCTATTCCTCTTTGGGGATGGGTGGGAAAGAGAAACTTAAGAAGGGATAAAAGTGATACAGGTTTAAGTTCTGCAACGTGCTCTGTAACTTTGGGTCAAAATTAAATTCTTCTGGTCCTCTGTTCTCTCATTTGTGAACTAGACATAATAATACTTGCTATATTCATTCACTGTGGGAATTGAAAATGGGAACATGAATACAAAAGTGTCCCAGCTAATCTGGAATATTACCACATAACATGTTGCACACTTTTTATTTTTATTTTAAAGTTTTAAATCTTGTTCTTTGAAGAATAGTATTCTAGATGTATAATTTAATTTAGCTCCATAAAGCATTTACAGGCCACTTAAGTGAGGGGCATTATGCACAGTTCTGGAGATGCATATAGGAGTAAGTCAGCCTCTGACTTTTAAAAAGGTGGCATGTTATAGGGAGGCAGGCATGTAAGATGTAGCTAAAAAATGTGTATTAGAAATAATTAATTCTAACTTGGGATAATTCATAATAATAGCTAAGCCTCACATAGTGCATATTATTTGCTAGGAGGTAAGCCAAATGCTTTGACTGAGTTACCTCATTCAATCCCAACAGCCCCAGGAGGTAGGAACTGCTATCATCCCGTTCACAGATGAGGAGGCTAAGACTCAGTCAGATCAAGTAAGTCACTTTTCCATAGTATTACAGCTGGCATGTGGTGGGCCAAATTAGCGTCCTGGGTCTGCTTGGCTTCCCAGTCTACACTCTTCCCCATTGTTTGGTGCTCTATCCCAAGTTAAAAGAGACTTCCTAGAGGATGTGACCACAGGTGGGTTTCAACACGGAATTGGAAGTTTGCTAGGTACACTGAGGAGAAAGGGCATTATGAGCAGAGGGAACGGCACAGGTAAAAGCACCTTGGCCAGGAAAGTATTTGTGCAGAGAGGAACTGGAAGCAGTTTGTAGTAATAGTGGAGTGGGGCAGGTTAGAGGAGTAAGCAGTGGCCCAGCTATGATCTCTCTTATGGCCCCTTTGTGAAAAATAAATGAGTATTTATATTGTAATTATTTTGTTTATATCTTGTTTGTCAAAAAGGGTTTTGCAGCAAAGTGGGAACTGTTGTCACCTTTATGGTACAAGGTTACAAAATATACTTCAAATTTTAGGATCAGAAAACTTTAAGGATGGAAGGCACTTAAAAGATCATAAATTCATTCTATGCAAGAGGAAATCAAAAGTGAATGTATGTAGATGTCTCAATCAAGGTTACAAACGAGTTTAACCAGCTAAACCAAAATATTGGTGTTTTTTAGGTGAATTATAGAGTTAAAGAAAACAGTAAGTGAGAATTACAGAATTATCTTCAGATGCATTTATAGAAATCAGTGAGTTGAAAAGAGGGAGAGATGCAGTTGATAATTCCAGGAAGTGAGAAAGGAAGTCATTCTTCTTTCTATCCCCTCCTTGAACAATGGAGGAAATGTTTTGAGGAACCTATTGCTGAAGCTATAGGTTTTCCATTGAGAATGCTTGTGACAACTCTCTTTGGAGAATGGTGCTGGGTGTCTAAGTGGGTGCCTTGGCTGGGTTAAAGCTGGGAATCAGATTTGTCTGGAAGGTAGAATTTATTATCTTTCTATGTCTATTTATTAATTTTTATTGACTACTTAAGTAGGGGCCTGGTACAGATGTGGCGTGGTTCTTGTTCTCACCAAGCTCATGATCTGAAAGACATAACAGACAAGAAAACAGGTAATTGCAACAAACTGGGATTAGTCATATAATACGGAATAGGAGCTTTGGAAGCCCAGAGAAGTGAGCAACTGAATGGATTAGGAAAAGCTTCATGGGAGAGTAATATCTAAAGAAAAACTTGAAAGGTGAGTGAAAGTGGGATAAAGGGGAGAACAAATAGTGCTCTAGGCAAAGGCAACAGTTTGTGCAAATGCCCCAAGGAGAGAGACCACAGCTTGAATGCACTTTTCCCATTTGATAGTCCTGTGTGGAGTGTTTAAGTTGGGAGTGACATTAGAGTTTTTCTCCACCCTTTCCTTCTCCAATATGCAAAGATGCAAAGTTATATATATATACATATATATATATATATATATATATATGCAGTTTATTAGAGAATGTCACAAGTCTGATGAAGAAGACTGAAGTTCATTTGGGAATGCCACAGAAAGCAAGTGCTGACATGCTGAAGGAAACTAACTGACTGCACAAAACAAAAACTCCAATATTCCTCTTTCCCATGTCACTACAGCCATCCCACTAACCTGAGAACCAGTCTCCCCAAAGGGACTACTTCTCACCCTAAGATGGAAAACAAAAAGGCATGAAATCGATGCTCTGAATGTAAACTAGACAGAGTACAGCAGGAGGGGAGAGCAATAAAGTGAGCTGGCCTGAGTGATGGTGGTAGCCAGCTGGATTCTCAGGTCACAGAGTAATTTACTGACTAGTCCTAAGCCACTGGCTAATTATCCAGACAGCCCTGATCCTGGTGCAAAGCCTCCTGCTGCTCATGTTATTAATACCAGCAGCAACCAGCGGGCGTTGGTGGGAGCAGAGGAGCAGACTAAGTTGTCAGACTGCTGAGTGAATGCACAGGCACCTGCCTGGTCCCTCTGAGTTGGACCTCACCATGAAAACAGACCCAGCGCCAGCATTCAGCTCTTGGCTCAGCCACTGCATGGGCCCCAGGGAGAGGCTCCCCAAAGATGGCTGAGAACTTGGGCAGAGGAAGAAGTCACCCATGTCCTGGAGTTTGACCAACTTGTGTCAGAGAACCTCTGCCCTTTTCCCCCTTGGAGCTGACTGGAAAATGATTTTGAAGCCTCTCTGGAATAACTTAATACCCATGGAGCAATGTCAAACACTCCTCTTTGACATGGCGTGGGAATTAGACTTCACTGCATGCAAATGGGGCCAGGGAAGGTAATGGTGTCTGTTTTAGGGTTTAATAATTTGGGAGCCTGACCTAAGGTTACCCTGAAGGGATTTCAGGGGCCAGTTGGGATGGAGATGGGGTGGGGTTCTCTTATCTCATATCCCACTTTGAAATCGGATAACATAGGTGAAGTGCTCAGCACATAGTAGACATTTTTAATCAATGTGAGTTCACTGCCTTCTTTCCCCTATAACATTGTGAGTGAATGCCCTCCATTTGACTGATCTTTCATCTTCTTTTGCCTCTAGGACAGTGTTTCTCAATCAGGGGCAATTTTACTTCATAGGGACATTGCAATGCCTGGAGACTATTTTGATTGTTATAAATGGGGGCAGTGGGACGTTGCTGGGATTTGGTGGAAGAGGCCAGAGATACTGCTAAAAATCCTACAATGCACAGAACAACCCCCCACAACAAAGAATTATCAAGTCCAAATGTTAATAGTGCTGAGACTGAGAAATCCTACTCTAGGAGGTTCTGTATGTTGTAGCCTGATTAATCCCTGTAAATACATACCTTGTCATTTGCTTACTTAAAAAAACCCCAAATGGTTTAGTTATTATTAGTAATGCATTCCAAATTATTTACTCAATACATACAGAGCACCTTTCCTGTGGCATGCACTGTGCTGTGGTGTGAGATTGCACAAGTACATCTACGTAGACCCCGACCTTGAAGAGATGCTTACTAAACACTGGCTTCCTGTCATCTCCAGGGTAAAGTCCAATCAACTGAAGGTAGAGATGGGATGTGGACGAATGGAAAATAAGAACTTGTTTTAGGACATGAGGAGCTAGTTTGCTGGTGGGACATCCAGGTAGATTGGGTAGAAAGGACAAGAAACAGCACATTAGATGTGGAAGAACTTTCTACACCAAAAAGACGGAGAATATGTGTGTTTTTAATTTCAGTAAATAGAACTCCCAGCTTCATAGGTTCCAAGCCAGGAACCCATGCTTTCTTCTTGACCCTTTCTCTATCTTAGGCTCTATATTCTGAATACCATGAAAGAATTACATCCCAATGGTGTAAAGTATCCATTGTGTGTAATGGAATTAATGTCTCACCACTGCATCGAGAAACGGCATTAGCTATATACCATTGTTAGGAGAATTTTTTTAAAAAGTAATTAATGATTTTTTTTGTAGAATTTAATTTTCTCAAGATACCTTTACTGAGATAAACTGCCAAATATCGTGTCTCTATGGCGTGTGTTTTAATTGAACTCTTAACATTATGATCTTTAAAATATCTCTTTTCTTTTGTTTAAAAAATAACAATCTCTAGTGGTTACCATTTGTTTTGAGACAAGGTTTCACTCTGTAGACCAGGCTGGAATGCAGTGGTGCCATTACAGCTCACTGTAAAGCTTCATTAAAAAAGTTTGAAACACCTGTAAACTTCCAGAAAAGTTACATATACAGATGTTTTTAAACTTAAACCACTTGACAGTAAGCTACTGAATTAATGTCCCATCGCTTCCAAATACTTCAGTGCACAATTCTGACAAACCAGGATATTCTTCTCCATAGTGACAATGTATCATCCAAGTCAGGAAATTAATATTGGCATATTATTACTATCTAATCCTCAGATCCCATTAGTTACCCCAGTTGATCCAATAATGTGCTTTATAGCCAAAAGTTATAGTTCAGAATCAAGCCTCGAATTTAGTTGTTATCATTCCTTTAATGTGGAACAGTTTATCAGACTTTACTTGATTTTCATGACCTTGAAACTCTTGCCAATTATTGGCCAGTTATTTTGTAGAATGTCTTTCGTTTGTGTCTGCATAAAGTTTCTTCATGGTTACATTCAGGTTAGGCAACTCTAGCATCATCTAGGAATGATGCTGTGTTTTCATAACATCTTATTAGATGATTTCAATTTGTTCGGCTACTGATGATGTTTACTTTAATCATTTGATTATCTCTGCCAGGCATGTCCAGTTAAATTTACTCATTTTTAACTTTGTAAGAAGTAAGTCTTTTATGGGCAGGGACTTTAAAAACATGTTAATAATGTGTTCTCCCTTGAATGTCCCATTTGTTTATTTATTTTATCCAATGGGTTGTACTTTGTTACTATTTTTATTTTGCTGCTCAAATTTTCTTTGATTTGTTTAGTAGGAACATTTCAAGCTGAATTTTCTGTCCTTTTGACATGGTCCCATCATTCTTTGAGCTCTTCTGTGTTTTTTAGCATAAGATGTTCTAGGCTCATCTTAAAATTTCTCTACCCCAGCCCTGAAATTAGCGATTTCTCCAAGGAGCCCTGGTTTCTTTCACTAGAGAGTGGTACTTTAGAAACCACACATTGGTACAAATTGTACTCATATCTAGTGAGGTGTTGCTGGTCTCAGACCCTCTCAGGGGACAGAGGTAGGAAAGATATATAGCTTTCCATAATCATATATACTACACACACACACACACACACACACACACACACACATACACGCTCGCGCGCACACACACACGTATTTCTACATCTATCACTATATATGGAAAACCATGATGTTTCCAATTTCAGTCCAGTATCACAGGGTTTCTGCTAGTTTTATTCCTTTCCATAATTATAATTCTCTTTTCTAATAATGAGAAACTAGCTCTCAATATCCTTAATACATTTACTTGCTTGATCAATCTCCACATGTGTAACCAATCTTCTATCAATGACAACATCTTTTTTAGCATGTATTACTTTTCACTCTACTTGGGTGCAAGACTCCTGTCTTGATCTGCTTTGGCTGCTATAACAAAATGGATAGAATGGGTAGCTCATAAACAACAAAAATTTGTTTCTCATGGTACTAGAGACTGAAAAATCCAATGCCTAGTCAGGACCCAGCCTTCTCATTAATAAATGGTGCTTTTTAGTTGTGTCCCCACATGGTATAAGAAAACAGGTAGCTTTCTAGTGCCTCTTTTATAAGGGCACTAATCTCAATCATGAATGCTCTGTGCTCATGGCCTGATTACCTCCCAAAGACCCCACCTTTCAATGTCATCACCTTGGGGGTTAGGTTCAACATATGAATTTTGAGGGAGACACAAATATTCAGACCACAGCACTCCTTCTTCTAGTGAACCCCCTTCTCACCCTGCTAGGGCTAATGTGGGGTTGACCTCCACCCCACACTGTATGAGTACCCTTTTAACTCTGATCAGGCTCTAGTACTTCGTGCCAGCTTTCATGGATGCCCTCCTTTTCCTGTCTTCAACCCTCTGCACCAAGCAGCTCTCCTATACAGCCAGACTCCTTCTCACCCTACTTGAACTGATACTCAGCACTGTGCTCACCCTGTTGTAGAAGCCTTCTCATCCTGTTTAGACACCATCCATCTGATGTTCTTTTTGTTTCCAAAGAAAAAAATTACTCTTATTTCTCATTTTTAAAAGAAAAAGAACTGAAGTGTATTCAATTAGAAAAAGAGGAAGTCAAATTGTCTCTATTAGAAGATGACATAATTATATATTTAGAAGACCCCATCATCTCAGCCCAAAATCTCCTTAAGCTGATAAGCAACTTCAGCAAAGTCTCAGGATACAAAATCAATGTGCAGAAATCACAAGCATTCCTATACACCAATAACAGACAGAGAGCCAAATTATGAGCGAACTCCCATTCACAATTGCTACAAAGAGAATAAAATACCTAGGAATACAACTAACAAAGGATGTGAAGGACCTCTTCAAGGAGGACTACAAACCACTGCTCAAGGAAATAAGAGAGGACACAAAGAGATAGAAAAACATTCCATGCTTATGGTTAGGAAGATCAATATCATGAAAATGGCTGCACTGCCCAAAGTAATTTATAGATTCAATGCTATCCACATATAGCCACCATTGACCTTCTTCACAGAACTGGAAAAAAACACTTTAAACTTCATATGGAACCAAAAGAGAGCCTGCATAACCAAGACAATCCTAAGCAAAAACAACAAAGCTGGCAGCATCACGCTACCTGACTTCAAACTATACTGCAAGGCTACAGTAATCAAAATAGCATGCTACTAGTACCAAAACAGAGATATAGACCGATGGAACAGAACAGAGACCTTGGAAGTAATGCCACACATCTACAACCATCTGATCTTTGACAAACCAGCAAAAACAAGCAATGGGGAAAGGACTTCCTGTTTAATAAACGGTGCTGGGAAAACTGGCTAGCCATAGGCAGAAAGCTGAAACTGAACCACTTCCTTACACCTTATACAAAAATTAACTCCAGATGGATTAAAGATTTAAACATAAGACCTAACACGATAAAAATCCTGAAAGAAAACCCAGGCAAAACTATTCAGGACATAGGCATAGACAAGGACTTCATGACTAGAACACCAAAAGCAATGGCAACAAAAGCCAAAATAGACAAATGGGATCTGATTAAACTAAAGAGTTTCTGCACAGCAAAAGAGACAATCATTAGAGTGAACCAGAGGCCAACAGTATAGAAAAAAAAATTTGCAAGCTACCTATCTGACAAAGGGCTAATATCCAGAATCTACAAAGAGCTAAAACAAAATTGCAAGAAACAAACAAATAAACCCATTCAAAAGTGGGATAAGGATATGAACAGACACTTTTCAAAAGAAGACATGTATGCAGCCAACAAACATGAAAAAAATGCTCATCATCACTGGTCATTAGAGAAATGCAAATCAAAACCATATTGAGATACCATCTCACACCAGTTAGAATGGCAATCATGAAAAAATCTGGAGACAACAGATGTTGGAGAGAATGTGGAGAAATTGGAGAAATAGGAACACTTTGACACTATTGGTGAGAGTGTAAATTAGTTCAACCATTGTGGAAGACAGTGTGGCAATTCCTCAAGAATCTAGAAACAGAAATTCCAGTTGACTCAGCAATCCCATTACTAGGTATATACCCAAAGGAGTATAAATCATTCTATTATAAAGACACATACACATGTATGTTCATTGTGGCACTGTTTACAATAGCAAAGACCTAGAACCAACCCAAATGCCCTTCAGTGATAGACTGGACAAAGAAAATATGGCACATATACACAATGGAACACTATACAGCCATACAAAGGATGAGTTCATATCCTTTGTAGGGACATGGATGAATCTGGAAACCATCATTCTCAGCAAACTGACACAAGAACAGAAAACCAAATACTGCATGTTCTCACTCATAAGTGGGTGTTGAACAATTAGAACACATGGGCACAGGGAGGGTAACATCACACACTGGGGTCTGTTGGGGGGTGGGGAGCTAGGGGAGGAACGGTGGGGGGTGTAGAGGTTGGGGAGGAATAACACTGGGAGAAATGCCTGATGTAGGTGATGGGGGGTATGGAGACAGCAAACTACCATGGCATATGTGTACCTATGCAGCAATCTTGCAAGATCTGCACATGTATCCCAGAACTTAAAGGGCAATAAAACAAAAAACAAAAAACTGGCATACTAAAAAAAAATCAGCAAAAATCTATTTAATTAAGCATAAAGTTACTTTCACATTTGTCTACAACCATAGTAAATACAGTCCTAAAGACACAGGCTTTAGAATTAAAGCCTCTCCACCCACAAGATTACATATATAAAATTCTTACTATTGTTTATGTAATAGTGGATTCATTAATCGAATTGAAATAGTTATAGTATCAATAAAATAAAATGGGTAGAATTTACTCATAAGATTCATATTTAAATCATCTTTGTTTATAAAATACTATCCTGAGAATGGAAGCTTAATGCTTCAATTTGAGCAAAAGTTTAATACTTAAATAACAGTAGTTACTTAGACTGAAAATGAGATCAGTCAAAATTAATTTAGAAGAGAGAAAAAACATTGTCAGGTTTCTTGCTGTGGTTCTGGATGTTCAGTAGCAGGCCGAATCAACCCTTCTACCTTCAGAATGTGGGGTTGGGGTGAAAAATCCAGGCCTTGGGGGAAGGTAATATCCAAAGAAGGCATATTAAAACTTCTGGCTTCTGCCAGTCCAGACAGTCTACCAGAATTAGAATAAAATCTGTCTTGCCTTTGTGGAAGAAGAGCTGAATCAGGATATGATTGTCCTGGTGGAGGAAACATCATCCTATGGTCCTGTTCCCATGGGGGTGACAGGGACACAGTGTCAGGAGCCCTATGAGGACTGGTTAATTGGTCACAGCTTGAGTCTCTCTTTCATTGGTAATCTGAAGTTTCAGAGGATTCCCTGGGCTTTTTGAGCCTCTTCCTCCTCCCCCGGGAAGCAAAGATGAGAGTCTGAGTGGAGCCTTGAACAAAGTTGGAAGAGAGAGAAAAGCTCTCGTTTCAAATGAAGGCCGACTCAATGGTGAGAGACCATGTGGGGAATGTTCTCTTTCAAATACTGTATTTGGAACATAAAGTACATAAGAGTCTTTTTCTAAAAGTTCAAATTTAAACACTGTTTCAGTTAATTTTTGTCTGTTGTAAGCATTTTCTGTCCTTAAATCATTGAGGTTTCTTTCAGCAGTCTGAGCTGCCAACCAATTATCATTTGCTTTTTTCTCATAGGAAATAATCCTCCCTTGATAATAATGAATAGTTCTCTCCAATTCTTCAAGATCTTTGGCTTGCCTTCTATAGGCCTCCAACTCTTCAGTGCTGTGGTTGATCTTTTCATCCACTTTAGAAAGTTTCTCTTCTTTCTCTAACTGGTAATTTTCCTCTACTATTAATTTCTTGTGGAGTTTCATTTCATTTTCTTGATATAATTCAGTCATCACTCTAAGTTTCTGATTCTCACTTTCAAAATGCGTGTTTTCTGACTGCAAAGATGCTTATTCAGTGTGAACATTTTTAATATGCTCTGTAAACCCTTCCTTTGTTTAATCAACTTCAGATAACTGAATATAAATTTGTTTTCTTTCTCCTTCTAAGGTTTTTAAAGAAGCATTTAACTTAACTTCAAAGCTCCTTTTGGAGGATTATCTAATTAAGCACCATTTTCCAATTCACTGTCCACTTCTAATTCCAAGTTCTCATCCGTTACATCTTCTCCAAGCATAGCAGCCCAATCTTTCCTCTTCAGCAAGCATCAGTCAAAGTCTTGATGTGATTTTATCATTTAGAACTTGTTCTGTGTGTACTTTGGAGTCTTCAAATGTTATTTTCTGTTTGTTAAGTTCACTCACTTGTTCTTTCCATACTTCAGCTTCTTGAAAAAGCTGTTTCTGGTTCTCCTGAAGTTGAGAATGTTCATTCAAAGCATCTTTTATTGCTATCTTCAGTTGTTCTTCATTCATTTGAAATATCTTGAAGGCAATTTTGGCTTCAGCTACTTGTGATTTGAGGGATTTTGAGTCATCTTGTAGAGACTGTAATCTTTTTGAAATATCCACCATCAATTCATCTTGTTCAGAATGTTTAGATTTCTCTTAACTCTTTTACTAGACAGAGTATTTCATCCTTTAGTTCAGAATTGGACCTGTTTAGCTATTCACAGGCTGCCTCCAAACTTTTTTTCAGGTAGTTTACATTTTTCTTCAATTAGTCCAGAAAGCACCACGGCAAGCTTTTTCTCTCTTTCCACATAAAGCCAACTCCTAACTGATCTAAAACCTCTCCACAAAAAAAAAAAAAAAAAAAAAAAAAAAGGGAAAAGCAAAAAATCCAATAATAGCTGTCCATATCACCAATTCCCATGGAAAACCATAAGGATTAGAATCCTGTATTATACCATCGGGCAGTAGCACCTTTAGGACCAGCTGTAAGTACCGCTCAGGGGTAGCTCAGGACTGCTCCATAGTGCCAAGGCTGCTCTGGAGGTTGCCTCAGTAACCCGGGCCTGTTGGGGCCACAGTGAGGGGCAGCATTCGGTCTGGAACCTGAATCGTCACGTGGCAACTGGAGCGGACCACTGCGGAGCTGGCTGCAGGGGGAGCTGGGAGACTCAGGCACCCACAGGACTGACAGGCCCACACTGCCCACCCCGGCCCCCTTGTTACACTTGAGACAGCGCAGGTCTGAGCCCAACCCGCACAAGACAGTGACGCATCATGTCCTCACCACCCGACCCCTCGGTTTGGTTTCTATTTCTTAATTTTTGGAGATAGAGCCTCACTCTCGCCCAGGCTGGAGTACCGTGGTGTTACTGTTATCTATGGCGGTTATC
The DNA here is from genome assembly GCF_009761245.1 of Sapajus apella. NCBI lineage: Eukaryota > Metazoa > Chordata > Mammalia > Primates > Cebidae > Sapajus > Sapajus apella. Next base: position 18,551,969 of record NW_022436974.1, read on the forward strand.
CGGTTTACCGGGAGGGAATCCAGAAGGATCTGCAGCAACCTCAATTCTTGCGTTCTCAGAAGAAAGAATTTGACGGAGGGGCATAAGGCAGAAGAACAGACTAAGGCAAGTTTTAGAGCAGGAGTGAAGTTTATTAAAAAGCTTTAGAGCAGGAATGAAAAAATAAAAAAAGGTAAATTACACTTGGAAGAGGGCAAAGCGGGCAACTTGGAGGACAGGTATATGGTTTGACCTTTTGACTCCGGGTTTTATATGTTGTCATGCTTCCGGGCTCTTGCATATTCTCTCCCCTGATTTTTCCTTGGGGTGGGCTGTCCACCTGCGCAGTGGCCTGCCAGCACCTGGAACGGGCCACATGCACAGTGTGTTTACTGGAGTTACACGCATGCTCACTTGAGACGTTCTTCCCTTACCAGCCAAATATTCCTAGAAGGTCATATACCAGTTAAAGTCTGCCATTTTGCCTCTTAGTGCACATGTGTAAGCCCATTAACCCAACTCCTGAAATCTTAGCAGAAAGCTACAGATCACCAGTTCCAGGTTTTTCCTAGCTGTAGGGAGCCTGCCTTTTCCTGGTGCTGGCTGCTATCAGTTATTAGAGAGACAGTTAACAACCGCCTGACCATCACCTGGTGGTCGTTTAACTTTCCTGGAGTGCGAGGACTCTCTCCTTCCCTGTTTATGTCTAACTAGCTACCAGCTGTAACCTTATCACAGCTCACTACAGCCTCGACCTCCTGGTTCAAGCAGTCCTCCCACCATAGCCTCCAAAGTGCTGGATTATAGGCGTGAGCCACCATGGTTAGACCATCTGGCACTGTACACAAGGCCTCCCCTCTGTAGTGATGACCTCCTGACCCTATTGAGACTCCAATATCTCACACCAGGCTGCTCCCATATGTGGATGTCCTCCTCATCCCCTGTGGGCTCAGATTTCCAATGATGGCCTGCCCAACTGTACTGACACCCCCCTCACCCTGCCTGTATCACTGTATCACTCTGTATCACTTGTGGGTCCCCTCTCTGACTGCAGACCTGGCTTGGTGCCACCTAATGTCTTGGCACTGAATTGTAAGGGAAGGGAAGGAGAAAAGGAAGAGGGATATAGTAACTTAATATTTGTAAAGCAAGATCTTTTACTATTTTCACTTATCAAAATTTTTTGGTTGTTTTTACTTTTTTTAGATTACAATCATTTTTGGAGATCAAAATCCATTAGAATTCTAGTTGCAATTGCATTGGAAAGGACTGAAGTTGTTATATTGTAAATGAAATCTAGAGAAACTTGGTAAGCTTCTCTGCTTTAGTTTTTGTTTTACATTTTTATGTGAGATTTTATGGTTTTCCATTATATAGATTTTATACTTTTCTTGTTAAATTTATTCCTAGGTATTTTATGAATATAAGTGGAAATTTTGTCCAATATTCCTTTCTAATGGATTATTGTCACAAGGAAACAAGCTATTGATTTTTGTATGTATGCCTCCTTCTTTACTGAAAATCTCCTGATCATCTTGAACTTTGAATACGTTGTGTGACAGGACTCAGTCCTTATACTTCTCTTTTCAGTCTGTGATCACTGTCCATATTATCCATCATTCTCCCAGCCTTAATATCATATATATACTGATTCTTATGTCTAGACTGAATTCCAGGCACATATATCAAACTGTCTACCTGATCTCTCCGTTTGAATGGCTAATAGAAATCTCACACTCACGGTCCCCAAACTGGACTCCTGAATCTGTTTCTGCAAACCTGCTCCCCATGCTGTCTTCCCCTTATCAAGAAATGACAGCACTGTTCTTCCAGATTCTTAGGCCAGAAGTCTTTAGAATAATTCTTTAATTCTTTCTATTGCATTCTGCATCCAGTCTGACCGAGTCCTGGCAGCTCCACCTTAAAATATATCTCACTACCTTCTCTGCTATCACCTTTCCCTGTGCAAATTTTTCCTTTAAGGACTTATCAACTAATAATCAATATATTTTATTTATTTATTTTGTTTACTCCTTGTTTCCCACCACTGGGACAGTAAAAGCTGTTTGGGGGCAGGAATGTATTTCTGTTTTCTTCATCTATATCCTCAGCTCCTAAAACAATTTCTGGAACACAGTAGGTACTTACTAAGTATTTGTTGAATGAGTTTGGTATCTTGTATTCTACTGTCTTGACATATGCTAATGATAGGTTTCAAAGAGTCTCTTGGGTTTTCTAAGTGTCACTTGTATATAATGATAACATTGTCTCTCCTTTTTAAATATTATACAGATTTTTATATTTCTCTTATCTCCTTGTATTAGCCCAAAGCATTCCAAAAACAATGCTGGGTGATAGTGGTGATAGCAGTCAACATTTTTGGTTCTTGATTACAGTGAAAACATCTTCAGTATTTATCTGTTTAATGGGATATATGCTTTTGTTTTTGGTTACTTTATCAAATTTAAACAGTTAATTTTTCAGAGTTAAAAATATTCCAATGGTGGCTGAATTAACAAATGCCTTTTCAACACTCTGAGAATACCTGTGTGTATATGGTGGGGATGAATGGTGGCTTTCTTCTTTCCCTACTACCACACAGACTTCATGGTTGCCTTCCTTCCTTCTTGCCTATATCATCCTAGGTGTGCTACATATTTATTTTTCCCTTTGATTTCCCTCAAAGCGTCATTAAGAAAAGTTGTGTCTGGCATTCTTTCAATAAAGGTTTGTGTAACAAAAGGGGTTATTATACCATGTATGTGTAACAGCTGACAGCTATCACTGATATAAATATCAATGGACCATTTCTTGCTCTATGGATTTCCGGCTAGAAATATTTTCTAGCTCACTGTCATGCTTACTGGCATCATTTCTCTTCAAATTCTCCTCCTACCCTTCTAGCTTTTAGCCTCCTTTTTGTATATTCCTGTTACTTATACACAGTTATTCAATTCTCTCTGTAATTTTACTTTCTCCTTTCTGCCATAATTTGCATTTAAATGTATAATTGTTGTAGTTTATTCAGCATCTAGATGTTTCTTGAAGTATGTATTCTATCATGCTGTCAGTAATATATGTCTCCATTTTTGTCTCTTATGTTCTTAGAATATTGCTTTACTGAGTTATACATTACAGTCAGTAAAATGCACAAATCTGAAGTGAATAGACCAGTACATTTTTTAAATTTAGATATAAACTTAGGTGACTATTATCCAGAAAAAGATTAGAACATTTTCATGACTCCAGAAAGTATCCTTACGTCTCTTTCTGGGTGATGCCACCCCCTTTCAGAGGTAACTACTATTTTGATTTCTGTTACCATAGATCTGTTTTGCCTGTTATAGAGCTTCACATAAATGGAATTATACAGAATGCACTTTTGTTTCTAGTTTATTTTGCTCAACAGTTTTGAGATCTATCTATGTTATCACGTTAGTAGTTTATATTATTGACTAGGTATAATTCATTGTACAAACACAAAACAATTTCTCTCTTTTTTTTTTTTTGCCAAACTTTTTATTTAGTATTCTGTAGTTGTTTAACACACACTAAAATGGTCATATTGGGGGAGGGGAAAGGGAGGTTCTTGCAGATTCCCAGGGAAATGTCAGAAAGGTAAATTGACTGGCATTATTCATTTGCTTTTTTGGGTTTACTGGGTAAACAGCACTTTCCTTACATAAGCATCTGATTTCAGGTTTTTCATACTGAGAACATTGAGATTTCAGTTGGAAGACACCCTGAAATTTTGAGTAGCGTACCCCAACCACCCTCTAATAGCTAGCTTGTTTGTATAGGCAGAACGATTCTCTCCATTTTTTACACAGCTGGATGTTTTGTGGAAAATCTTAGAATTGCTTCCCTAATTTACTGGGGAAAATCACATAGGAAGTGGCCATTAAGGACAGTTTTACTTGGAAAGTTACAACACTAGTACAAGAAGTCTTAAGACATTTAACATTTGCTTGTTAAAAAGCAATGTCATAAAGTCAATAAAATTAAACATGTTTTACTTTTTTCCTCACAAGAATATAAAAATTATGGAGGGGAACTTAACAGGGAATTTAAAAAAGGTAACATGTTTTTTTCTTTTAGTGGTCCTTGGGTAGTTATGACAGAATAGTTTCCACTTTTTGTTTGTTTCTTTGAACTGGGATTTTGGTCCCAGTTTTGGTTGTTTCTAGTATCTGTTTCTGCCTCCCCCTCTATCAGATCAGCTTCCTTCACGGCCACCACCTCCTGGTGTTCCGTGGCCTGAACTGCTGTAGGAATCATGTGGAGGAGGGTACCCTCTTTCCATAGAAGGAGGCAGCCCTCTTTCTTGTCTGTCAGCCTGATCATGACCACTTAAATAGAGATCAGTTCGGCTGCTTGAGTGACTGTCTCGACTTCCACCATATCTGTCACGTGAGCTGCTGTAATCATCATGGTGACTGCTTCCACCATAAGATGGTGGGGGCCCTCGTGTAGGTGGAGCACTACCTGACTTGCCACAACTCTTATGTGAATCTCTGTAGGAACCTCCACTTGGATGATCTGAATAGTCACGATCACGACCATATCCATCTCTATTACTATAGCCTCTTGATGGATAGTCATCACTTGAACTGGAGTGACCATAATCGCGATAAGTGTAATCTGGTGGTGGTGGTGCATAATCTCTTGTATCACGAGAACTTGGGTAATCGCTGTTTGAATAGCTGTCTCTAGTAGAATACCCATCATTTCTTGGGGACAAATAAACATCTCTATGAGAGGGCAGCAGTCCCCTTTGAGGGGGACCTCGTAACTATCTCTTCCACGTGATACTGGAGCTCTTCCTCCCATTCCACTGCTGCTGCAAACTGGTCCTGAAGGTGCAGATCTCTTAGGAGGAGGACCCCCACTTCTTGGTGGTGATCTTCTTTATTTTTTTTGTATTTTTAGACTTTGTTTTTTTTTTAATTGCATTTTTGGTTTTGGGGTACATCTGAAGAATATGCAAGATTGTTGCATAGGTACACACATGGCAGTGTGATTTGCTGCCTTCCTCCCCATCACCTATATCTGGCATTTCTCCCTATGCTATCTCTCCCCAGCTCCCCACCCTCTGCTGTCCCTCCCTATTTCCCCCGACAGAACCCAGTGTGTGTTGCTTCCCTCTCTGTGTCCATGTGTTCTCATTGTTCAACACCCACCTATGTGTGTGAACATGCGGTGTTTGATTTTCTGTTCTTGTGTCAGTTTGCTGAGAATGCTGGTTTCCAGGTTCATCCATGTGCCTACAAAGGACACAAACTCATCGTTTTTTATGGCTACGTAGTATTCCATGGTATATATGTGCCACATTTTCCCTGTCCAGTCTATCATCGATGATAATTTGGGTTGGTTACAAGTCTTTGCTATTGTAAACAGTGCTGCAATGAACATTTGTGTGCATGTGTCCTTATAGTAGAGTGATTTATAATCCTTTGGATATATACCCAATAATGGGATTGCTAGGTCAAATGGAATTTCTGTTTCTAGGTCCTTGAGGAATCCACTGTCTTCCACAATGGTTGAACTAATTTACACTCCCACCAACAGTGTAAAAGTGTTCCCATTTCTCCACATCCTCTCCAGCATCTGTTGTCTCCAGATTTTTTAATGATCGCCATTCTAACTGGCGTGAGATGGTATCTCAATGTAGTTTTGATTTGCATTTCTCTAATGACCAGTGATGATGAGCATTTTTTCATATGTTTGTTGGCCTCATGTATGTCTTCTTTTGTAAAGTATCTGTTCATATCCTTTGCCCACTTTTGAATGGGCTTGTTTTTGTCTTGTAAATCTGTTTTAGTTCTTCGTAGATTCTGGATATCAGCCCTTTGTCAGATGGGTAGATTGCAAAAATTTTTTCCCCTTCTGTTGGTTGCTGATTCACTCTAATGACTGTTTCTTTTGCTGTGCAGAAGCTGTGGAGTTTGATTTGGTCCCATTTGTCTATTTTGGCTTTTGTTACCAATGCTTTTGGTGTTTTAGTCATGATGTCCTTGCCTATGCCTATGTCCTGAACGGTTTTGCCAAGGTTTTCTTTTAGGGTTTTTATGGTGTTAGGTCTTATGTTTAAGTCTTTAATTAGTGTAAGGTGTAAGGAAGGGGTCCAGTTTCTGCTTTCTGCACATGGCTAGCCAGTTTTCCCAACACCATTTATTAAACAGGGAATCCTTTCCCTATTGCTTGTTTTTGTCAGATTTGTCAAAGATCAGATGGTTGTAGATGTGTGGTGTTTCCTCCGAGGTCTCTGTTCTGTTCCATTGGTCTATATCTCTGTTTGGTACCAGTACCATGCTGTTTTGATTACTGTAGCCTTGTAGTATAGTTTGAAGTCAGGAAGCATGATGCCTCCAGCTTTGTTCTTTTTGCTTAGAATTGACTTGGCTATGCGGGCTCTCTTTTGGTTCCATATGAAGTTTAAGGTGTTTTTTTCCAGTTCTGTGAAGGTCATTGGTAGCTTGATGGGGATAGCATTGAATCTGTAAATTACTTTGAACACTATGGCCATTTTCATGATATTGTTTCTTCCTAAGCATGAGCATGGAATGTTTCTCCATCTGTTTGGGTCCGCACTTATTTCATTGAGCTGTGGTTTGTAGTTCTCCTTGAAAAGGTCATTTATGTTCTTTGTTAGTTGTATTCCTAGGTATTTTATTCTCTTTGTAGCAATTGTGAATGGCAGTCCGTTCTTGATTTGGCTCTCTTTAAGTCTGTTATTGGTGCATAGGAATGTTTGTGATTTTTGCACATTGATTTTGTATCCTGAGACTTTGCTGAAGTTGCTTATCAGCTTAAGGAGATTTTGGGCTGAGACAATGGGGTCTTCTAAATATACAATCATGTCGTCTGCAAATAGAGACAATTTGACTTCCTCCTTTCCTATTTGAATACCCTTTATTTCTTTTTCTTGCCTGATTGCTCTGGCTAGAACTTCCAATACTATATTGAATAGGAGTGGTGAGAGAGGGCATCCTTGTCTAGTGCCAGATCTCAAAGGGAATGCTTCCAGTTTTTGCCCATTCAGTACGATATTGGCTGTTGGTTTGTCGTAAATAGCTTTTATTATTTTGAGATACGTTCCATTAATACCTGGTTTATTGAGGGTTTTTAGCATAAAGGGCTGTTGAACTTTGTGAAAGGCCTTCTCTGCATCAATTGAGATAATCATGTGGTTTTTGTCTTTGGTTCTATTTATGTGGTGAATTACGTTTATAGACTTGCATATGTTGAACCAGCTTTACATCCCCGGGATGAAGCCTACTTGATCATGGTGGATAAGCTTTTCGATGTGCTGTTGCAATCGTTTTGCCAGTATTTTATTGAAGATTTTTGCGTCTATGTTCATCATGGATATTGGCCTGAAGTTTTCTTTTCTTGTTGAGTCTCTGCTGGGTTTTGGTATCAGGGTGATGTTGGTCTCATAAAATGATTTGGGAAGGATTCTATCTTTTTGGATTGTTTGGAATAGTTTCAGAAGAAATGGTACCAGCTCCTCTTTGTATGTCTGGTAGAATTTGGCTGTGAACCCATCTGGACCTGGGCTTTTTTTGGGTGGTAAGCTCTTAATTGCTGCCTCAACTTCAGCACTTGTTATTGGTTTATTCAGGGTTTCGACTTCTTCCTGGTTTAGGCTTGGGAGGAGGCAAGTGTCCAGGAATTTATCCATTTCTTTTAGGTGTGCTAGTTTATGTGCATAGAGTTGTTTGTAATAATCTCTGATGGGCCGGGCGCGGTGGCTCAAGCCTGTAATCCCAGCACTTTGGGAGGCCAAGGTGGGTGGATCACGAGGTCAAGAGATCCAGACCATCTTGGTCAGCACGATGAAACCCCGTCTCTACTAAAAATACAAAACATTAGCTGGGCATGGTGGCACGTGCCTGTAATCCCAGCTACTCAGGAAGCCGAGGCAGGAGAATTGCCTGAACCCAGGAGGCGGAGGTTGCGGTGAGCCAAGATCGCGCCATTGCACTCCAGCCTGGGTAACGAGAGCGAAACTCTGTCCCCCCCCCCAAAAAAAATAATAATAATAATTATCATCATCTCTGATGATGGTTTGTATTTCTGTGGAATCTGTAGTGATATCCCCTTTATCGTTTTTTATTGCATCTATTTGATTATTCTCTCTTTTCTTTTTTATTAATCTGTCTTGTGGTCTATTTTGTTGATCTTTTTGAAAACCCAGCTCCTGGATTTATTGATTTTTTTGAAGGTTTTTTTTTGTGTCTCTATCTCCTTCAGTTCTGCTTTGATCTTAGTTATTTCTTGTCCTCTGCTAGGTTTTGAGTTGTTTTATCTTGTTCCTCTAGCTCTTTCAATTTTGACGATAGGGTGTCAATTTTAGATCTTTCCTTGCTTCTCATGTGGGCATTTATTGCTATATATTTTCCTCTGGAGACTACTTTAAATGTGTCCCACAGATTCTGATATGTTGTGTCTTCGTTCTTGTTGCTTTTGAAGAACATCTGTATTTCTGCCTTCATTTCTTTGTTTATCCAGTCAACATTCAAGAGCCAGTTGTTCAGTTTCCATGAAGCTGTGTGGTTCTGAGTTAGTTTCTGAATTCTGAGTTCTAACTTGATTGCACTGTGGTCTGAGAGACTGTTGTCATGATTTCTGTTCTTTTGTATTTGCTGAGGAGTGATTTACTTCCAATTATGTGGTCAATTTTAGAGTAGGTGTGATGTGGTGCTGAGAAGAATGTATATTCTGTGGATTTGGGGTGGAGAGTTCTGTAAATGTCTATTAGGTTTGCTTGGTCCAGGTCTGAGTTCAAGTCTGGATATCCTTGTTAATTTTCTGTCTTGTTGATCTGTCTAATATTGACAGTGGGGTGTTAAAGTCTCCCAGTATTATTGTGTGGGAGTCTAAGTCTCTTTGTAAGTCATTAAGAACTTGCTTTATGTGTCTGGGTGCTCCTGCATTGGATGCATATATATTTAGGATCGTTAGCTCTTCTTGTTGCATTGATCCTTTTATCATTATGTAATGTCCTTCTTTGTCTCTTTTGATCTTTGTTGGTTTAAAGTCTATTTTATCAGAGACTAGAATTGCAACTCCTGCTTTTTTTTGCTCACCATTTGTTTGGTAAATCTTCCTCCAGCCCTTTATTTTGAGCCTTTGTGTATCCTTGCATGTGAGATGGGTTTTCTGGATGCAGCACACTGGTGGTGGTCTTCTTTTTACAGGGAGTGGTACCCTGGAAGAACTCGTGTTAAAATTTGTGGAATATCCACCGTCATTCATGTGTCTTCCCCATGAGGAGGCCCCCTGGTTCCTTCACTTCCTCCTCTTCCACCTCTAAGACCTCTTGGAGGGCCTCTACTTCTTGGAGGTGGAGGTGGTCCACGTCTACCACTTTCAAATGATATTTTGGTGGCTTGTTTCACGTTGATGGCTTTTCCATCTAAGGACGTCTTATTCATGTCTCTGGCTGCATCCTTAGCGTCTGCTGGGTTTTCAAAGGTGACAAAAAGCAGATCCTCTTGATTTGTTGGTTTCATGGTCTTTTGTCAATACTACTTTGACTATTTGTCCATATTTGCCAAATGCTGCTTCAAGAGCTTTTTTGTTTGTTTCTGTATTAAGCCCATCAGTGAAGAGCTTTCCTGGGCGATCTGCTTCAACCGTTTTTTCACCCCCCCACTGGTGAGTCAGAGGGCTGACAATGGGTTCAAGCTCCAAATAGCTCTCCGACAAGGGCTTCCTAGCAGCTCAGCACAAGTGGCGGCTTCTGGGTTTGAGGACTGAACTGCGAAGCTGCTAGCACTACTACACAGCCAAAACAATTTCTTCTTTGCCCATTCTTCTGTAGATAGACATCTGGGTTATGTCAGGTTTGGGATATTATAAATAAAGCTCCTATGAGTATTACAATACAAAACTTTTTGTGAATATTTGCACGTGTTTATTTTAGGAATATACCTAAGAGTGGAATTGCTTGGCAGATATGTTTGTCTTTATCATAAATTGTTAGACCAATTTGTAAAATTGGTTTAACATTGTAGAGTTCCACTCACAGTGCATGAAAGTTCAAATTACTCTATCTCCTTAATTACTTTTTGTGTCCAATCTTTTTATTTTAAATTTGATCATTTTGTTGACCATCTCATTTTGGTTTTATTTTGTATTTTATTTTGGAAAAGTGTATGTTTTTAATTTTTATGAAGTTGGATTTATTAGTTTCTTTTTTTGTGAGAAAGAAAGTGACTTTTGTGTCTTAACTAAAACACTTTTGCCTACTCCAAGGTCAGGAAAATACTCTCTACATTTTCTTCTAGGATCTTTATAGTTTTAGCTTTCATATTTAGGTCTGTGACACAGATTTAATTAGTCATTTATGTGGTGTGAGGTAGGGGCTAAGGTTAGTTTTTATGTTTCAAACATATGTAAAAATATAATAGTATGATGAGCTCCCAAGTACCCATCACTCTACTTTGATAATTATCGCCATTATTGTTTCACAGGCTCCTCACCCACTTTCCTGACTTCAAACTGAATTATTAGAAAATTTTTGATATCGTATTTTCATCTATTACTATTTCAGTATATATAAGAGATAAGGAGTGTTTAAAAAACAATGCAACCACAATACTTCTATTATGCCTAAGCAAGTAACTATAATTACTCAATATCATTAAAATGTAGATTATTTTCCACATTTTCCTGGTTGTCTTATAAATTTTAAAAATTATTTTTCTTATTTTTTGAGACAGAGTTTTGTTCTTGTCGCCCAGGCCATAGTGCAATGGTGCAATCTCAGCTCATTGCAACCTCTGCCTCCCAGTTGAAGGAATTCTGCCTCAGCTTCCCAAATAGCTGGGATTATAGGCATCTGCCACCATGCCAGGCTAATTTTATTGTATTTTTTAGCAGAGATGGGGTTTCACTATGTTGGTCAGGCTGGTCTCGAACTCCTGACCTCAGGTGATCCACCCACTTCGGCCTCCCAGAGTCTTGGGATTACAGACATGAGCCACTGCACCTGGCCAAAAATTAGTTTATTTTTTAAAACTAAACTACAGATTCAAATGATTTCTTTATATTGATTTGGTTGCAAAGTCTTGCAAGTATGCTTTAATCTAGTAAATACACTCCTGTCCTTTACAAATTATTTGTTGAAGAAATATTGAAATTTTTTTCTCCCTATAGTTTCCCACCCTCCAGATTTTGCTGTTTGAATCTTTTTGGTGTGATTTAAAATATTCCCTCTCTCCTGCAATTACTGTGAATTGATGATTAAATCAACATTCCCCAAGGGGCTCAAAGACACCTGCAAATGGCTCAGGACCTATGGAATTCACTGGCTAGGAGAAAGGACAACAAGTTTGATCTCCTCCAAGTTAATGTTTCCAATTTCTCTTCTTCCTTTTTGACATAATACAAAAGGGAGAAACCCTCTCATTCTGAGTAGTTCCATTCTCCTCCTTTTGGCCTCCTGCGTCAAGTGGGTCAAATATTCCTTCTTGTGCAGAGGTCCCTTGGTGCAGTGGAGCCCTCATTGCTCCACACTGGGGCATATTCTTAGGTATATGGTACACTCACTCACCTGGATTAGGAGCCTGAGCTACCTCTTCCTTCAGGTACAGAGATCTTGGTGCAGCAGTAACCCCTCTACTCCATGCCCAGATGTATCTCCAGGCATTTGGCACAACCACTCTTCAGGTGTTTAGGCCACTCCTCCCTTCCTGGGCAGAACACTTGGGGAAGCAGAAGTTTCTCCACTCCACACTCAGGCATAACTCTAGGTGCTTGGTGGCTGCCTCCTAGACTTCCCTTTTGGAGCCAGTGCTTATACTTGCCATTGGGGAATGAATAGGTGGGCCTGCCCAGTTTGGCAGGCCAAGCTTGGTCTCTTCTGGAACTGAGCAGGGAGCTCAGACCACTGTGCATTCCACAGGATGGCCTATTGCCTAAGGCAACAGGGAGCACCTTGTGGCAAACAAAGATCAAGCATATACCCATTTACCTGAGCTGCACCTGGCTCTTACCTGTAAGAATCACCCACAGACTGAGAGGATGAACTAAACAACCCAAAATATAATTTGCTGACATAAGCACACAGCAATGAGGAACTAGATTAGTTTCCTGAGGCCTCTGCTATATGGGCCATGCATCTGCCCAGTACATTGCTACAACCAGCATTGAAGGAAGCTCCTGTACAAAAGCTATCTATAGCAAAAGAAGACATACAAGGAGCCAATGAACATATGAAAAAAATGCTCATGACTAATGATCAGAGAAATGCAAATAAAAACCACAATGAGATACCATCTTAAACCAGTCAAAATGGCTATTAGTTAAAATGTCAGTAAACAACAAATGTTGGAGAGGACATGAGGAAAAGGGATGTATAAATGCTTATACATTTTTGGTGGGAATGTGAAATTAGTACATCTGTGGGAAATAGTATGATGATTTCTCAAAGAACTAAAAACAGAACTACCCTTTGATCCAGAAATCCCACTGCTGGGAATCTCCCCAGAGGAAAATAAATGATTATATAAGAAAAACACCTACACTTGTTTATCACAGCAGTATGCATAATAGCAAAGTCATGGAAACAACTTAAGTGTCCATTAATGGATAATTGGGTTAAAAATGTGATATATATATAATATAGATAATGGTGTCCAATATAATATATATGTTACATATAATGTATTTATTTTATATATTATATTGGAGGCCATTATCTATATTATCTATAATATATATAATCCTTTTCAATTAAAAAAAGAATGAAATCATGTCTTTTGCAGCAACATGGTTGAAATTGGAGGCCATTACCTTAAGTAAAATGACTTAGAAACAGAAAGTCAAAAAATTTATGTTCTCATTTATAAGTGGAGCAAAACATGGGTACACATGGACATACAGACTGAAACAATAGACACTGGGGACTCCAAAAGATGGGAGGGGGAGAGAGTTGAAATATTGCCTGTTAGATACAAGGTACACTGGTAAAGAATACACTAAAAGTCTAGATTTCACCACTACACAATGAATCCATGTAACACAACTTCAGTTGTACCCCTAGGCCTATAAAAATAAAACTTAAAATTTTAAAAAAGATATCTCTTTTACCTGTTAGATAGAAAAACATGAACATATTTGATAACACATTGCATTGGTGAGAGTGAGGGAAATTAGGCACTTTAATAAATTGCTAATGGGATTGTTAACAAGACAGCAATCTGGTAATAACTTTTTTTTTCTTTTTTTTTTGAGATGGAGTCTTGCTCTGTCACCCAGGTTGGAGTGCAGTGGCATGATCTTGGCTCACTGCAACCTCTCCCTCCCAGGTTCAAGCAATTCTCCTGCCTCAGCCTCCTGAGTAGCTGGGATTATAGGTGCCTGCCACCACTCCCGGCTAATTTTTGTATTTTTAGTAGTGAAGGAGTTTCACCATGTTGGTCAGGCTGGTCTCAAACTCCTGACTTCAGGTGATCCACCCGCCTCGGCCTCCCAAAGTACTGGGATTACAGGCATGAGCCACTGAGCCTGGCAGCAATAACTTCAAAAAGTAAAAATATACCTAGCATTTTTTTCCCTGAAGTTCTATTTCTTTCTATTTTTTAAATTATACTTTAAATTCTGGGGTACATGTGCAGATTGTGCAGGATTGTTACATAGGTATACGCATGCCGTGGTGGCTTCCTACCTCCGTCACCCCGTCACCAACATTAGGTATTTCTCCTGATGTTATCCTTCCCCAATCCCCCCACCTAATGTTATCCCTCCCCAATCCCCTCACCTCTTGCCTTCCCTTCCCTAGTCTCCCCACCCCCCAATAGGCCCCAGTGTGTGACGTTCCCCTCCCTGTCCATGTGTTCTCATTGTTCAATACCCACTTATGGGTGAGAACATGCGGTGTTTGGTTTTCTGTTCTTGTGTCAGTTTGCTGAGAATGATGGTCTCCAGCTTTATCCATGTCCCTGCAAAGGACATGAACTCATCATTTTTTATGACTGCATAGTATTCCGTGGTGTATATATGCCACGTTTTCTTTATTCAGTCTATCATTGATGGGCATTTGGATTGGTTCCAAGTCTTTGCTATTGTAAACAGTGCCGCAGTGAACATATGTGTGCATGTGTCTTTATAATAGGATGATTTATAATCCTTTGGGTATATACCCAGTAATGGGATTGCTGGGTCAAATGGTATTTCCATCTCTAAATCCTTGAGGAATCAAGACACTGTCTTCCACAGTGGTTGAATTTACACTTCCACCAAGAGTGTTAAAGCCTATTTCTCCACATCCTCTCCAGCATCTATTGTCTCCAGATTTTTTGATGATTACCATTCTAACTGGTGTGAGATGATATCTCACTGTGGTTTTGATTTGCATTTCTCTAATGACCAGTGATGATGAGCTTTTTAAAATATGTTTGTTGGCCATATAAATGTCTTCTTTTGAAAAGTGTCTGTTCATATCCTTCACCCACTTTTTGATGGGATGGTTTGTTTTTTTCTTGTAAATTTGTTTTAGTTCTTTGTAGATTCTGGATATTAGCCCTTTGTCAGATAGGTAGCTTGCAAAATTTTATTCCCATTCTGTTGTTTGGCAGTTCACTCTAATGATTGTTTCTTTTGCTGTGCAGAAGCTCTTAAGTTTAATTAGATCCCATTTGTCTATTTTGGCTTTTGCTGCCATTGCTTTTGGTGTTTTAGTCATGAAGTCCTTGCCTATGCCTATGTCCTGAATGGTATTGCCTAGGTTTTTTTCTAGGGTTTTTATGGTGTTTGGTCATATGTTTAATCTTTAATCCATCTGGAGTTAATTTTTGTGTAAGGTGTAAGGAAGGGGTCTAGTTTCAGCTTTCTGCATAAGGCTAGCCAGTTTTCCCAACACCATTTATTAAACAGGGAATCCTTTCCCCATTGCTTGTTTTTGTCAGGATTGTCAAAGGTCAGATGGTTGTGATGTGTGGCATTACTTCCGAGGCCTCTGTTCTGTTCCATTGGTCTATATCTTTGTTTTGGTACCAGTACCATGCTGTTTTGATCACTGTAGCCTTGTAGTATAGTTTGAAGTCAGGAAGCATGATGCCTCCAGCTTTGTTCTTTTGGCTTAGGATTTTCTTGGGCTATGTGGGCTCTTTTTTGGTTCCAAATGAAGTTTAAGGTGTTTTTCTTTCCAGTTCTGTGAAGAAGGTCATTGGTAGCTGTATGGGGATAGCGTTGAATCTATAAATTACTTTGGGCAGTGTGGCCATTTTCATGATACTGATTCTTCCTAACCATGAGCATGGAATGTTTTTCCTTCTGTTTGTGTCCTCTCTTATTTCCTTGAGCAGTGATTTGTATCTCTCCTTGAAGAGGTCCTTCACGTCCCTTGTTAGTTGTATTCCTAGGTATTTTATTCTCTTTGCAGCAATTGTGAATGGGAGTTCACTCATGATTTGGCTCTCTGTTTGTCTGTTATTAGTGTATAAAAATGCTTGCGATTTTTGCACATTGATTTTGTATCCTGAGATTTTGCTGAAGTTGCTTCTCAGCTTAAGGAAATTTTGGGTTGAGACGATTGGGGTCTTCTAAATATACAATCATGTCATCTGCAAAAGAGACAATTTGGCTTCCTCTTTTTCTAATTAAATACACTTTGTTTCTTTTTTTTGCTTGATTGCTCTGGCTAGAACTTCCAACACTGTGTTGAATAGGAGTTGTGAGAGAGGGCACTCTTGTCTAGTGCCGGTTTTCAAAGAGAATGCTTCCAGTTTTTGCCCGTTCAGTGTGATATTGGCAGCGGGTTTGTCATAAATAACTTTTATTATTTTGTGATACGTTCCACTGATACCTAGTTTATTGAGAGTTTTTAGCATAAAGGTCTGTTGAATTTTGTCGAAGTCCTTCTTTGCATCGATTGAGGTAATCATATGGTTCTGTTTATGTGATGGATTACATTTATAGATTTGGGCATGTTGAACCAGACTTGCATCCCTGGGATGAAGCCTATTTGATCGTGATGGATAAGCTTTTTGATGTGCTGTTGCAATTTGTTTGCCAGTATTTTATTGAAGATTTTTGTATCAATGTTCATCATGGATATTGGCCTGAAGTTTTCTTTTTAGTTGTGTCTCTGCCAGGTGTTGATATCAGGATGACGTTGGTCTCATAAAATGAGTTAGGGAGGATTCCCTCTTTTTGCGGCTTATATACCAAAATATTTAATAAAACATTTTTTTGGTATGGAATAATGATTAAAAAGACAGTCAGATATTTAGAATATTTGACAGTGATTTGAGAATGTAAAACAAAAGGAACTAGAGAGTCAAGTTTTAAAGTTATTTTTTACTTTGCTGAATCTTTTTTTGGCATTTTGACTGAAATATGCCTATTATTAATTCCCTCTTCATCTTTAAGATGCTTGGCAGTAACAGGGTCTGTACATATCTTCTCTTTTACTATATACAAAAATTGTAATTGAAAAAGATGACAATTTAAAAGTCAGCATAAAGAATGTAAAGATGTCTATATACGTTACAAAAGGCTACCTTTTCTAAAAGCTGTGTGCACATAATTTATTAAAGAGCTTAATAGATATTTTTTAATCTAAAAAAGAAACTGAGATAAATATTAATAGTTCTATTTTCAGACTGTGCAGACAATGAATATATCATTTGTATAAATAAAAGGAGTTATGCAAACAAACTTTTATTAGTAGAGAATAAATTTTATAAGTAAATATGTCCTTGTGTAAAGATACACAAAAAACTGGTATCCTTTCATACCTTTAAAATGTTTTACCATCTTCTAATAAAAATAAGTTATACAACTGACTAAAAATACAGCTGATAAGAAAACTATCTGTAAAAAGTAATTTAACTTTATATGAACTTGATTTGTCATTGGCGAACATTTGACTTTGTGTTTTGGGCGTTTTTGCAAAATTCAGCAAATGAAATTCCTGGATTATAACTTAAACAGTTAATATAATTAAGTTAATTAATATACCTGAATTGTTTGAGTTAAAGCCTAGTCATTGTTCCAGGTTTCTCATTGTTAAACTGAACAGCAAGTCTGTTCACATGCCTTACAGAGTTGCCAGAGAGATGTTTGATGAGGGTTTCAACAGCAACTCATAAAGGTGATGGAATTGCAGAGGTAGGGTCTGCTGCAATTTGAGGCCACTAGGCCAAAGTTAGCTAAGTGTCCTCCCTCCTATTCATCACTTCATCACTTCCAGGAGTGTAAGAGCATCTCAGTTACCCCATTGGTTTGGATTTGTGGATCCAACCCACCTTCTCTTTCATCTTTGCCCTGAATAGGCACCTCTGCCTTGGAAAATTAGTCTTCTTTGTGAGACTAATTTGGAGCACCACCATCTTCCCACTGCTGAGCCCACCCTCTGCCATCTTTGACTTCTTCCTCTTCCTTCACTAAGCCTCATGTCCAACCCATCACCAAGTTTGGTTGCTTCTGTCATCCTAATGTCTTTCCTCTCTGGCACTGACTCTTCATCCATACAAATCCATAGGAACAGCTTGATGTGCCTTCAACTGGGCCCTCTGCTCCTATTGCCCTTCCTCCTCACTTTACATGGTGAATTGTTATTTGATTTTCAACACTCAGATTAAATTTGTCTTCTTTGTGAAACCTGCATTGAAACTTCCCCTGTGGGTTTCAAATATAAGTATACTTCATGCTTTTATTTGGTACCCTATACTTCAGGCACACCTCTTGTAGGCTTTGTAACATCACAATATAATTATGTGTTTTTTATGTTTGTTCTCACTGGACAGGGATACTGACCCCCTCTGCCTTTCTTAACTATTATTTATTGATTATCTTCTGTGTCCCAGGTACTGCATAAGAATTTTACCTAAGCAAACTTATTTCACTGCTTCTTTAGCAACATCTGGAAATAGGTATTATGAGCTCCACTTTAGAGGTGAGGATTCAGAGAACAGAGATTTGAAGAACTTGCTGAGTTGTGAGTTGAACGTTTCCTCTTTATATTCTGCGTCAGCCAGACTTGGGACCAGGCATGTGGCAGATGTTCAATGCTGAGTTACCAATTAATATTATGAAGGTAAACCTCAGTGCAGACACCATCTATTCTAGGAATCCTCTGTAGCCTATTTCTGCTGACATTGCCTTGTCTTTGTTGCACATGAGCCTGTAACAGTCCTCCATTATCACAGTTCTCACACTGACTTTGATGAAGTCAGTTTTCTAAGTGTGTGGAGTGGACTATGTAAATTTTGTATATATGTATCTTATGGCAAGAGTGGGAGGCTGGACTGCCAAGCCAGCTCTGGAGAAATACTCCCAGAGTAACCAGGACTGAGGCAGTTAATTTGCCCCACTGGTGAGGAGGAAATTTCTTGTAAAAGCTAGCTCCCCTCAGAACAAAGTGGCCTTTTATTTTTTAGCTTTGGAATGGAGCCTAGCTGTCCGTGGAAACAAAGAGAAGAGAGAATCACTGAACCAGTCTTGCACATAAAAAACTGACCATGCCTGTCTTTGAAGTCTCCTTTATGTCATTTAGAAAACTTTGGATTATAGGGGTGTTTTTTCCTCCTTTTCTTCCTCAGTTCCTCACCCACCCCAATTTTTTTATTTTTTCGGAGAAAAGAGGGAACTGGGTATAAGAGAACCTTTCTTTGAAACAGGGCAGAGGTCATTAATTAAGGTTTCCATTCATCTCTGCAGACACTTGCTCATCAATCAGATTTCCTCTTAGCATTCTGATGACCTCGCTGACCTGGGTCCTTCATACTGTCTGCTAGACAGAATTGAGACTCAGACCACACACCAGAACTGAGGGAGTGGGCTCTGGCTCTTGGCTTCCTGAGATAGAGGAGAAAGGTTCTGGGGACAAAGCTGCCTGGTCCGCAGCTCTTCTGGCTGAGGTGAAGGTGAATAAAGGAGACATTTTCTTTGCGGAAGCAAGTGTTGCTTGCTTCACACAAGCAGTGATCTATAGCTGCCCTCCTCTTTATTCCCCAGAACCCAGGGCCAACCATGGAGCTTGGAGCCCAGCCAGCTGAGCCCAGGGGACGAGGCTAGCAATTTCTCTCTGCCAACTCAGCACTGCTGAAAGAAGTTAACAGCTCTAGTCTTCTCTCAGAAAAGTACAGGAAACTATTCTGGAGATGGGGGTGGCATCTGGGACTAGTCAGCCTAAGGTGTGGGACTTTTATTTCATTATTTGTTCATTCATTCATTCATTCATTCACTCATTCAATATACATTTACCTGGCAGCCACTGTGTACTAGGCAAATTTTATGTTATGTATAGTTTATCACAATTAAAAAAATAGAATTAAAAAATTATGTATATAGATAAACTTGGAAACACAAAAAACACTTGCTACATTATTGAGGGTAGGAAGATTGTTGGTAAATTTCTTCTACATGTCTGGTGCTAGAAAGTATTTGCAAAGCATAATAACCTTAAAGAAAAAAATGGGCAAAGAACTGAAATAGATTTTTCTAGAGAAAAATATATACACAAATGGTTAACAAATGCATGAAAAGATAGTCAATATCATTAATCATTAGGAAAACTCAAAATCACAAGATACTACTTCAACACTCAAGATGGCTATGATAAAAAACAACAAAAATGGAACACAGCATATGTTAGCAAAGGTGGGGGAAAATAAAAACTTTCATAAACAACTGGTGCAAATATATTAATAAAATGGTGCAACTTCTTTGGAAATGCAGAACAGGAGAAGACATTTTCTGGAATTATGCCTTTTTAACTGAGGGAGTGGGGATGGCATCTCATGGACAAGTAGACAGGCTGGCCCGAGGTAGGAGTGAAGACGATTGATTCACAGTAATAGGAATGAAGGAGGCGAATGGGGGCACAGACAAATGCATTAGGTCAAATGTAGTGATGCAACCTCTGGAAGTCCTATATGACTGTTTCTACTTCCTCAGTGAAGAAAGTGGAGAGTGAATGGATCTGGGAGATGATTCTCAAGCAATTACGAGGGCCTGCTTGAGCTTAGAGTCATGGACTTAAGTCAGACCAGTCAGTATGGTTGTGTATTACCTTTAGCCAGCTTGAGCTGCTCAGGTGCAGGCTGGAAGTGAAGAGGTGAATCTCACTGAGGTTCTTTGGAACTTTTCAAGAAGAGTATAATAAAGCAAGAAACATAATTTTTCTAGTCGAAGAGAGAAATTATGATGATGAGAATATGCTCTAAGCTGGAAAAGGAGGGGAGGGGAGTGAAGCCTCATAGGTACTGCTAGTGGCAAGGGGTGGAGGGGCAGTGAAAAGGAGTGGGATCTGTAGATTGGAGGCCTCTGTGGGGTCAAAAATTTGCTGGAATTGGGACACTAAACTGGAAGGATAAGAGGGGTGGTGATCAGAGAGTGGGATGCTTGAAACTCAAATTAGGTAAAATTGGCAAGTATTGGTAATAATAAGGTGTAGGACATTACCATGGGAATGAACGGCTAGACTAGGGTGTGAGACAATATCGTTGGAGGAGATGAGGTCAATGAATACATAAGCCAGGATATAGAAAGGAAGATCTGTATGGTTATTTAAATTATGCCTCAGTGAAATTATTAATTTAAACTAAATGAGAGCGAAAGTGAGATATAGATCTTCTAGAAAAAAAGGAGCATAACTTAGAGGCTAGTAGATGACAGCAATGAAGTAGGAGTAGGAGTTGTATAGCCTGGTGGTGTGATTAAAAGCAGGGTGAAGTGGTCAACAGACATCAAGATGGACAAGAAAACATTTGCCCCCACCAGGGCTCTGTGTGGTACAAGGAGTTTAAAACAGCAACCACTTGAGAGGGTTTCTGGAGAAGCAGTGTCTTCCTGGGAGAGTTGGGAGGATGTATGGGATTTGCTGGTGACTGGCTCTGATATCCAGGGGGATATAGTGGGAGAGTTTCCTCAGATATCTCCCCAGGTAGATGGCATCAGAAAAGTGGATATAGCAAGCCAAATGGGGATCCCAGAGGACAAGGAAGCTCCACACCACTTTTGGTGTCTGATTTAAGCAGAGTAAAGGGCATATGAAATTAACCCTGATGGTCTCGAGGCAGGTAGGGATATAGGCTGTGAGTGTTGGAGGGATAGGAGGAGTGAGAGTGAGGGTCTTTTCTGGAGCACAGAACTCAAGAGAGGGTGGTCTTTTCTGGATCAACCCCAACTGTGAGGCACTCTTCTCACTTATATGGCACAAGATGCTCTGAGGCTTTCTCCTGACTCGATTGGTGGATGTTTCTGATGGAACTGGGCTGCAGTTACTTGTTTAAAGCCATCTATTGACATTTATTCCAGACCTGCTTTGGCTCCTCTTATACACCAAGATGCTGGACAGTAACATGGCAGGCTCTCTCCTAAATTTGGCCTTTAAAATTGTGAAAAACTCAATTTGGTTGAAGATAATCATGGATTACTAATAGATCATTTGTGGCAGGTGGCAAGTCAGTCAGGGCATCCTTGTTTTGGGGATGCCTGGCAAAATGCTAGGCAGTAAGAGGTCATTGAATCTTAGTGTGCCCTTTGGACCAGGTCTGCTGGTGGTGTATACACTTTCTATAAAAGTACTGGGCATCATACTTTTTGGACTATTCAGATTATTTTTTAATATATTATAAATCTTGTTGCCTTGGAGCTCTTCACTCAGTGACTCAATGTCATCATCTATCACTGCAAGGGTAGAAAACACCATAGCAAAATGTCTATTACTCAGAATTCAGTTTCATACCAGAATTCTTTCATGAATTTCTAGTAAAACAACAGTTTTGAGATCAGGCATTTTTGACAGAAAGACTGATTTTTTTCCTTTATTATTATTATTTTTGAGATGGCGTTATTGCTCTGTTGCCAATGCTGGCCTCAAAATCCTGGATTCAAGCAGTCTTCCTGCCTCAGCTTATCAAGTAGCTACAGGCATGCCCCATCCTGCCTGGCCAAGATAGATTTTTTAAGTCTTAAGCTATCTTTATGTACTAAAAGCATTGCTTGGATTTCTTTTCATTTATGTATATATTTTTAAATTTTTCAACATTTACATTTAAATATAGCCAGTGATTTTCAGGGGTGTGTGTGTGTGTGTGTGTGTGTGTGTGTGTGTGTGTGTGTGTGTGTG